>NC_087203.1:45637482-45676265 GCF_015104395.2 Macrobrachium nipponense
TATGTATGTATGTCTGTATACATTTATTTGTTAAAGAGAGAGAGAGAGAGAGAGAGAGAGAGAGAGAGAGAGAGAAGAGAGAGAGAAGGGGGGGGGGGATAACACAATCGCAGGCACATCACTTAAGAAAACAAAGTAGAGATTCCTCGCTAAAATCAACTTAATGCTGTGGATAGCACAGTAGTTGGAATTGTGCCTACACTCTCTCTCTCTCTCTCTCTCTCTCTCTCTCTCTCTCTCTCTCTCCGGAATTCGTTCGCTGATAAACAGTCCCTTTGGTGACATTTATTTTGTGCCTTAGAATTGGGTCAGCCGGGATTGCGTTTTACAATCGTTTTGGGAATGACGATGATATGAATAATGATAGGGATTAGAGAGACGTCTGAATTGAAACCAGTGGTTGTTAATGACGAATTGATAGTTGTGAAAACCGGTCGCTTAATGGTTGCAGAGAGATGATTTAATTGATGTGATGGTGATCATTGTGACGGTACTGAGATATGACGTCACATTTTCAATGTCAAAAGCTTAAGTAAGAGCCCCATGTTTTCATTCTGCCGGCCGTCCCCCTGATGTAGAAGGACGGAATAATTCTCTCTCTCTCTCATCATAAGTACACATTAAGGAATTTATTTGGAACCTACACTGTCTATATCAGCTTGTCACCGAAGACATTTCTCTCTCTCTCTCTCTCTCTCTCTCTCTCTCTCTCTCTCTCTCTCTCATACATAGACTCATTGACGAATCTTATTGAAACCTGTTTTATATCTATCTTTTTCTCCAGAGAAATTCTCTCTCTCTCTCTCTCTCTCTCTCTCTCTCTCTCTCTCTCTCTCTCTCTCTCTCATACTCACACACACACACACATGGACAATCTCATTGTAACCAACCTATGTTGTGTGTCTGTCTGTTTTTCTCCAGAGGCATAATTCTCTCTCTCTCTCTCTCTCTCTCTCTCTCTCTCTCTCTCTTAGCTTAGCAACCTTATCCCTACTCCATATTCCTGAACATGGGCGTTTTTACCCTTATATCTTTCAACATCAAAGGGCTTCATATCTGCCACCTTTACATTCATTTCAGCCGACGACTTCGTGAATCACAGGACTGCGAATATATGTTGTCTTATTTTGTCTCTCGCTGTCTGGGGCACGTCGCCCTGCCCTGGCACCTGTCTGTGGGCAGCCTTCTTATGACACGCGACAAGGGTGTCGTGCCTGTCTCTTCGAATACTCCGTATTATGTTGATTTTTCCTTTTGTTATTCTGAAGTAGCCACAGTGACCTCGTGCCAAGTAGCCATTATTTTTATTCCTGCCAGATTTATGTAGCTTTGCAAGGAGCTCACGCGTACTGTATATCTTAAGCGGGGCACTGTAGTTTATACTAAAAGGATTTTTCAGCGGCCTTTTTCTTTCATGAGCCCAGGAAAGTTTTTTTTTTTTTTTTTTCTATAAGGGGGCCCGGGGTGTACCGAGCGGGCAATACAGTTATAACATTACTCTTATTCAGAGAATATGATGTTCATTCGAAAGAAGTAACAGAAGGTAGTGGGAAGTACAGAAAGAAGAGATCACTCATCATAAAAAAAACAATGAACTAATTAATAAATAAATAGTAAGTTCAATTCTCGGACATTCCATTGAGGTGTTAGAGATGCGTATTTCTGGCGATAGAAGTTCACTCTCGACGTGGTTCGGAAGACACGTAAAGCCGTTGGTCCCGTTGCTGAATAACCCACTGGTTTCCAAGTAACATAAAAACACCATACAAACAAACAAACAATATGCTTATAACAATAACCGCTGCAGCAAGTCCTCATGAACAAGATGAAAGTTGTATAAGCATCGAATGCAGTTGGACGTAATGTGAAATGCCCATTGTATGCCAATCAGCAATTGTTACCACAGCTGGGGTAGGGCGTCTTGCCTCTTCACATTCCACGAGATTTTGTACCTGGCAGCGGAAGTAGTAGAATGTACTTAGAGTTTGCCACAGCGTTTAGTTTGTTTAGATGTTTTTTCAGGTGAAGGTGCTTTGAAATATTGAGAATTATGGGAGACGACATTTTTATGTGTATGTGCATATGTGTATTTCAAATTATGTATATAATATACATACATACATACATACATACATACATATATATATATATATATATATATATATATATATATATATATATATGTGTGTGTGTGTGTGTGTGTGTGTGTGTATATAATATTTATGTAATATATAACAATAGTAATTATAATATTGGTAATAGTAAAAATTATTATAACTTTACTTTTGGTTAAGTCAAAATTTTTGTTGTCTTGATAAAAATACACATTTTCCTCCATACTAATGCAAAACATACCCAGAAACCTAATAATAATAATAATAATAATAATAATAATAATAATAATAATAATAATAATAATAATAATAATGAAGAAGCAATAGTAGCAGTTTATCTTAACAATTCTTTTGAGTTGCGAAGCTGACATGATTCAATGGCTCTCTCTCTCTCTCTCTCTCTCTCTCTCATTCCGTTATTGTTTTCGGATCCCGGCAACAAAGCAGTGGCAAGATAAGAAAAAAAAAAGAAAAGATAAAGCCTGCATCTGGCCTCACACTCTTAAGTTTTTTATTTGCTCATTTGCATATTTGCCAGTCATTCCCGACTCGAAACTATTTGATTTTGTTATTTCTCTTTGGTTCCCAGGATCAATAAGAGGTATTTGGGAAGAGAGAGAGAGAGGAGAGAGAGAGAGAGAGAGAGAGAAGTTTCTTCTCTGATCCATTGCGCTGTCGGGAGATTGTATCGCTACCTGGACATTGCATGGGAGACTATGTTTGAATTTGCAGACTCTGCGATATGTGCCCTCTCTCTCTCTCTCTCTCTCTCTCTCTCTCTCTCTCTACGTTAAGGGAGAACACTAAAATCATTCAGTTTCTCTCTCTCTCTCTCTCTCTCTCTCTCTCTCTCTCTCACTGAGGGAGAACACTATTATTGTTTAGTTTAAAAAACGATGCTCTCTCTCTCTCTCTCTCTCTCTCTCTCTCAAATCAAAAAGTCCATTGCAAGCTTGATAATTGAGAATCGCGACCCTCGTTGTGTGCAGCATTATTTTGGTGAGTGGGTGAGTATGAGGTATTCTCTGTGGTATCTGAGAAGTATTTCGTGTGGTAACTGGTATCGGGGTACTTTGGTGTGATATCTCTTAGGTAAATGTGGCCCTGGGTATGATACCATTGAATTTTGTATCTCTGTAGTCAATACTTTTTTTGTTTTGTTTCAGAGAGCAATATTATAGCTTTTCATCTGTTATTATATTAACTTTATTATTTGATTATAGATTTTATATCCCAGTGTATCTTTACCCTTTGTGTCATCTAATACCCACGGGTGTGTAACAACCTCGCCTCACCGCGAGATCGATCCCCCAGGGGATAGAAAATAATGGTACCTGTTCCTTTAAGAATGCGTCATGTGTTTGGTGACATGAGCCATGAATTATATACGTGGTGGCTAATAGACTGTGGTGGGTTGCATCCAGCATGTAGACGGACGTTGAACTTGCAATTTTATTATTACGGTCTCTCTCTCTCTCTCTCTCTCTCTCTCTCTCTCTCTCTCTCTCTCTCTCTCTCTCTCTCTCTCTCTCTAAGCAACAGCAAGAAGAGAGGGAGAGAAAAAATAACCAACGAGTTTGGCTTCCAGGAGTCCATTTGTGTGTGTGTTTGTGTGTGTAGAGAGAGAGAGAGAGAGAGAGAGAGAGAGAGAGAAGAGAGAGAGAAATAACCAACCCATGCCCAATTCCCCCATACCCATGTAAGGAAGCACCATGTACTTATGCAATTTGGACGTGCAGTGGCATAATATTATCGGGTCATAATTAGCATATCAGATTTCACCGTCCTTATTCTGAGCACCTCTCTTGCCTGGTCACTCTGTTTGCAGAGAGAGAGAGAGAGAGAGAGAGAGAGAGAGAGAGAGGGTATAATTAGGCATACCAATTAGCTCATTAGCATTTTCCAAGGGGTTTTGTTATCTCTGTTTAACAGGGAGGCCTAATGGAGACCTCATGCTACCTATGACTTTCTAGTGGGAGACTGAGAAAAAGATTATTATTATTATTATTATTATTATTATTATTATTATTATTATTATTATTATTATTTATTATTATTATTATTACTGTGTAATAGAAAAATGAAAAACTGGTTCTGTTTTAATTATTATTATTATTATTATTATTATTTTTTTTTTTTTTTTTTGCTCTATCACAGTCCTCCAATTCGACTGGGTGGTATTTATAGTGTGGGGTTCCGGGTTGCATCCTGCCTCCTTAGGAGTCCATCACTCTTCTTACTATGTGTGCCGTTTCTAGGATCACACTCTTCTGCATGAGTCCTGGAGCTACTTCAGCCTCTAGTTTTTCTAGATTCCTTTTCAGGGATCTTGGGATTCGTGCCTAGTGCTCCTATGATTATGGGTACGATTTCCACTGGCATATCCCATATCCTTCTTATTTCTATTTTCAGATCTTGATACTTATCCAATTTTTCCCTCTCTTTCTCTTCAACTCTGGTGTCCCATGGTATTGCGACATCAATGAGTGATACTTTCTCTTGACCTTTGTCAATAACGTCACGTCTGGTTCTGTTTGGCCACGTATCCACCCTATCCGTTTCTGATACCATAGTCCCAGAGGATCTTTGCCTGATCGTTTTCTATCACTCCTTCAGGTTGGTGCTCGTACCACTTATTACTGCAAGGTAGCTGATGTTTCTTGCACAGGCTCCAGTGGAGGGCTTTTGCTACTGAATCATGCCTCTTTTTGTACTGGTTCTGTGCAAGTGCCGGGCATTCACTTGCTATGTGGTTTATGGTTTCACTTTCGTATTGCACTTCCTACATATGGGAGAGATGTTATTTCCGTCTATCATACTTTGAACATATCTGGTTCTTAGGGCCTGATCTTGTGCCGCTGTTATCATTCCTTCAGTTTCCTTCTTTAGCTCTCCCCTCTGTAGCCATTGCCATGTGTCATCGCTGGCTAGTTCTTTAGTCTGTCTCATGTATTGTCCGTGCATTGGTTTGTTGTGCCAGTCCTCTGTTCTTTCTGTCTCTGTCTCTGTATATTTTCTGGGTCTTCGTCTGCTTTTATTAGTCCTTCTTCCCATGCACTCTTTAGCCACTCGTCTTCACTGGTTTTCAGATATTGCCCCAGTGCTCTGTTTTCGATGTTGACGCAGTCCTCTATACTTAGTAGTCCTCTCCCTCCTTCCTTTCGTGTTATGTATAGTCCTGTCCGTATTTGCTCTTGGGTGTAGTGCTTTGTGTATTGTCATATGTTTCCTGGTTTTCTGATCTATGCTGCGGAGTTCTGCCTTCGTCCATTCCACTATTCCTGCGCTGTATCTGATTACTGGCACTGCCCATGTGTTTATGGCTTTTATCATATTTCCGGCGTTGAGTTTTGACTTGAGTATCGCCTTGAGTCTCTGCATATATTCTTTCCTGATCGTGTCCTTCATCTCTTGGTGTTTTATATCTCCTCCTTCCATTATTCCCAGGTATTGGGTATCCTGTCTCATCTATGTGTTTGATGCTTTGCTCCATCATGTAGCTTTATCCCTTCAGTTCTCGTTACTTTGCTTTTTGTATGTTGACTAAGGCGCATTTTTCTATTCCAAACTCCATCCTGATGTCCCCAGATACAATCCTTACAGTCTGGATTAGGGTATCTATTTCCTTGATGCTCTTACCATACAGCTTGATGTCGTCCATGAACATCAGATGGTTGATTCTGTTGCCTCTTTTCTTGAGTTGGTACCCGGCATCCATCTTCTGTAGTACTTTTGTCATGGAATCATGGCTACTACGAAGAGTAGTGGGGACAGTGAGTCGCCCTGGAAGATCCCTCTCCCGATATTAACCTCTGCTAGTCTTATTCCAGAGCTTGTAAGTATTGTATTCCAGTTGCGCATTGTATTTTTGAGGAAGCTGATGGTATTTTCCTCTGCCCCATATATTTTCAGGCATTCTATTAGCCATGTGTGTGGTATCATGTCGAAGGCTTTCTTATAGTCTATCCATGCCATGCTTAGGTTGGTTTTTTCCTTCTCCTACTGTTCTTCATTACCATTTTGTCTATCAGGAGCTGGTCTTTTGTGCCCCTACACTTCCTTCTGCAGCCTTTCTGTTGGTGGTGGATGGTGATTGTCTCCTCTAGGTAGTTGTATAGCCTTTCACTGATGATACCTGTTAGTAACTTCCACATTATTGGTAGGCAGGTGATAGGCCTGTAGTTACTGGCTATATTTCCCTTACTCTTGTCTTTTTGTACTAAGGATGTTCTTCCTGTGGTCATCCATTTGGGTGCTTGGTGATTTGAGATACAATGCTGGAGTTGTTCTGCTATTCGTGGGTGTAGGGCTTTGAAGTTTTTGAGCCAGTATCCATGGACTTCATCGGGACCTGGGGCTTTCCAGTTTGGCATTTTCTTTAGTTGGTGTCTGACTGTGTCTGTCGTGATGTCTGTGAATCTTTGTTTTATTCTCTCTGTTTCTTCTTCCTTGACTTCCTGGAGCCATGTTGCATGTTGTTGTGATACCGGATTGCTCCATATGTTTTCCCAGAGTCTCTTACTTGGTTCCGCTTCGGGAATTTCTGGGTGGTTGTCTTCCCCTCTTAGTTGGCTGTATAGTCTTTTCTGGTTGGTTCCGAATAGTTTGTTCTGTTGGTATCCCTTATTCCTGTTCATGTACCGTTGGATCTTATGTGCTTTGGCCTTAAGCCTCTGTTTTACAACCAACCCAACCAAAACAGCAACCTCCTTGGAAAAGGCGCCTGGAAAAGCAAATCATGGTGATGAGATCTGACTTGAGTAAACTGAAAGAGATGGCAGAAAAAAGGCTAAGAAGCAAGAAAACAAGGGAGGAACTCAACGAGAAATACAAAGTACAAGAAAGGGGATTAAATTATTATTATTATTATTATTATTATTATTATTATTATTATTATTATTATTATTATTATTATTATTATTATTATTACTGTGTAATAGAAAAATGAAAAACTGGTTCTGTTTTAATTATTATTATTATTATTATTATTATTATTATTATTATTATTATTATTATTATTATTATTAAGTGTGCTTTAATTCTGTTGAGGATAGCAATGTTTACGATTTAGGGCAAAGGTGAAAACAGTAATAGAGAAGATAATGGTTGTTCATTTCCTTCATTTGCATATTATTGAATATGCAAATAATTTTTTATTAGCTGAATGCTATTATTAATCTTGCTATCGCTGTAAGACTATAATATTTACCAAAGCGTTATCATGAATTATGTATAACTTTATACACCTTGAGGCGTAAAATATCACAGTATGTTAAACAATTTGTGATCCGATATCCAGCTTACTTGCTATGCATGCAAGATTTTCCCCTCACGTAAAATTGCAAACATTATATTCCAAACTTAACGTGAAGTGGTCTTCGTAATTAATACTCATACTAACAAGAATGTATGAATAAAAATGACACAAATGAAACATGTTCATCTATTTTCAATTTTAAGTGGAAACACAAAATAACTGAAAGAAATATAGCCTAAATGCAGTACACCAAATAAATTAAAACGTGCCAAAATCTACGGTCAAATAGAGCCTTGTTTCACCGACGATAATTATAATAAATACGCTTTGTTTTATTAGAAGTAATAGTTCTGTACTGTTTAACATGCACATTATTTATTTTTTTACATTTTCATTCTAATTAGTATATCATAAATGTCCTATCCTAAAATTCCCGTGGCTTTATCTCAACGCGAAACACCTTTTTCAGAGCTTTTTAGTCTCATCCATAGGCCTTTCCTACCACCCCAACAAGAAGAAGAAGAAGAAGAACAACAACAACAACAACAGCAACAAAGTAGTTTTCAGGCTTACTTCCCGAGTAAGCAAACATGTTTTGAATTATTGCGAAGTATTCAAGAATAGCATTAGACTTTGATTCACCCATCTGTGATGGAATGCCATTGGGAAAGTGTACGTCAAATATTTAATGGCAACTGTGGCTTCTTAATGCAATTTAGGATGAATTTGAAGCTCACTTAGTGTAGTGGGTAAGCTTTAACCTCACACTTTCTAGCGGAGAGCGTCTTCGTCTATTCCCATTCCGGATATGAGGTTCCGGATATGAGGCTTGCAGTGAAAAAAATTTAAAATGTCCAAAATTAATTGTGTAAAATCCGCTGGTATGGTTGATAGCGTCGTGGTACGCCGCTCATATGTCGTGGGTTCGCGTCTCACCCGGGGCGATGAAAAATCTCGGGCTCTGTGTCATGATCAGCTACTGATGCAGTGTCAGGGGGTCTTTAGCGGTGGGAGGTTGAAACAGACATTCTTTGGGAGCTGGATTATCGAGTCAGTGGCCCCTTTGGTGGGGTTGTTCCATGTGAATAGGTTTCATCTACTGAATAATAATAATAATAATAATAATAATAATAATAATAATAATAATAATAATAATAATTGTTTGAGAAAAACTCTCTCTCACGAGAGTATATACAATGTTCTGAGGGGGTCCATAATAATAAAAATGTTAAAAATTTGTTTATAATATATTAATACTTTGTAAAAGATTTCCAACCTTTCCCTGGGTTTATCTTTTATAGTTCAAAGTAAGTTGAAAGAACCTTAGTTGGATGGTAGAAATATATGTATGTCAATAGACATCCCTCTACGTATACATGAGTGAACACACGCAAATCCAGCCATGGAATGATTCAATCTTGGTCCCCGTCAGTGTATTCATATGAAAATTGCTCAGTAAATAGAGTTGAATGATGAAGCAACTGGAAATTAAATACAGCTGAATGATGCGATGTTTCAGACGTCATCCTCCATTTAATCTGTCGTAAATGCGTCTCTCTCTCTCTCTCCTTCCTATACTTAGGGGGAACACTGAAATTATTCTGTACAGAGCTTGCGAAATAACAATCTCTCTCTCTCTCTCTCTCTCTCTCTCTCTCTCTCTCTCTCTCTCTCTCTCTCTCTCTCTCTCTTACACTGTGGGAGAACTCTAAATTTGTTCTGTATAGACCTTGCGAAATAAAATCTCTCTCTCTCTCTCTCTCTCTCTCTCTCTCTCTCTCTCTCTCTCTCTCAATACCCCTTGATCCTGGGACCTACGTGTGTGTGTGAGAGAGAGAGAGAGAGAGAGAGAGACGCACACGTATGTTCGAAGTAGAAAATTATTTTGGAATGTGCGTAAATCTTTGTTCACAACTTGACTATGCGTAATCGAATAGAGGAATTCCGAGTCTTGTGGATGCTTTTCCTCCTCCTCTTCCTCCTCCTTGCCTTCCTGCTCCTTTCATTCTCAATGACCCCTCGCGGCGTCAGGTGGTCGGCGTGTGCCCAGGAAGCAGTTGGCCCGACCCTCCTCCAGACAACATGAGGATGGCTGGCTGTGCCCAACGCAGTTCACGCCCAAGTTGGTTCTTTATGCGTACCCCGAGACCCTTGGCTTCTCTGGGGGTGTCCCCCATGCTCGGGTATACAATGAGCCTTATGAGGTTTTCCAATACCCAGGGAATTCTAAAAAGCACAGGGTAGGGAGTTGCTTAGGAAGAGAGACATTGTTGTTGGCGAATGAGACTTAAATCGTTCTGTCCCAAACGTTATTTCTTCTTGATCTGCAGACAATTGTATCTATCTTGTCCTTATATTAAGTATATTAAATATAGTTAAATGTGCCAGTTACGCAATCAATTTGTTTACCATTCAGATAGAGTGCAATATCGATATGCATTGCAAGGTGAAAGGTTTTTTTATATTTATAAACTCTCTCACTCTCTCTCTCTCTCTCTCTCTCTCTCTCTCTCAATAAGTTGGCAATGCCGATTGAAATTTTAAGGTGCATTTGTATTACACCCGGCCGCCCACGTACCCACACACACACACACGCCCACTCACCCACAACCGAACTCACCCATCCACACACAAACTACACGCTCTTAGTTTTTCTAGTTATTTTCCAAGCCTCCAAATTGATCAAAGTGGAATAGCACTAATTGTTATTTATTTATTCTATTTTATTTTAAACTTTATTTTTCTTTTCCAGTTATACAATTGCCGTAACATTTATTCGGCAGTGTTTATTGAATGTTGTAATGCGGCCTTAACCGGAAATATACGAATGGTTTTCATTGTATTCCCATACATTTTTACCTATACATTAATTTATGCTTTTATTTTTTCTTTCTTAATAATAAGGGAGATGTCTTCTTTCTGTATTTCCCTTCAACTCCTCTTACTTCTTCCTAGTGAACGCTAAGATATTTTTTAGAAGGCTGAATTTCAAGTCAGTGGCCCCGTTGGTGGGCTTCTTCCATATGGATAGGGTTCACCTTCTGAATAATAAATAATAATATAATAATAATAATATTTGGAAACTTGAATTTCAAATCAGGGGCTCCTTTGGTGGGCTTGTCCATTCCATATAATTAAGCTTCATCTTCTGATTAATAATAATAATAATAATAATAATAATAATAATAATAATAATAATAATAATAATAATTTTTAGAAGCTTGAATTTCAAGTCAGTGGCCCCTATGGTAGGCTTGTACCATATGAATAGGGTTCATCATCTCAATAATAATAATAATAATAATAATAATAATAATAATAATAATAATAATAATAATAATAATAATAATAATAATATCTACGCAATCATGGTTTTACAGACTCACCACTATTTCCTCCTCTAGGAAACAGGAAAATCGGTCTCGTTTCCCTTGTGGATGGACCCCATCCACCCATCTTCCTTCCTCGTTTTCTTTCCCGTCTTCCTCGGACCCGGGCTGGAAAAGGGCATTGAGTTGTATGTGTTGGTGGTCTCTTTGCTCATGAACTAGATGTTGGAGATGAATGAAGGTGTGGAAGCAGTTTGCTTGATTGGGTAAAAGTGGTCGGTATTTGGAGAGAGAGAGAGAGAGAGAGAGAGAGAGAGAGAGCAGGAGTTGGCAAAACTATAACATGATTTGCCCAGTAATGAAATTGAAAGAGAGAGAGAAAGAGAGAAAGGTGGGACGGGCAAAATTGCAAAAATTAATTGGCAGAATTATGAAATTGAAACAGAGAGAGAGAGAGAGAGAGAGAGAGAGAGAGAGAGAGAGAGAGAGAGAGAGAATTTGCACTGCAAGTGATCTTAGTAACCTTTAGTAGGAGTAAAAGGTCACACGACCGCTCTACTGTTCTCGTATTGGGCCTGAAATAAAACGTCTCAACTACCCTGATATCAACTGTCATTGTTTGTTTGTCATTCATATTTTCCCCCCTGTCACCTAACAGTTTATCTAAACTATTTCTCAGCTTTGTTTACGTATATATTGAATTGTTTATTTTTGTATATATTATTTCATCTCTTGGGACTGGTTTTTCTCTTGTTCTTTACAAGCACCTAAAAGCAAGGTTGTGGTTTTAAATGTCCTCTTCCGTTTTTTATATGAAGGATTTGGGTGTTTGGAGGGGGTGGGCTAAGAGAGAAGGAGGAGGAGGGATGGGCGAGAAGAGTGAGAGGCTGGCAACGCTAACAACCTCATCTCAACAATCCATTTTGAGAAAAACATGCAGCAGACAATGCAAATTTAGACAAACTTGAAACAGACCTTATGAGTATGGTTTGTGCTGCAGTGTCCCAGCTATTCCCTAGAGCAGTGTTTCTCACTAGGGGGCGAATTTCAGTGTTGGGGGGGGGGGGGGGCGCGGGGGGAGAGGTATTGTGACCACAGATTGGCAGGCTCAAACTGGCTCTTGGACCACACACACACTGCGTTTGTGTGGTCCTAGAGCCAGTTTGAGCCTGCAATTCTGTAATCGCATCCCCTTCCCCCCTCCCCCGAAACTCAGAAATTCGCCCCTGGTGAGAAACATTCCCTAGAGGCACCAGAGACAATAATAATAATAATAATTCTCCCATTTTTCTCCATCCTTCGGGTTTAATCCTCGGTAGAAGGCTACATGCTAAGCATCACGAGAGCAAGGCCAACGCACGAAAATTTGAGGAACAAAGCCCTGAAGGTCTTTGTGATAAAAGGGGTTAGTGGTTATTTATAGTATAATTTCGGTGTTTATGTAATTTCAGACCGAGAGCTTCTCTGGTAAAGATACTCTCTCGGAAAATGTCAAGGGTTTGGGGTGACAGTTAAAAGGTATAGAGGGAATTGAGTCAAAGGCCAAAGATATTAAGACACCAGGAGAGAAAAGTTGATGCTGAGGAAAACGCGACGAGGGAATAATTAAGGAAATAGAAAAAATAAACGTCATATGAAGCTGGCAAAGACTTACAGACACGAGAGAAGAGGTCAGGGGTGCGAGAAAAATAATGTTAATATTACGAAGCAGTTGACTGAAGGGTCAGCGGAGGCCAAGGAATTTGGTTAAAAAAGGTCAAGGTTGGAAAGTAGGTCATCAGAAGGAAATTAAGTGAGAAAGTAGGAAAATATTTAGAAAGGGGAATTTGTATTTTTTTCTTTTATTTTTTCTATGGTTACTGCACAGAGGTCCCCCATAGGGGAATAGTACCGTCAGTACACCTCACGTTGGGCACTGTAGGCATTACTCGAGGTCACTCGCAGCGTACCTTGGGTGTCTAGCTGCAGCCTGTTTCATTCCTTTGACTGCACCTCCGTTCATCTTCTCTTCCTTCCATGACTTTCCACCCTCTCCTAACAATTATTTGAGGTTTTCCTCCTGTTACGCCTTTCAAATCGTCTTACTGTCCATTTTTCAAGCGCCTCAGTAGCGTGATCGGTATGTTCTTGACCTGCCACCTCGGTGGCCGCGAGTTCGATTCTTGGGCATTCCATTGAGGAGTGAGAGATGTGTATTTCTGATGATAGAAGTTCACTCTCGACGTGATTCGGAAGTCACGTAAAGCCGTTGGTTCCGTCGCTGAATAACCACTGGTTCCTTGCAACGTAAAAACACCATACAAACAAACTGTCCATTTTAGTTTCAGCGCTGGATGACCTCATTGGTCCTGAATTCTATATTCCCGTTTTGCCCGTCAAAACCGTTCCCGAGTACTGGCGTATCCTTCAGTATCTCAGTTGTCGATTCTGTAACATATCAAATCCCAGCGCTTGGCCTTTGGCCTGAATTCTATATTCCCGTTTTGCCCGTCAAAACCGTTCCCGAGTACTGGCGTATCCTTCAGTATCTCAGTTGTCGATTCTGTATAACATATCAGAATAGCAGCCGTCTGCGTGGTCACATTTTCTAACACAATGTCCCCAAAAGATGAGCTGATTAGAAGCTCTGGATTATATCCGTATCTACGAAGACTATTTTCCCAGAATGGAGGAAGAACGGGATGCGCCAGTTCGTCAAACTATGGCCGATTCATGTCCTCTGGTCCAGTAACCGCTGATGAAGAAGTATTGTGCAGATGACCAAAACCAGCCGAAGAAGATTCGTACGTTACCACCCTCCGCGAGTCGGTGTATGTGTGTGTGTGTGTGTTGTACCTCAATGACACAGAGCCACTTGTCAACATTAAGAGAAATGGTATGTCAACAATGGCAAACTTCTTTCAAGGTCTTCCCCTCCTTCTTGCTGCCCAGGAGGGGTATTGGTAGGAGGACAAGGGTTTGGGGAGGGGGTGCTCCTGTTGTCTGCGGTTGGAAGGCCACAGAATTTGGGAAGGAGGGGCGTATTTTGTGTAGGTGGGGGAAGAAGGTCGTGGATGAAGCTTTGTGTCGGGAATGCGCTTGTCATCGCACGACTGAAACTGATCGTAAATCATTTGATTAAAAGAGTATTTATCGCCTGTCCAGTTGGGTTGGACGTCGCTCCTATTGCCTGGAGTAGCGTAAGGGTGCCAGGTGGGGGGGGTGGGGGGGGGGGGGGGGTGGGTCGGTTACCGAGTCGTTTGGGACGACTTAACCGCAGAGGTTAGCAACACGATCGGGGCTGCTGCCGAATTTCATGTGGGCCATGGGGGTAGTGGTGTTTGCATTCTTCTGCTTCCCGTTGCTTTCTTTCGTATCAAGGAACTTTAAACGGTTGCATGTAAGTCATCATATATATATATATATATATATATATATATATATATATATATATATATATATATATAGTATATATTAAATTATGATGAAATCTCTTTTTGATGAATACTTGCGAACAAAGACTCAAGCTCATTCATTAATTATTATTATTATTATTATTATTATTATTATTATTATTATTATTATTATTATTATTATTATATTATATTCCACTTTAGACACAATCGCCAAGAAATCAATTGTTTATTTGTAATATTGATCTTACTGTTAATCGTAATACCTTTTATTTAACTCTGTTGGGAAAGCATTAACTTAAAAGAACGATAAAGCAAAAAAATATAAATAGGTCGACTCTGACACCAATGGACGTCTTTGGTAACTAACACTAGTCTCCGTGACAACATCGTTTGTCCCGCTCAAGTTGGCAGCGCTCGTCTTTACAAAACAACACGTTTCTTTGATACGAAACAACACTTTTTGTTTACTATTGCACAGTGAAACTCCAGAATAGATAGTAGCGTTTTTATGAAGGTAAATATGACAACAACCTGACATATAGCTCTCTTGCGGGTTCGAGAAACCAGGAACCCTTGTGGGGGGGATGGGGCCCGAGGAGGGGTATAAATGCCCCAATATGCCCCAGGGAAATTTAGTAAGACGTTTATTTCTGTGATTCGTCTGGAGGACGCATCTTATGAATGGAGAGGGTAATACTGTATGTTTTATATATATATATATATATATAGTATATAAATGTGATATGTATATATATATATATATATCTATATACATACATACTAAAAACTATAGCATAGATATGCAGGGAGTGTAGCTATACGTGCAAGATGGGAATGAAGCCACTGCGCAGCTTGTGTGTAAGGGTTCAGTGAGCTGCTGATGAGCTTGGTATGTAAGTGTGCAAAGCAGCTAATGTTGCGGCAGTTTCAATACACATGGAATTCATCCAAGATTCAAAAGTTCTAAGTGTGAAAGTTGCAGTGATGATGTGTTCTCTCTCTCTCTCTCTCTCCTCTCTCTCTCTCTCACACAAACTCACACACACAATGCTTTATATATACCGCATATGTGCCAAGTGCTTGCACAAGGCTTTTGCAGGCAACCTTGCAAGAAATAGCGATGTCAGTTTTAGTTAATAATTCAGTAGCCAAGCAACAGTGGTAGTTCAATGGGGTGCATTTCTTTGTATGCCTGATTCTCTCTCTCTCTCTCTCTCTGTTCTTCGGGTATATTATTTATATACACATACATGTGTTTTTTACGTAGTGGTAATAATAATGTTCTCTCTCTCTCTCTCTCTCTCTCTCTCTCTCTCTCTCTCTCTCTCTCTGTTCTTCTGGTATATTATGTATATAGACATTCAATTATCGACACGATATCTGAATTTTTTCTGGAATTCAAGTTATATACATCTGGACCACGAAAATATGGAACTTGACGAATATAAAAATAAAAACAAAATCCACGAAGGAAAGAGAAGCGATGGAGTTCTGCAAGGCCTGTCGACTACTTGTACTTTACTCAGCTAAGTAAAGGACAAGAAGTCTAAAGACCATCATATTTGTATATATAAATATATACACAAGTCTGCACACTCACTTCACGAACAATTCAGCTAAGTCAGGTTGCCGAAAACAATGTATATGATTTATGATCCCTAAAATAGGGCTGTGGAGTAGTGTGCACATTCGTAACTGGGCGTTTCTTTGTTTTCATAGCGAAATATTGCTGTCATTATACATTGAACAAAAGTGACAGAAAGAAATATGCTCGACGGCATACATGCAAATTATACTTGTATATGCATATATATGTATCTCTTGTTTTGACGTACATTTTCGTACGGTATTCTGCAGTACCGTAGTCCATTTTCATTATAAGTGTGACTGGCATGAATTACGCAGACGAGAGAGAGAGAGAGAGAGAGAGAGAGAGAGAGAGAGAGAGAGAGAGAGAGAGAGAGAGTAATCTTGTAGGGAAGCTAGTAATTGCAAAGGTTTGGGTAATACCGTTATTTATTTATTTATTTATTTATGTTTTTGCCTTCTCAGAGAGAGAGAGAGAGAGAGAGAGAGTCTTATGACAAATTGTGTTGGATAGAGGGTATGAATTAGCTCAAGAATTTTATCTTTATTTTAGAGAGAGAGAGAGAGAAATAATATAATGAAAATATTATGTTAAAGACTTTATTCTTCTTATCTTGAGAGAGAGAGAGAGGAGAGAGAGAGAGAGAGAGAGAGAGAGAGAGAGAAGGTGGTCCATTCCTCTGGCACTCTTATAACCATGGGCATGTCATTCTCCCCCACCCCCCGTTTTCTCCCTTGCTCTAAATGGCTCCCAGAGTATGTGATTACTAAGCTTTCACGGTGAAGCAATTGCAGAGCACCGCTCATATGAAGAGATTGATGAGGTGTTGGCAGGCGTTTGATCTGCGTTCCTCTTGCAGTTTTGGGAGGGCCAAGTAATTTCTTTTGGGGGGGCGGGGGGTGGGGGGGGGAATAGAAAAAATATTTTGGGAGTTGTCTGTGCTGAAGACAATTTCAGGGAATGGTGGATGATAGATATATTATTATTATTATTATATTATTTTTTTTTTTTTTTTTTTTTTTTTTTTTTTTTTGCTCTATCACAGTCCTCCAATTCGACTGGGTGGTATTTATAGTGTGGGGTCCGGGTTGCATCTGCCTCCTTAGGAGTCCATCACTTTTCTTACTATGTGTGCCGTTTCTAGGATCACACTCTTCTGCATGAGGCCCGGAGCTACTTCAGCCTCTAGTTTTTCCAGATTCCTTTTCAGGGATCTTGGGATCGTGCCTAGTGCTCCTATGATTATGGGTACGATTTCCACTGGCATATCCCATATCCTTATTTCTATTTTCAGATCTTGTACTTATCCATTTTTTCCCTCTACTTTTCTCTTCCAACTCTGGTGTCCCATGGTATTGCGACATCAATGAGTGATACTTTCTTCTTGACTTTGTCAATCAACGTCACGTCTGGTCTGTTTGCACGTATCACCCTATCCGTTCTGATACCATAGTCCCAGAGGATCTTTGCCTGATCGTTTTCTATCACTCCCTCAGGTTGGTTGTTCGTACCCACTTATTACTGCAAGGTAGC
Source organism: Macrobrachium nipponense (assembly GCF_015104395.2). Lineage (NCBI taxonomy): Eukaryota > Metazoa > Arthropoda > Malacostraca > Decapoda > Palaemonidae > Macrobrachium > Macrobrachium nipponense. The sequence continues at coordinate 45,654,699 of NC_087203.1, forward strand.
TGATGTTTCTTGCACAGGCTCCAGTGGAGGGCTTTTTTTTTTTGCCAGCCCGCTGAATCATGCCTCCTTTTTGTACTGGTTCTGTGCAAGTGCCGGGCATTCACTTGCTTAGTGGTTTATGGTTTCATTTTTCGTATTGCACTTCCTACATATGGGAGAGATGTTATTTCCGTCTATCATACTTTGAAAAAAAAAAAAAAAAACATATCTGGTTCTTAGGGCCTGATCTTGTGCCGCTGTTTATCATTCCTTCAGTTTCCTTCTTTAGCTCTCCCCTCTGTAGCCATTGCCAATTGTCATCGCTGGCTAGTTCTTTAGTCTGTCTCATGTATTGTCCGTGCATTGGTTTGTTGTGCCAGTCCTCTGTTCTTTCTGTCTTTCTCCTGTCTCTGTATATTTCTGGGTCTTCGTCTACTTTTATTAGTCCTTCTTCCCCTGCACTCTTTAGCCACTCGTCTTCACTGGTTTTCAGATATTGCCCCAGTGCTCTGTTTTCGATGTTGACGACGCAGTCCTCTATATTTAGTAGTCCTCTCCCTCCTTCCTTTCGTGTTATGTATCTGTCCGTATTTGCTCTTGGGTGTAGTGCTTTGTGTATTGTCATTTGTTTCCTGGTTTTCTGATCTATGCTGCGGAGTTCTGCCTTCGTCCATTCCACTCTTCCTGCGCTGTATCTGATTACTGCACTGCCCAGTGTGTTTTATGGCTTTTATCATATTTCCGGCGTTGAGTTTTGACTTGAGTATCGCCTTGAGTCTCTGCATATATTCTTTCCTGATCGTGTCCTTCATCTCTTGGTGTTTTATATCCCCTCCTTCCATTATTCCCAGGTATTTGTTATCCTGTCTCATCTATGTGTTTGATGTTGCTCCCATCTGGTAAGCTTTATCCCCACCTTCAGTTCTCGTTACGTTGCCTTTTTGTATGTTGACTAAGGCGCATTTTTCTATTCCAAACTCCATCCTGATGTCCCCAGATACAATCCTTACAGTCTGGATTAGGGTATCTATTTCCTTGTATGCTTCTTGACCATACAGCTTGATGTCGTCCATGAACATCAGATGGTTGATTTTGTTGCCTCTTTTCTTGAGTTGGTACCCGGCATCCATCTTCTGTAGTACTTTTGTCATGGGAATCATGGCTACTACGAAGAGTAGTGGGGACAGTGAGTCGCCCTGGAAGATCCCTCTCCTGATATTAACCTCTGCTAGTCTTATTCCAGAGCTTGTAAGTATTGTATTCCAGTTGCGCATTGTATTTTTGAGAAGCTGATGGTATTTTCCTCTGCCCCATATATTTTCAGGCATTCTATTAGCCATGTGTGTGGTATCATGTCGAAGGCTTTCTTATAGTCTATCCATGCCATGCTTAGGTTGGTTTTCCTTCTCCTACTGTTTCTTCATTACCATTTTGTCTATCAGGAGCTGGTTTTCTTTTTTGTGCCCCTACACTTCCTTCTGCAGCCTTTTCTGTTGGTGGGGGATGGTGTTTGTCTCCCTCTAGTAAGTTGTATAGCCTTTCACTGATGATACCTGTTAGTAACTTCCACATTTATTGGTAGGCCAGGTGAATAGGCCTGTAGTTTACTGGCTATATTTCCCTTATTCTTGTCTTTTTGTACTAAGGATGTTCTTCCTGTGGTCATCCATTTGGGTGCTTGGTGATTTGAGATACAATGCGGGAGTTGTTCTGCTATTCGTGGGTGTAGGGCCTTGAAGTTTTTGAGCCAGTATCCATGGACTTCATCGGGACCTGGGGCTTTCCAGTTTGGCATTTTCTTTAGTTGGTGTCTGACTGTGTCTGTCGTTGATCTCTGTGAATCTTTGTTTTTATTCTCCCTGTTTCTTCTTCCTTGACTTCCTGGAGCCATGTTGCATGTTTGTTGTGTGATACCGGATTGCTCCATATGTTTTCCCAGAGTCTCTTACTTGGTTCGGCTTCAGGAATTTCTGGGGGTGGTTGTCTTCCCTCTTAGTTGGCTGTATAGTCTTTTCTGGTTGGTTCCGAATTATTTATTATTATTATTATTATTATTATTTTTTTTTTTTTTTTTTTTTTTTTTTTTTTTTTTTTTTGTTTTTTTTTTTTTTTTTTTTTTTTTTTTTTTTTTTTTTTTTTTTTTTTTGCACTATCACAGTCCTCCAATTCGACTGGGTGGTATTTATAGTGTGGGTTCCGGTTTGCATCCTGCCTCCTTAGGAGTCCATCACTCTTCTTACTATGTGTGCCGTTTCTAGGATCACACTCTTCTGCATGAGTCCTGGAGCTACTTCAGCCTCTAGTTTTTCTAGATTCCTTTTCAGGGATCTTGGGATCGTGCCTAGTGCTCCTATGATTATGGGTACGATTTCCACTGGCAATATCCCATATCCTTCTTATTATTATTATTATTATTATTATTAGTTATTATTATTATTATTATTATTATTATTATTATTATTATTATTATTAGAGAGAGAGAGAGAGAGCACAATCCACCCACTGTTCTGAGTCCTGTCAAGCTCAGTTACCACGGAAGGATAAAAACTCCTTTTCAAGATCATGATTTCAGTGGAAATGGAAGTATGTAAGTGTGGGAGGGCGTAGGATGGACAGGTAGGCGGAAAAGGATGAATTGTAGGATGTGTGTATGTGTGTGTGTGTGTGTGTGTGGATGGTAAATACGTCAAGAAGGATTGGGAGATGTTAATACGGGTCAAAGGTTACGCAACAAAAAATTTTGGCAACTTCAGACCACTAACAGGACCGCCCATCCGGGGTGGGTATTGACGATATCGGGGTATATATACGACTTGGAAGCTAGTCGTGGATACAAAAAACGAGATACCTGGCTAACGAATGGTCTCATTCCACCCAGAGGTACCTATCTCTTATACCAAGAGTTGAAAGGTTTGAGGAATAAGCGTCAAACCAGATGATTCGCTTATCAAATTGATTAGCCAGACGTCATATTCAATCAAGATCTGTCACAGATGCCTGATAATCACTCTGTCCTAATTTGGTGACGGGATGGGATTTACGACGCTGTCAGATCTTGCATTTCATTTCTTTTTTCTTGGCGAGTTAGATCTGGTCTATGGACTTTGCCAATATTGATTCCATGTCAGTTAAAGTAGTACAGATATCAGATACTCCTGTACACATATAATTTCCCCTTATTATTATTATTATTATTATTGTTATTATTATTATTGTTGTTACCAAATGTTGTATCACAGCTTGCAGTGATAGATAATGTAAGGACTTTTCGCTTCTTCTTCCTTGAATTATTATTATTATTATTATTATTATTATTATTATTATTATTATTATTATTATTATTATTATTAAATGTTGTATCACAGCTTTCAGTGATAGATAATGTAAGGACTTTTCGCTTCTTTTTCTTCTCTGAATTATTATTATTATTATTATTATTATTATTATTATTATTATTATTATTATTACCACCAAATGTTGTACCACAGCTTCCAGTGATAGATAATGTAACGACTCTTCGCTTCTTCTTCGAATTATTATTATTATTATTATTATTATTATTATTATTATTATTATTATTAATTATTATTCAGAAGATGAACCTTGTCCATATGGAACATGCTCACCAAAGGGCTCACAGAAAGAGGAGATCTCACTTATGAGTAGTTTACTATCATCACGGAGAATGGGGATAAATGACAGTAGTAACCTTGCTATTCTTAGGGTGGGTAGGGCAAGGGGCAGCCGGTATGGCGGGTACTTACTGATAATGATGTTGCCACTGGCTGCTCTTCTTGTTGCTTTGTGCTATGGTTTCGCTGTTTGAATTTCTTATTGTTATTCTCGGTTCATTTTCATCCTGTTGCTATTTAACTAATCCCGCTATTCACTCTTTTTATCAGAGTACTAGTGTTTGATATTGTTGTTTCCTGTCATCTATTTTTTATTGTAATTTCAAAAAAGTTAGTGATCGGGAAAGATTTGTTCCTCGAAAGAGCTTGATCTATTTGTAAATTAGTCAGCTACACATATATACATGATGTAATGTTAATATTTATTAATGCGTCTGCCATTATATATATAGATCTATCTGTAAATGAATCGTTATACCTATACATGATATACATGTTTTAAAGTAATTTTAATTAATGGCGGTACCCTCCCATCCATCTGAAGGCCTTAAAAAAATAATTTTTTTTTTAAACTTTATATATATATATATTATATATATATATATATATATATATATATATATATAAATAGATGTATATGTATATATATATATTTATATTTATATATATATATATATATATATGATATATATATATATGTATAATAGATCTATCTGTAAATTAGTCAGCTATACACATATATATACATGACATACATGTTAATATTCATCTATGTGTCTCCTATCCATCTGGAGATCTTAGAAACTTTATAAACTTTATATTATATATGTAAATTATATATATATATGTATATATATATATATATATATGTGTGTGTGTGTGTGTGTGTGTGTGTGTGTGTGTGTGTGTGTGTGTGTTTTTCTATTATTTGATAGATTCTAAATGAAGATAATAGAATTCCTGGAATTCTCCGCACTGATGTCGGCGGTGCAAGGTGGTGGCCGGCTTTAAGCCTCTGCTAACTTCTCTCTTAAGCATACCAGCATTTTCTCTCCCTCTCTCTCTCTCTCTCTCTCTCTCTCTCCTCTTCTTCTCTCTCTCTCTCTCTCTCTTCTCTCTCTCTCTCGGGTATGTCGACTCAAAAGCCTTTCGTTGAATGCTTATTTTTTTAGCTGATGTGTTCATAGTATGAGGTTTTTTCGTTTGTTTTTATTATTATTATTATTATTATTATTATTATTATTATTATTATTATTATTATTCGTCAGATATTACAAATTTGAGATCAGAAATTCCTGATTATATTATTATTATTGTGAAAGTAATCCACAGTAATATGGCTGTTTGATTTTGTTATTGAAAATTTATTATTATTATTATTATTATTATTATTATTATTATTATTATTATTATTATTATTGTTATTAATGCGTCAGAAATTACAGATACGAGATCAGAAATTCATATAAGTTAAAATTCCCGATCGTGTCATATGAGGAACATTTTTTTTCCATCAAATGTTTAGTAACTTTTATTTACCAAACAGCTGATTTCTTCTTCAGCTTCAATCTACTCCATATTTGGCAGACAGCAAACCCCATAGGACGCCCTCGTGGAATTTCGCCTAAACGGAATGAGCACTGAATTACCGAAATACGTCCCTAAATTTCACAGTCCAATCATCCATTCCTAAAACAAAAATGTGTAACACCGTTGCATTCATTATCATAATCATTATGATTGTTGTCATTCAAGATGACTCGTAGTGGAATGAGTCTTGAAATGAAGAAACAGATCCACAAATGGGTTCAAAAATGTATTCGGGAAAGCTCTCTGTAGAGATTTCATTCTGCATATATTTGTACCCATATACACCCGTGGATTTGTTTCTTCATTGTCGTCATTACTGTGCAAACCGATTATCGTTTCGTGTCGTTGTTACTGAAAGCCCGTTAGTGAGGGGATTCAGCTGTTTTTGACTGTGGCGAGGGGGATTTCTTGGTTGCTCAGTTCTACTGTGAGTCCCCCCCCCCCCCCCCCCCCCCCACCCCCCCCCCCCCATACTGCAAAGCCACTGAGTTTCACGTGCCGCTGGCACGGAAAGCTCTCCGTGGTGGCACAGGACCAACAATTAATCCAATGAAAACAACAGAAACATTCCCCCCCCCCCCCCCCCCCCCTCCAACGTTTTGTTTGTCGTCATTTCCGTAAAATTGACTCTCTGAAGAGGCTGGCTTGCTGATTCCTGAAGGTTTAGGAGCGCCGTCAGTGCATCTCACACGGTGCACTGTACGCATTCCTTGAGGTTCTTTGTAGCGTCCCTGCCTTAGGCCCCTAGCTGATTTAACCCCTTTCATTCCTTTTACAGTACCTCCTTGCATATTCTCTTTCCTCCCTCTCCTAACAATGGATTCATGATGCAACTGCTTTGAGGTTTTCCTCCTGTTACTCCTTTCGAACCTTTTACTGTCAATTTACGTTTCAGCTTGAATGAGCTCATAAGTCCCGGCGCTTGGCCTTTGGCCAAAATCCTATACGCCATTCCAATCAATAAAGTTTAGATCTTACTGAATTTTTCCCGTATTAATTTTCTGTTTCCCAAAAGCCAGAAAAAAGAAAAAATACACATGAAGTACCCTAGTGGTTCTGTGATCATGAGACTATCCCCCTCCCCTCCCCTCCCCACCAACCCCCGCCCCCAGACAGGGTCCGAGGTCGAATTAATCACGTCCTCTTTGACCTGTATATGCCACTGTTGACCTAAGCAGTGGAGCGTGTACCTGGTAGCTTGCCGGCTATGGTGGGTCGCAGCTTCGGTAGTGGTTTAGTGCTGGGAACTTCATACAGAAGTGATAATCGTTAACCTAAGGATATAGGTTATATATAAATGTATGTATGTATGTGTATATATACACTCAGGCCTGTACCGAGGGATGGGGGGGTTGTCGGAAAAAATTCTGGAAGTCCGTATTTTCTGTGGCTATCCTTTTCATTGAACTGTACTTACAAAGTAATAAATAACAATCTTTTGTTGTTTTCATCCAAGTCTTTTTATTTTTCCTTTTTTATAAATTTTGTTATTAAACGTGAACATCATTCTTTAGTAGTATAGGAAATACAAGATTGATGATAGGAATATGATGTGCTATACCCACATATTCAATCACATTTATAGAGGAAAGGTCCTGTTTTGGGAAAAAAGAATCCCTCCCCCCCCTTCCCGTAAAAAACTCTGGGTACGGGCCTGGTCACTAACACATCTACATTATATATACTTATGTGTGTGTGTGTGTGCACATATTCGTATGTATGTACTATGTACTACATTATGTGTATATATTTTCCTCTAAAATGCAGTGCTGAAAGACCGTGCAGTAAGCATTTGAACCATTCTTAGCTGTTTGGGATGAATGTAAAGCCGTGTTGATTCAAGGTTCTCTGAACGCATTTGCGCCGATCTTCTCATACCCTTGAATGAACGAGAGCAAAGGCGCCCCCCCCCCCCCCCTCTCTCTCTCTCTCTCTCTCTCTCTCTCTTTGTTCGTATTTCGCTCTCGTCTACTGTATAAAGTTTTATTTCGTTCACCTCTCGCCATTCGGAACTTGAAGTGTTTTCGCTTTATTGCAGTTTCTGAATCGCGATATATATATATATATATATATATATATGTATTTATATATATATATATATATATATAATATATATTTTTTTTTTTTTTGTTTTTTTTTTTTTTTTTTTTTTTTTTTTTTTTGTCCAGAAAAGGAAAAGGCGAACTTCGAGAATAACTATTTATTTGAAGCATTCATGAGCCAATTTCTGTTTACCTTTTTTTGGTCAGCCTGTTGGCACGAAAGCACGAAATGCATTAAAAAAAAAAAAAAACAAAAAAAAAAAAAAAAAAAAAACGCGAACTTTTCTTCTCGTCCTCTTGGGGCGGTCGCATGTGACAATGCCCTCTCAAAATACCCCGGGCGGGAGTTCCGCCTTCTGGCCGTGGGAAGAAATGCCCTGGAGGTGCTCTTCTCCTTCAGGTTGCTTATTGGCCCGTGGGCAGGAGGCGTGACGGCTAGAGGCCGTAGGGCACCCCGGGGTATTGCATCGTGGCATTTGCTCTGACGTCACTTCTGATGTGGTCAGACCTCACTGTGGTTATTCCTCGCTACGCCGTGATTTCATTTTTGTAATATTTATTTATTTTTTGTTTATTTAAAAACAATATTATTTATTCAAGACTATCAACTACTTTATATTTTTGGTGCCATTACATTATTTTTCGTAACTATGAAGAAAAATTTGTTTCTTCTCGTTTTTGATTCTTCGCTTGAAGTGAATCAGTATATTTTAAAATATGTATCTTTCCTCTTTTAGGTTCCCGTAGCTACCACCTCTTTCATTCCTTTGACTGTACCTCCGTTCATATTCTCTTTTTCCCCCATCTTACTTTCCTTAACCCTCTCCTAACAATGGCAGTGCAACTGTGAGGTTTTCCTCCTGTTACACCTTTCAAACCTCATTTTCTCTCAATTTTCCTTTCAGCTCTGAATGACCTCGTAGATCCCAGCGCTTGGCCTTTGGGTTAAATGTTATATTCCTATCTTATTCCTACTCTCTTACTATTCTCTTATCTAGTGGTCCGTCTTCTGAGTCTCACTCTCATGATTGCTCACCAGAGAGAGAGAGAGAGAGAGAGCATCTTGTCCTTAAAATGCCTGGAACTGAGATAACTTCAGATAACAGTTCCGTGGCTATTTCCACACTACTTCTGTTTGTCGTAAGCTTCGTATTCTTCCTCTCTTTCAGAGGCCGAAAGATCCATTGTTTATAGTCGACTGCTGATAACCTTCCCTTCTGCAGGAGTCATAAGGGCACATTGCTTATAGTATAGTATAGAATAGTATAGTATAGTATACGTAGTTGTTTGTCATTGTTTGATAGAGATTCATAAGATTAACCTAAAAATCTTCCCTTCTGCAGGGGACAGAAGGATCCATTGCTTATAATCTTCAGTTTTAGGTTTCTGTTAAAGAAAACTATTGTGCCTGCTTTGTCTGTCCGTCCGCCCTCAGACCTTAAAAACTACTGAGGCCTAGAGGGCTGCAAATCGGTATGCTGATCATCCATCCTCCAATCACCAAACATACCTAATTGCAGCCCTCTAGCCTCAGTAGTTTTTATTTTATTTAAGGTTATCCATAGTCGTACTTCTGGCAGCACTATAGGCACCAACAACATAGGCCACCACCCGTGGCTGAGTTTCATGGGCCGCAGCTCAGAGTTTTATGGGCCGTGGCTGAGGCCACCAACGGACAGATATCTTGGTTGCGCCGAAGAAACTTTGGCTAATTTTTTTTTTACTTATTTATTTAATATTTATTTTATAGTTATTTATTTTTTTGATGAGGCAAAAAGATCTTTCATTTGTTTGGCCTGAAATCCCACACTTAAGATCTGGTCTGGCATCCAGGCTTTTAACGAAGACTGACGTGCTCAGCAATTTATTGTGGAGCTTAGGCTGAAGTCTTCAATCGTGGACGTCCTTGCCTTCGGGTATAATATACTCAGTGGGAAGGTCACCCTAAAGCACGTCACGTGCCTCCGTGCCTTTTCCTCTTCCTGCCTTGCATCGTTCCCTTGGAAGCCACGCTCTGCAGATCTTTGGCTACCCCCCCCCCCCCCCATAAAAGAAAGAAAGAAAGAAAAAAAATAAAGAAAATGTGAGGTCGCTGGGTTGGGGTTCTAAAATCCAAAGCCATTACTGAAGTTGCTTTATAGATACTTGGAGCACAGTGAATTCATTTTGTTTTTTAGTTTCCCCATTAAGCTGTCCAACTTCTTCAACTTTAATTTTTACTTCTCGTTCTTCGTTTTTAAAGCTTTTGGTGTTCTGAAATCCAAAGTAATTATTGAGGATCGTTTATAGAGAAGTGGATTACAATGGACGCATTTTGTTTTTTAGTTTCCCCATTAAGCTCTCCAACTCCTTCTACTTTGATTTTGACTTCTGGTCCTTCGTTTTCAAGCCTTGGCTATAAGGGGTTACGGGCTGCTCTATGAGTACGAGCCCGTGCTGGCATAAGGCCAGCTTAATCTAAAACAACAACATGGCTACAGGTTGTTCCGTTGATATTGATACTACTACTACTATTCTCCTTGCATTTTAAGGCGTTTTTATCTCATTATTAATTTATTTTTTTTCTTTTGATAATTGAGATCTCTTCCTACTGCATTTCCCTGCACCATTTCCTACTTCTTGCGAATGAACACCACAATATTCTTTGGAAGCTTGAATTTCAAGTCAGTGGAACCCTGTGGTGTCTTCTTTCATATGAGTTGGGTTCATCATCTTCGTGGGATAATAATAATAATAATAATAATAAGAATAATAATATAATAATAATAATAATAAACAATCCAAAGAAAACTCATAATCACATGAGTCAATAAATGGAAAAGTAAATCCACAGTAGTATGTCAGTTGGTTTTGTTGTTTAAAATACAAAGCAGAACGCTTTCGATGACCTGCACAGTCCTCCTTGTCAATCTCCTACTGTGGATTTACTTTCCCAATAATAATAATAATAATAATAATAATAATAATAATAATAATAATAATAATAATATTAGTAATAATGAAACTAGTATATATATTTTTATAATTCATCTGTGGCACAAACAATAACCCTCAGTGTAGAAACCTTTCAGAGTCAACGACAATAATAATAATAATCAAATAATAAAATAATAATAAGAAATAATCCATAATTATAATATATTAGGTATGTAGATAACCCAAATATTATTATTATATATATGTATGTATATAATAATATATATATATATATTATATATAATAATATATATCTATATATATATATATATAGTATATATATATATATATATATCTATTATACGTGTGTTAATGATTTCACATATAAATACAATTTTCTCAAATCTGTGTTTAGGAGAAATATAGCCACTTCATTCGGCCCCCCCCCCCCCCCTTCACGTTAGAAACTCGAAGCCAAACCCCCAAGCAGATAATAATAAGTAATAAAAATAGCTTAAAAAGCAGAAAATAAAAAAGAAAAAGAATATACTTACCACATGAAAAATGTCCATAATCACCTCCATTTAAAGAAACCTCAAAGATTGAAAATCTTAAGTCTGGGTTTGGCGAAAATCTCCCACCAATAGATTTACGAGGATATTTTTTTTCTCTCCGATGTTCATTTTTCCTCCGTTCGTTTCCTTTATCTGACTACGTTGTTTGGGCTCCTCTCCTCTCATGTGTTGATCATTATCATTTCTCGTCTCCTTCTCCCGGTGAGTTTCGCGCGACACTTCCTTGTTTATATAGTCTCCAGTTGAGGCATCGCCTCTCCTTGCAAAAAATAAATAAATAAATAAATAAATAAATGAAAATATCGGAGATGTGGTATTACTTATACCTGGACTTTTTTTTTCCTCTCTTATTCCTCAGGAAGATATGTCGCCCTTTCCTCTGTGCTCGCTCATGCGTCACCTTGTAAAGATAGATTGGAAATCGAAACTTGTCTCGACGTTGTGTTTTCCTCGCAACGGTTGGGATACTGAATCTCTCAGAATTTCACAATGTAATGCTTATAGACTACGTTACAAATTTCCCCGTTGGACGAGTGGTTTTGACGTGCTCGCCTACCGATTCCGTAGTCCCGAGTTCCATTCCGTGCTCTACGAACGTGGAATCAGAGGAATTTGTTTCGGTTTACATGCTTGCCTACCGGTTCGGTAGTCCCGAGTTCCACTCCCTGCTCTACGAACGTGGAATCAGAGGAATTCGTTTCTGGTGATTAGAAATTAATTTCTCGATATAGGTAATGTGGTTCGGATCCCACAAATAGGCAGTAGGTCCCGTTGCTAGGTAACCAATTGGTTCCTAGCCACGTAACCAGCCCTATAGGAGAGCTGTTAAGCAGCTCAGTGGTCTGGTTAAACTGAGATATATGTAACTACGTTACAGACGCTGTATCGTGCTGACGCAATGATCGTATCGGAGTTTCTGTATTATTTTGTATTATTTTATGTTTCAGAATATCGGGTTTGCTATGATGCTGCTTTTGTTCGTAAGAGATGATTTGATGTAGTAGGTACAGTTCATATGATGGTACGTTGTTTTAGTTTTCAAAATATGGTATTACAAATACTCTATAATCATGTACCCTGTTGTTCAGGTATACATGATTTCGGATGGAAGTAAATCATATTCCTTAGCGAGGAAGTTGTGCTCGAATACCCTGATTATTATCTGTGATAATTTTGCCTAGAAACATCTTGTAGGCTTCGTCGAACTCTACTTTTCTCTTGAGGGCCAGTGCGCGTAAACCTGCGATTAGGGGAGTATGTTGCAAATTGGAACAAACGTCTAGCTTGCCTAAGAAAAAAAGCTACGACATGAGCTCATAGCCATTGTAAGATGTTCTTCATCTTGAGTTCGGTAAGGCCCGCAGCCTGAGGTCTCAAGGGGCCTCACTGATAAGCGAAACACCCCGCTGAAGGATTTTCCTGTCCTTCATGATGAAGCTGGAAGTTCGAACCGGCTGAATTGAGATCGTTAGTTAGATCGCCGCTTTATCTCTCCCCGGCGTCGTGTTTTCCCGCCATTAGGCGATGCTATCTGCCTTCGTCTTGTCATGTTCCGTCGGCTTTTATCAATCTCGGCTCTTGTTTGCGAGGCCCTCTCTCTTCTGTCGGGAGAGACTCTTCCTTAGCGTACGTCTTCCCCCTGTGTACTTACTGTCTCGTTACCTGTCTGGAGATATTTTTCATACTGGGGAAGGTATTTGTGTGTGTATGTATGTGTGTGTCTATATTATATAGCTGACGTAACCACGAATGCAGGATGGATTTGCATGCTCAAGCAGCCCGGAGGAACTCGGGGCTATTATCGAGAGGTTATGATATGCGTCGGCGTTTGGCTGGCTGGCTGTCTGGCTAGTCCAGGGCTTTACCCTGATACTGACGGTGACTTGCAGTGCCAAAAGGTTATTATAGTAGGCGCGGTTTGTGAGGAACAGACGAGGATAGCAGCTCGTTGGCCCCACAGCCTCCGATGCTGGTTGTAATGGGGGTTGTGACTGAGGTGGTGGGTCAGATGGCGGTATGATTGGGCAGAAGGTTGGTTACTAAACCAGGTTTGTTTTTATTTTAAAGGAAAGAGGGTTTAGTTTTATTTCAAAGGGCAGAGGCCGTTGGGACTGTCAACATCATGGTTTTCCGAACTCAAAAGAAACTTCAAAAAAAGGATAAGCGAAGGGAGATAGCAAGGAGCGATAGGGAATGGGGGTTAGGAAGCACAGAAGCTAGATGAGAATACCAAAGCCTGGGAGTAGAAGGAATTAAACAAGGAAGATCAGCAGAGCCTTTGTATGTCACTGAACAGTAGTAGTCAGTCACCTGAGGCTGGCTGTGGCAAATCGACTCGAATTCCTCGAAGTGGTTCACGTGAGAGACGACACCGAAAACAAGAATCGTTCTTTGAGCATTGGATTCAGAGAAGTTTTTCCTATTTATTTTTCTTCTTACTTTCATCTCCCACGTCGCGTTGTCGAGTCAGTGGTGCGAGTCTTCATTTCGTCTGAAGAAGAAGAAGAAGAAGAAGAAGAAGAAGAAGAAGAAGAAAGCTGAAATAAATGGCCGTACACTCATAGTTATTTTCGACAGTGATAGTCCGTAGACGGACTTCCTGGCAGCGTCGGTGTGTCTGAAGTTTCTACGATGTGGGGTACTGTTCACTCGTCTATCTATATATATATATTCTTATATATAATATATAATATATATATATAGATATATTTATATATATATGGGTATATATATATATATGTTATTTATATATATTCCCCTTTTTTTCTTTAAAGAGAGTGGATCTACTGGGTGTTTCCCGTAGGGGGTTGGTGCCACCAATTCGCCTCACGCAGTGCACTGTAGGCGTTACTGAATGTTCTTTGCAGCGTCCCTTCGGCCCTTACCTGCGTCCCATTCAATTCCTTCTACTGTACCTCCGTTCATATTCTCCTTCTTATATCTTTCTTTCTATCTCCTCCAACAATTGTTTCACTGTGCATCTGCTTTGAGGTTTTCCTCCTGTTACACCGTTTAAACCCTTATGTTCTTAATTTTCGTCTAATGTTTTAACTGTAAATTTACTTTTACTTGTCAGTGCTAAATAACCTCATAGGTCCCAGGGCTTGTCTCTTGGCCTAAATTCTGTTTTACATTCCATTCTACAGGGTGTTAACTGTAAGTCCGTTTTTGTGGTGAGAGTGCTAACCCCAGGCCTTTCTCTATTTTGTTACATGGATTAAAATATCTTTTCAATATTACGAAAGCAGTATTCTAGCAAAAGGCCAACAAGGCGTGATCCTCCCTCCAGCTTACTCGAGATGCGGGCAGCATTTTTCCCTCATGCAAAAGTTGTAAACATTATATTCCTAACTGCTAACGTTAATTAAAGAGTGCTAAAATCTACGGTCAAATAGAGCCTTGTTTCACCAACGAAAATTCAAATAAGTACGATATATTTGATTAGAAATAATTGTTCTGGACTTTTAACATGCATTATATTTATTTTTTTAACATTTGCATTTTAATAAATAAACCATATATATCATATCATAAAATTCCTGTATCTTTAACTCTCAACGCAATTAACTCTCAACGCATAACACCTTTTTCAGACCTTTTCAGACTCTTTCATAGGCCATTCTTAAACCCCCCTCCCCCACCAACAACGACAACAAAGCAGTTTCGCAGGCTTACTCCCTGAGTAAGCAAAAATAATTTTGCATTTTCTAATTGTTCTTTGTTTCTATTTACAGGTAAAGTAGACTCGGAATCACTGTTGAACACTTCTGGTGGTGAGTAAGAAATTTCGTCTTTGGTAATTTAAGTAGTCGTTTCAGTACGGAATCCCTGATAAAGCATGGTGGATTTTGTACTGTAAATATATATATATAAAAAGGACGAGAAAAATGGTGATTCTTATAAATGGTGATAAAAGGGTTGGCGTAGGAGAGAAGACGGCTGAGAGCATTTTGTGTCTTTGTCCATGTGGAGAGAATGGGAGGTTTAGTTGGTAAAAACAGTGGAATTTTATGATAGTGGGAAGAAACGAAATATGAATACTCCTGAATAGATAGATACAGAGGCAAATTACAATTTTTTTTCTTTAAAGTTTGTTGTTATCGAGTGAACCTTTTGTGTTGCATTTAGTAACTATCTATCTGTCTATCTATATAATATATGTAATTATATATATATATATATATATATATATATATATATATATATATATATTACTATCTTTAGCTCATTATAGACCAACGAAGCAGCCTACAAGAGCTTCTCCTCACAACCCCCCACCACCAAAAAAAAAAAAAACATCCAAGTCGAATTCTCAGGCTATCGGACGCGGCATCTATGTTTACGCCCGATCCAACGCTTCTCCTCTAATTCATGGCGTAAGACGAACGCAGGAGTTTATCTCCCCGATTGGAAATTTACAAGATATACAAATGTTTATGACCTCAAAATGCTGGGAAATTCTCTTGTTATAGGTTCGCCCTTCCCCTCTCATCCCTCAGTCTTTTTTTTTTTTTAATTTTTTTTTTAACTTCTTTTCAGAGAGTTTATTGAACGATACGTACTCGATGATTTTGTTCGTATATTTCTGTTTGTTCTCTTTAATTGTGGTTTTCTTGTTATTTTCTGTGTTGGGAATAAATTCGTGTTTTTTTTATTTTTATTTTTTTGCTATTTTTTAAAAGATTGTATTCCTTCAAGGCATTTCACATAAGTCTTGCTATCGTTTAAATCGTTTAAAGGTGAAGCCTGCTATATATATATATATATATATATATATATATATATATATATATATGTGTGTGTGTGTGTGTGTGTGTGTGTGTTTACACAAAGATATACATATGCAATATACACACACACACACACACACACACACACACACACACACATATATATATATATATATATATATATATATATATATATAAACATATCTAAATTTAATATACATATATGGATATATTATATATACTTGAATATACACATACATATATGCACACATACGTCTAAGGTCTGGAGTTATTGACTTCTATCCGTATTTGCATATGGCTAATTTCATCATTATTCCGTAAATTTTCTTGAAAATAGTTTTCCCTCTTGTCATGACTATAATTTGCATTATTTATAATCGTGAAATTCTCACGGCAGGAAAGGTAAGACAGAATGAGATGCTGTTGGATTTGAGATTCGTAAATATTTGGTTTAAAATGAATACGAGTGTAAAGAGAGAATCTGGACGTAACTGTAAATGAGAAACCTAACTTGTTTGTAAACAATGTCACGACATAGTAAAAGGTGGATACGGGATACTGATTGTAAATCATTCAAGTAAGAAACTAGGAACTAAAGATACGCACATATACACGAAACAAAAGAGTTTTCTAAACAATTATCTTGATCAGAACAGGTAAACAATACTCGGACGTTTCTTCGGCACAATCGAGTTTTCTGTCCATAAAACTCTTAGGCCGGTGGTGGCCTATGTTGTTGGTACCTGTAGCGCTGCCAGAAGTGCGATCATGGCTAACTTTAACATGAAATAAAATAAAAACTATTGAGGGTAGAGGGCTGCATTTTGGTATGTTTGATGATTGGAGAGGGGTATGATCAACGTACCAATTTGCAGCCCTCTAGCCTCAGTAGTTTTTAAGATCTGAGGACGGACGGACAGATAAAGCCGGCATAATAGTTTTCTATTACAGAAAACTAAAACTTACGAGATAAGAAAAAGAAAGCCAGATGATAATAAATTTATAGAACAGAGACATCCTGACACCAAACAGTTTTGTAAATATTTATCATAAATGATAAATGCTAAGTTATTATTTATTGTGAAAAAAAAACTGACGAGGAAAAAAATTTAAACGAAGACAACTTTTGTAAATATTTATCATAAATAAAAACGCTAAGTAATAAATCTTGATCATAAATAATAAATGCTCCATGATAAATATTTATAATAAATAATTATCTTGAACGAAAAACTGACGAGACAAAAAAACATATACACAGAGCAGTGAAATCCTCAAACCAAACGGTTTTTATAAATATTTATCATGACCAGAAAAAATGAAACGAGAAATGTAGACGAAAATATACCTTAGGTGACTAATAACCGATGCCTTGTGTATGCAACCCATTCACGGTTGATATAAAACGTACGTCCTCCGTGGGATGTTTCTCTCCGTCTTCGTAAACTTTGCACCCCCGAGATTACCCGGGATTACCTGAGATTACCTGCGGCTCATTACCTTAATTGCTTATCACCGTCGGGAATCTTTCAAGTTCGTCTTTCGCTTCGGTTTCATTCACTCTTGATTGATGGTCGGTGATTCATGCTTTGCCGTTGGTTCCCCCTCCCCCCACCCCCGACCCCCGCCCCCCTCCTCACTTTTTTTTTTTTCTTTTTTGTGAATGTCTAATTAGAAGTGTGTATTCTCTGTTAAAAGGTGCGTTTTTATGTTAATAGGTGTTTATTTTTATCTGTTAAAAGGTGTGTTTTTTGTGTTAAAAAAAAGTGTGTTTTTATCGGGTAAAAGATGTTTTTATTTGTTAAAAGGTGTTTTTTAATCTGTTAAAAGATGTTTTTGTTTTTCTCTGTTAAAGGGCGTGTATTTATCTGTTAGAAGTTTATGTTTTTATTAAAACTTGTGTTTACACACACACACACGCATATATATATATATATATAATATATATATATATATATATATATATATATATATATATATATATACTAATTTGTAATGTTCATCCGTAGGAAGCCATCGTTCATAAGACTGACAGATGCCTTTCTCCAATAGAGATTAGTCAGGAAAAAAACGCCGTTGCATAAGTTCAGTAGGAGTCCTACAAGCTCAAGTCAATTTGTTACTTGATTGTAGGATTTCCCCAGTAAGAAACACATTGCTTTTTGTCAAAATCCTTAGAACGTGTTTGCTGAGGTCAGGTCACACGTTGGAATCATTTTTGTCTGTGAGATTTTCAGTGCTTCAAACATATGTATGCATGAATACCTTTATTTAGTATTATTATTATTATAGTTATTATTATATTGATTATTATTATTTATTACCTTATTATTATTATTATTCCACGATGACCTTATTCATGGCCACCCAACCCACCCGAAAGGGTATCAAACGATGAACTATTTCAAATGGCAGCCCCCCCACCGCCCCCCACTTGAAAGGGGGGACATTGCCTTGAAATTCAAGTTTCCAAGGAATATTATTATTATTTTTATTCAAAAGATGAACCTTCTTCAAATGGAAGAAGCCCACGAAAAGGGCCATTGACTTGAAATTCAAGCTTCCAAAGAATACAAGGTATTCATTCGATAGAGGTAACGGAAGGCAAAGGGAAATACAGAATGAGGTTGATCAATTAAGCTGAAGTTCTCTTGATGTTCGTAAATTTCGATCTACTTTTGGTGTGATTTGAACATCAAACAAGTTCAACGAGTATGGATAAAATTCCTCAATGCATTCATGTATTTATTTTAATCATTTTGATTTAGGCCAATCGAGAACTCATAAATTTTGGTAGTTCGTATTTTATACGCACTCATCTACAGTCATAGTCTTCACACGCTTTGTAATACTGTTAATCGAGGCAGGCCAGAATAACGGGACAGTTGAGTGATACCGAGTGACGCCAAGTGTCATTGCAAATCTTGCAATTCGAAACACAGTCGCGTTTATCACTCACCACTTCAGGTTTTCCTGAAACAAAGTCACTGTGGCTTTGCAACAGGAAAAATTTAAGTTTTTACATATTTTTTTTATTTTTTTTATTTCAAGTTTCGAGAAGGTTTTACGTCTCTCTCTCTCTCTCTCTCTCTCTCTCTCTCTCTCTGTATTTGGTAACCTTATTGTTTCTCTCTTAGTGTCATGTGTTACATTATACTCCCCTCCCCCACCCCGTTCTCTCTCTCTCTCTCTCTCTCTCTCTCTCTCTCCTTCCCACGTCTCTCTCCTTCGAGTCTTTGTTTTCCCTCTTCTTGGTTTACACTTCTGCTGCCTCGTTTTTTCCCATTCCCTCCAGTTCCCTCTTCTTTCTTTCGCCTTTTTTCTGCTTCGTTATCCCGACTTTCCAGTTCCACTTGTGCTGGAACCGGCCGCTCCTGTCACCGCAGAGGATCGGATTCCGGCCTGATGGGAAAATCGCATATTGTGTCCGTAGGGGTGTTTGTTCTCTCTCTCTCTCTCTCTCTCTCTCTCTCTCTCTCTCTCTCTCAAGAGTTACTTCTTTTTAAAATTAATATAAAAAATCATTTCATAAACTGACTTGGAAGGAGTTGTTTTTATTCTCTCTCTCTCTCTCTCTCTCTCTCTCTCTCTCTCTCTCTCTTTGTTGTGTTACCTTATTAGTAGAGGAAAAGACCCCATATAGAACTCCACTTTTCTAGCCCCGCCCCCCGCCCCACCCCCCCCCCCCAACCCCCCCCCCAAGGGGCGTGGCTACCCCCCTCCCCCCTCTGATTGGCTCATGTACGTACGTGAGGCCTAAAAAGGGGCGGGACAACCCCCAAAACCCCCAAAAGGGGTGTGGCCACCCTGACCCCATATAGACTCCACTTGTCTGGGGGGGTGTCCACCCTGACCCCATATAGACTCCACTATTCTGGGGGGCGTGGCCCCACCCCTGACCCCAAATTGACTCCATTTTGTATTATAGCTCAGTACGTACATGAGCTCATTAATTGACTCCATATGTATGATAAGTTTCATGTACGTACATGAGCTCATAATTGACCTCCATTTGTCTTACAGCTCATGTACGTACATGAGCTCATATTAGGGGGGTGTGGCCTCCCCTAACCCCAAATCGACTCCACTTTTCTACCCTGTGACGTCACATAACTATAAGGGAATAAAACGCATCTTTTTCAAACCCTCCCTACTATTCTGGGGGGCGTGGCCACCCCTGACCCCAAATTGACTCCATTTTGTATTATAAGCTCATGTACGTTACATGAGCTCATAATTGACTGACATCCATATGTATTGATAAGTTCATGGTACGTACATGAGCTCATAATTGACTCCATTTGTCTTACAAGCTCATGTACGTACATGAGCTCATATTAGGGGGGCGTGGCCTCCCCTAACCCCAAATTGACTCCACTCCACTTTTGTCTACCCCTGTGACGTCACATAAACTATAAGGGAATAAAACCATCCTTTCAACCCTCCACTATTCTGGGGGGCGTGGCCACCCTGACCCCAATTGACTCCATTTGTCTTACAAGCTCATGTACGTACATGATCTCATATTAGGGTGCGTGGCCTCCCCTAACCCCAAATCGACTCCACTTTTCTACCCCTGTGACGTCACATAACTATAAGGGAATAAAAACCAACATTTCAAGCCCTCACCCCAAATTGACTCCACTATTCTCCCCTGTGACTCACGTAATCTCTGGGAATAAAACCTTCTTTAACTGACCCCCCTTACTCCACCTTTCTACCCCCCGTGACGTCACGTAACTCTCTGGGAATTAAAACATTCTTTCAACCCCTGACCCCAAATTGACTCCACCTTTCCTACCCCCTGTGCCTCACGTAACCTCCTCTGTAAAAAAACCATTCTTTCAACCCCTGACCCCAAATTGCTCCACCTTTCCTACCCCCTGTGACGTCACGTAACTCTCCGGTAATAAAAACCAACATTTCAACCCTCACACCCCAAATTGACTCCACTATTCTACCACTGTGACGTCACGTAACTCTCTGGGAATAAAACATTCTTTCAACCCCCGACCCCAAATTGACTCCACCTTTCCTACCCCCTGTGACGTCACGTAACTCTCTGGTAATAAAAACCAACATTTCAACCCCTCACCCACCCCAAATTGACTCCACTATTCTACCCCTGTTGACGTCACATAACTCTCTGGGAATAAAACCATTCTTTCAACCCCTGACCCCAAATTGACTCCAACCTTTCCTACCCCCTGTGACGTCACATACTCTCAGGGAATAAAAAAACCAACATTTCAACCCCCACCCCAAATTGACTCCACTTTCTACCCCTGTGATGTCACGTAACTCTACGGGAATAAAACTTGACCCCACCCTGACCCCAAATAGACTCAGTTCACTGTTTTTTTGCGACTCAGTGTCCCTTTAATTGTTTTCAAAGTAACCGGGACGGGTTTACCTCATCCTCCTCCTATAAAATCTCTAAATTTATATATGCATATTGCGAATATACTCTCTCTCCTCCCTCCCTCCCTCCCTCCCTCCCCTCCTCCCTCCCTCCCTCTGTCTCTCTCTCTCTCTCAGCCGTTACATTTTGTTTTATATATATACACACAGCTGCTTAGATATTCAGAGTATCATGATAAACAGGATATTTGGCGACTGACTTCATCCACATGTGATATCTCCCCCAATAACCATATCAGAGTCAATGTTATCTGATGATGAATCACGCACACACACACACACACATATGAAGAAAGGGGCGAGACCTTATCGCCATATTTGCCCAGCTGACTTCACGCCAACGTGAAATTTTATTTTTCATAGAATTTGAGTCATAATCTAGTGGCGAACACAAGGACAAAGGTACACATTTCATTTTGTTTATTTATTATACAGAGTTTGAAAGAGGTTGAAAAATCAAATTACAGACGAATTGTTATTTTATATTTATAAACCAATCCTAAATACAGGGGAATGAATTAATATTCCATACAAATACATACATTAGAAAAAACTGTACAAACACGAACGCGATAATATGCGCATTCGCTTTTTCAAAAACAATACTTCAACGAAACACATACTACGGCTACTATATATTTTCTAACCCTGTTCCTTGACA
>NC_087203.1:45681765-45686765 GCF_015104395.2 Macrobrachium nipponense
ATTGAGGAAGAGGGATGTGGGCGGCCCCGGGGTTGGGGGGTGTGGGGGAGGGTGGGAGGAGAAGGGGGAGGGGTGGTGAAGGGCATATGGTGCCACATGTTTTCCGCACCCACAAGATTTTTGAAGCGATTAATTCGGGATTATCCCTCTCATTCTGATGCAGATAATGGTTTTTTTTTTATGCTGGGGAGATATAGTGGCTAAATTTTTTTTTATCTGTGGAGACATAGTTACTATATATTTTTTTAATTCTGTGGAGATATAGTTGGTATATTTTTTTATAATTCTGTGGAGATATAGTTCCTACATTTTTTTTTTTAATTCTGGGGAGATATAGTTTTTATATATTTGTTTTAGTTCTCGCGAGGTATATTTGCTATATTTTTTAAAAATAATTCTGGAGAGATATAGTTTCTATATATATTTTTTATTAATTCCGAGGATATATAGTTCCTATATCTATATTTTTCTAATCACTCTGGGGGTATATATATAATTCATATATTTTCCATTTATAATTCTGGGGAGATATAGTTGTTTTATAATTTTTTGAATAATTAGTTGCAATATACTTTTTTGATAATTCTGGGGAGATACAGTTATTATATATATTATTTTTTTTTTTTTTTATAATTCTAGGGAGATATACTTCTTATATTTTTAACTGATATACTAGACAGCCATTGCACACTTTCCAATTGACAGATTCCGAATGAGGAATTTTTTTTTTTTTATTGCGGCGTGTTTGTAGGTAACAAATATCTGTTTATTATACTTTGTTTTTTTCCATCTGTCCATCCACCTGTGGTGTTTTCGCATGGTAACACTGCGTCCCGGGCTTTAAATAGTTACGCTATGTGTAAGTTTTAAGTAAATAAAAGAATATCTGGGTGTACATTTGCAACTGAAAAGTGTTTTAATAAATTACTGTATGCGAATTACACCGTTAATATTCGAAATAGGATATTATTATTGTTGAATGTAAGCTGAATGTAACTATCTAAAGCCCGGGGCGCAGTGTTACCATACGCAAACACCACAGGCGGATGGACAGATGAAAAAAACAGAGTATAGTTTCCTAATGGATCAAACCCGAAAGCTTATATTATTCCCACATATGTTTTCTGAGAAAAATTCATTTCAAGAGAAAACCGGTAGTTTCAAGATATTTCCTGATACGTGCACAGGTTGCTTCACATGAACTAATTATTATATTTCATGCCCTCAATTTTATTTACTTATTTTTTTATGTGATGCCGGTGTGGGATGCTTTTTGTCATCTTTTTTACGAATGCATTTAATCCTTCTTTTAATTTTTATTTGATGAATTTTATAATTACCCTTGAGCAAACATTTTGTAAACGAACTCTAAACGTGACAATCAAAAACCTAAAGAGGATAAAATTTATTTTATGCTCTTAAATCTCCCCACATTTTAAATATGGCGGCCAACACGATTATTCTCATCTGGTGTCCCGCAAGATCATGTCCTGAAAACCCTCCTGTTTTCTAGTTTTTAACTAATACAGACATAGCTGACCTGTGTAAGTGATCGATTGATGGATGGTCACTAAAACTGGCGTCAGGCATCCAGGTTTATGGTTACTAAAAAAACTGGCGTCAGACATCCAGGTTTGTGGTTACTAAAAACTGGCGCCAAGCATCCAGGTTCATGGTCACTAAAAACCGGCGCCAAGCATCCAGGTTATTGACGCAGGACCTTTGAAATAAGATAGCACAACACGCATTGATAGATATATCTCATTGCAGTTGCATTCTGTCTTGATGTGGAAAACGGACGAGTTCTCAGTATTATCAGGCACGGTGAGCTGATTGGTAAGCGTTGTGGTCGGCTGGGCATGGGGTAGAATAAACCCAAGACTGTTGACAAGCTGATCTGGTGTTGTGCATCCACATCATCATTCACAGGGCATAGGTACCACTGTAATTATCAGTGGGTTGCAGTATGTAACAGCAATCTTTTTATTTATATATTTTTTTTATTACTGTAAGCTTTTTTTTATCTTTGTGGTCTTTGAAATATAAGTTTTACAAGAATGTTAGTGGTAATTAAGACTTCATATACCTACTGGGATGATGTTCGAAGTCCCCTACCCTTGATTCCCTTAGGGGCGCAGTACCGTCAGTGCACCTCACGCGGTGCACTGCAGTCATTACTTAAAGTTCTTTTGCAGCGCCCCATCGACCCCTAGCTGCAACCCCCTTTTATTCTTTTTACTGTACCTCCGTTCGTATTCTTTCTTCCATCTTACTTTCCACCCTCCCCTAACAATTGTTTCATAGTGCAGCTGGTTTGAGGTTTTCCTCCTGTTACACCTTTCAAACTTTTCCACAGTCAATTCCATTTTCAGCGCTGATTGACCTCATAGGTCCCAGCGCTTGGCCTCCTAAATTCTATGTTCTATTCTATTCTATATAGTATAGTCAAGAGAGCTCGAAATGGTTGCGTGAACATCAGTAAGTTCGTGCGTGCTACTTTTTCTCGTCAGCATAATCCCTAGACGGGTTCGCAGTTTTTGATAAGCCTCTCCTAATGGCTTATTTTCACAATCTACTTTGGGAGATGATCTTTAGGGCATTGGAAGTATTGAAAAACAAAATAATTACTAAGAATAGCAATGCAAAACTGTAAGAAATAGCGCCCAGATCGTGCCTGCTACAACCCGAGACTGCCCACTGTTCGTCAGTCCACTCAATTGCAAATAGGCACCAACGACCCTTGGGGTTTATTCAGAGGGCACGGGCCAGCAACCCCACCTCATAAGCCCCCTCCCCCACCCCCACCCCCGCCCCCGAAACCCGAAAACCCGGATATCCGTACAACTCCGGCACCACAACGGCTCTGTATTTATTTCGTGATTATCGTTTAAGTTATTGATTTTTTGCTATTGCAACCGAATCGTTCTGGATAATATTTGCATTCCCCTGAAATACTGAATGAATTGTCTGGTGTCTGTTGTTGTATTATTATTATTATATCATATTTTTAACTTTTCTTTCGATTTTTCCCTTTTTGGTACAGTCATTTACGATGCACTTTTTATAACGTAAAAACATGTAATTTCACTTTCACCCCTCTCTCTCTCTCTCTCTCTCTCTCTCTCTCTCTCTCTCTCCTCGGAGACATCCAGTCCCTCTGTTTGATCACCCCGTGGTTCAGGGACGCGAAGACGTCACGAACAGAATGTATGAAAGCTGAAGTATGAAATTTATCCATTACCGACTCTAGCGTTATTGCCTGAACTTGTCTCCATGCCGGCGCCAGCTCAATAAACCATTAAGGGTGGTGTCACAGACTGTTCACACGTGCGCTGGTTGCGCCGTTCAGACGAAGTCTTAAAAAAAAAAAAAAAAAAAAAAAACAAAAAAAAAAAAAAAAAAAAAAAAGTCTGCATAAGCCTGCTTTGTGGATCAGTAGTATGTCCGTGCCGTGTCCTGGATATTAGTGCCAGACTCGACGCTTAGCAACTGCTGCAAATTATTATTATTATTATTATTATTATTATTATTATTATTATTATTATTATTATTACAAGTTTCATGCCCATCGGACCAGCCGTTTGGCCGTGATTGCATGGCATTGAAAATAATGGCTAATATCAGCCGTGTTTATTTTGTATAGAAGTTTCTTAATTCTTCTTATTACTAACTTTTCTTCTGTATACTCAAATTGGCTATTAGAACGACAAATGGGATTCATGTATAAAAACGTGGTATTTGCCAAATTGGCCATTAGGCTTAAGATTCAATTTGTACTGCATTTTGTATAATATATACAATTTGACAAATGCCACGTTTTTGACATGAATCTCCCATTTGGCGTCTGGACAGCCAACTTGAGCACAGAAGAAAAGCCAGTAATAAGAAGAACAGAGAAATTCTTTACAAAAATAACCATTATTTTCAATAAAACCTGTATTAATAAAGGTCTCTTTCCAGCATATATTATTATTAATATTATTAAACGAACGAATGTCTTGCGCATCAAGAAGAGCTGAATCTGTCTAATCGACTTTCGCGGAAATTTTGAAAATCAGATGGCAGGTGAATAACTCATATCTCTCTCTCTCTCTCTCTCTCTCTCTCTCTCTCTCTCTCTCTCTCTCGTAAAACCGAGGTAGTTTCTTTTGTTCGTATCCAAACCCTGCAATTATAATCCCTAAATTTTTAAAACCTGCCGGGCGCGCTATAGTTGTACGGGGGACAGTGTGGTGTATAAGATAGGTGGCCGGGGTCACCTGGGGTCGGAGGGGCGGTGGGGTGTTGGAGGTTAAGGGGGGGGGGTAGGGGGTCTTAAGGTAGAACAGGGTTTGGGTAAAGTGAAGTGAAAGTGATATGGAGTAGACCCACATGCTTCTTTTGTTTTTCGGTCCTGGGCTGGAAAAGGGCACTAGATTGGCGGTGTTGGTTGTGCACTGAACTTAGAAGTTATTATTGTTATTATTTAGGCTTTAAGTTACCCTCTAAATGGCTTCCCTTGAAGACTGCCTTATTTACGAGAGGGACTCCTCTTGGGGACCGCCATTTCAGATAATATATTGCTCACCAAGAGGCCGAGTTTTATGTAGATTTTTCTCGCGGTTCCTCCGTTTTTTAAAATTTTCCCTCCCCCCCCCCCCCCCCCCCCCCCCCCCGCCCCCCCCCCCCACCCCCCCCCCCACCCCCCCCCCCCCCCCCCCCCCCCCCCCCCCCCCCCCCGCCCCCCCCCCCCCCCCCCCCCCCCCCACCCCCCCCCCCCACCCCCCCACCCCGCCCCCCCCCAACCGCCCCCCCCCCCCCCGCCCCCCCGAGCCCACCCTCCTCTCTCTCGCTCTCCTTCACTTTCAAGCTCTCTCTCCCTTCTCTCTCTCTATCTCGCACACCTCTCTCTCTCTCAACTTCAAGTTAAATTTTTGCAACTTTATTTATTACCCCTCTCTCTCTCTCTCTCTCTCATCACTCTCTCTCTCTCTCTCCTCTCTCTCTCTCCTCTTTCAATT
>NC_087203.1:45691765-45716765 GCF_015104395.2 Macrobrachium nipponense
TCAGAGGAAGACGGACGAAAACCACACTCACTAGGCTGTCTTTTTTATTATTTTGCCGACGTTTCGTAATTGTTTACAGAATACATCTTCTGGGCTGCACATAAGAAAAGATAAAAAAACAAAAACATAAAAAAGTTAAAAGTATAGTCTAAAAGTTCATTTAAAATACATTAGAGTAAAAATGAAATCGATAAAAATAAAACAACCAACCTAGAGGTGAGACAGCAAGGAAACTAAATGGAAGGAAACCACCACAGTAAGAACTTATGCTAAATACAATTGACTCGCAGAAGTATGGGTGTTTAATGATGGTACGAGTGTTGTTTTATAAACAACGACTCAAGGATTGTTAACTCTTGTGTTTTGTAGTATGGCCGATTACACTGAAATCTTTGTTGTCAATGTAGGTTTTACATGTTTTGCATGGTTCCTGATATTGGAGTGCTCTGGGTTTGAGATTCTGCTCCCCGTGCGGAAAACTAATTCCCCGATGTGAATCGATGCGCACCTTAAGTAGCCGACTGGTGGATCCCACGTAAATCCCTGAAAATCATTTAGGGCAAGTATATTTGTAGATGACACCAAGACATATAAGGACACAGCTGATCTTTTATCTTAAACAAGGAGCCCTATATTAAGAGGATTTTTGGGAATTAATTGACTGATATGGCTGGGAAATGGTCATGAATAATTTGCGTGAATCTCTTTTTTTGAAAGGATTAGGTCATGGATATAGGAAAGGTTGCATAAAAACTCATTTTTGGTACAGTTGGAACGTCAGGTTTCTAGAGAAATGTCTATTTAGTAATTTGTTTAATTTCATATACTAACCTAGGTGGGAAACAGTTACCTTTAAAGAAATTAACTAGAAATAGAATCTCATTGTGAAAGGCATTCCAGTTAGATGAGAGGACTAGTGCTCTATTAAGGAGGGTAAAAATGGAATTAACCTTAAAATTAAAATAACAGCTACTATAAAAATTAGATCCGAGTCCTGTAAAAGTTTCCTTTCTAAAAATCGTGGTGTTAAAAGAGTTGTCTTGTCTATATACTTGAACGTCCAGGAATGACAGACAGTTGTTCTCTCTTTTTCTATAGTAAATTTCATGTTTCGGGTGAAGTGTATTTACGTAGTCGAGGAACAGGTCAGCCTCGTATCACCCTTGAAGAGAGCAAACGTATCATCAATATAACCTAGAATAAAAGAGAGGATGGAATCTTAGAGGGCAATCGTCGAGCATACGCTCCTCCAGGGAGCACATAAAGATATTCGCGAACGTAGGGCCAAGGGGGGAACCCATGGCCATGCCATCTACTTGTTTAAAAAGTTTACCGTTAAAAACAAAAAGCAGTGTCCAGCACTGCCAGTTCAAGAATGTGTTTTAAAAAGCGTGCGGTTAAAATTACTAAAAGTGGACTCAGGATCGGGAAATAGCTTGTCAAGAATCAAATCAATGGTCTCACCAACTGGAATATTCGTAAACAGAGATTCGATGTCAAGGCTGGTCATGAATAAGTCTGAATCCTGTAATAAAATAGACTCTTTAAAACTGGAGGGAATTGTTGAGCGAGTAACTGTTCTTTGTTAATGGTTCAAGTATAGGAACGAGAAATTTGGCTAGTTTATAATTTGGTGTTATTAAAAGACGCTAAAATAGGCCTGAGTGGGAGACCTGGTTTATGAATTTTTGGAGAGGCCATATAAAGTCCGTAAGAAGAAACCTGTGGAATATAGTTCCTGATATGTAGTTTCATCAATGATATTATCCTTTCTCAAAGACCTAAGGAAACGGTTAATTTTGTCTTGATTTTTAAAGATATTAAGATAGTCGGGAGTGCCAATCATTTCGAATTTGTTCCTGTCGTTTAAGATACTTTCCATTTTGGATAAATAGTCTTGTTATTCAAGATAACTGTTCCCTTACCTTTGTCGGGCCTTGTGACAACGATGGTCCTTGTTGTTTTAGCGAGTTGCTTCAAGGTGTCGAAATCTTCTTTTCTGAAAAAGGTGCCCATCGGGTCTTCAACTTCCTGAAAGTACCTTGGGATAATTCACAAATAATCTTTTTTGTAGGCTCCCCAAGTCGGTCTCAAAAGGAAGCGCTTTAAGTCGTTGAAATATTGATTCAATGGGTAAAAAAGAATTTAGTATAATTAGGTTTATAATTAGGTAAGCAGAAGCTCAAACCCAGTGACAAAAGGAACTCCTCTCTTTTGATAGAACAACATCGGAATAGTAAATACGGTGGTACGGTCATTATGAAAATTGGGGATAGTAATGCCAAGGTTAATAAGTTTCCTGGTGGCGTTCCTGTACATACGATGTAAAATCCTGTAAAAATGTTATTAAAAAGTTTTTTACATATCACAAAGTGTCATAAAAGTCAACGAGTTAAAAGATAAGACTTGTAACTGTTCACTATGACTTGAGTCTCTCAATAGCCTTTTGTTTACAACTAATTTCTAAATTAAGGAGGTTATTTGTAGCTTCATGATAGAACTGTGATGAATATAGGGAAGTCTTATAAAGTTTAAATTTTACAAAGTTAGGAACAATATTATTCAAAACACAATACTGAAGAAATTCAAGATCCAGTTTTAGTTTTTTCTAGTTTCTTAGAAAACCGTTCAGGAGACGGCATTTGGACAGTACTGCGTATCATATCGCTGTCTGATCACCTGAGATGGATGAGCACTCCCGACTATCTTAATATCTTTAAAATACAAGACAAAATTAACCGTTTCCTTAGGTCTTTGAGAAAGGATAATATCATAGATGAAACTACATATCAGGAACTATATTCCACAGGTTCTTCTTACGGTACTTTATATGGCCTGGCCTTCCAAAAATTCATAAACCAGGTCTCCCACTCAGGCCTATTTTAGCGTCTTTTAATACACCAAAATTATAAACTAGCCAAATTTCTCGTTCCTATACTTGAACATTAACAAAGAACAGTTACTCGCTCAACAATTCCCTCCAGTTTTAAAGAGTCTATTTTATTACAGGATTCAGACTTATTCATGACCAGCCTTGACATCGAATCTCTGTTTACGAATATTCCAGTTGGTGAGACCATTGATTTGATTCTTGACAAGCTATTTCCCGATCCTGAGTCCACTTTTAGTAATTTTAACCGCACGCTTTTAAAAACACTTCTTGAACTGGCAGTGCTGACACTGCTTTGTTTTTAAACGGTAAACTTTTTAAACAAGTAGATGGCATGGCCATGGGTTCCCCCCTTGGCCCTACGTTCGCGAATATCTTTATGTGCTCCCTGGAGGAGCGTATGCTCGACGATTGCCCTCTAAAGATTCCATCCTCTCTTTTATTCTAGGTATATTGATGATACGTTTGCTCTCTTCAGGGTGAATACGAGGCTGACCTGTTCCTCGACTACGTAAATACACTTCACCCGAACATGAAATTTACTATAGAAAAAGAGGAGAACAACTGTCTGTCATTCCTGGACGTTCAAGTATATAGACAAGACAACTCTACTTTTTAACACCACGATTTTTAGAAAGGAAACTTTTTACAGGACTCGGATCTAATTTTTATAGTAGCTGTTATTTTAATTTAAGGTTAATTCCATTTTTACCCTCCTTAATAGAGCACTAGTCCTCTCATCTAACTGGAATGCCTTTTCACAATGAGATTCTATTTCTAGTTAATTTCTTTAAAGGTAACTGTTTCCCACCTAGGTTAGTATATAGAAAATTAAACAAATTACTAAATAGACATTTCTCTAGAAAAACCTGACGTTCCAACTGTACCAAAAATGAGTTTATATGCAACCTTTCCATATATCCATGACCTAACCTTTCAAAAGAGATTCACGCAAATTATTCATGACCATTTCCCAGCCATATCAGTCAAATTAATTCCCAAAAATCCTCTTAATATAGGCTCCTTGTTTAAGATAAAAGATCAGCTGTGTCCTTATATGTCTTCTGGTGTCATCTACAAATATACTTGCCCATAAATGTATTTCAGGGATTTACGTGGGATCCACCAGTCGGCTACTTAAGGTGCGCATCGATTCACATCGGGGAATTAGTTTCCGCACGGGGAGCAGAATCTCAACCCAGAGCACTCCAATATCAGGAACCATGCAAAACAATGTAAAACCTACATTGACAACAAAGATTTCAGTGTAATCGGCCATACTACCAAAACACAAGAGTTAACAATCCTTGAGTCGTTGTTTATAAAACAACTCGTACCATCATTAAACACCCATACTTCTGCGAGTCAATTGTATTTAGCATAAGTTCTTACTGTGGTGGTTTCCTTCCATTTAGTTCCTTGCTGTCTCACCTCTAGGTTGGTTGTTTTTATTTTTATCGATTTCATTTTACTCTAATGTATTTTAAATGAACTTTTAGACTATACTTTTAACTTTTTTTATGTTTTTATCTTTTCTTATGTGCAGCCCAGAAGATGTAATTCTGTAAACAATTACGAAACGTCGGCAAAATAATAAAAAAAAAAAGACAGCCTAGTGATGTGTGGTTTTCGTCCGTCTTCCTCTGATTATGTCGCTTGGAAGTAGTTCCCTCCCGGTGCCTTGTATCACTAATATAATACAATTATATATATATATTATATTATTAATATATATATATATTAGTGGATATATATATATATATATTATACAATTATGCATGCTCCACAGAACATTGTCACCTATGAATTAGTGATAACAAACTCTCATCTATTCTCATCTTCTCGTCTCTTCTCTCTCTACTCTCGTCTCTCTCATGCAACTACACATATATGTGTATATATTATATTATATATAATGATATATGATATATAGATATATCATATATATATATATATTAGTTCAATTATATCATTATAGATAGTATTTAGAGATATATAATATGTTTATTCCATGTAGTCCAGTTGATTATCAATCAGCCTACATTATTTTTGAGAGACCCTATTCTGGAAGGTGCCGGGAGGGGGGTTGCGGTCCACGAAGACCATTCTTGAAATATGTAGTATGCTTGTGCTGTTCATTTGAACAACTGCGGTGGGTTGTAATCATCAGGATGGACAAGGGAAGGGTACTAGACTGGTAACCTCGGCCCAGAAGACTTCCTTAGAACTTAGGGATGAAACCCTTTGTATCCTTCCATTTTAGGGAAAAATTGTGTTGAATGTGATGTACAATTACTCCGTAACGGGGTTAGTGCCGTCAGTGCACCTCACGTGGTGCAGTGTAGGCACTACTTAAGGTTCTCTGCAGCGTCCCTTCTGCCCTATAGCTACAACTCCTTTCATCCCTTTTACTCTACCTCCGTTCATATTCTCTTTCTTCCATCGGGCTTTCAACCCTCTTTAACAATTGTTTCATGGTGTAGATGCGAGGTTTTCCTCCTATTAAACTTTTCAAACATTGTTCATTTCTCTTTTCAGCACTGGGGGGGGAATGGACAGCCACCAGCTCGTAGCGAGACCTTGTTGGCTCACGTTTTGGTCCTTGCCAAAGAGCTCCCTTCTGCACCCGTCTATTGCCACCACCTCAATTCGGTAGTGTATCCACCAGAGTTTCATGTCTTCACGCCAATGCCACGCGTTTAGAAGCTATGAATGTTGTTGCAGCCGATTTTAGTTTCTTTTTTTCTTTTTTTTTTACTTGTCATTAGAAAATGGTTGGCACGGACAGTTTCCACCTTGGAATCTAAACTTTACTACTCGGAAGATTGGAAAGCAAATGAAAAAAATATAATGCACAAGGACCTATTATTTCCTTCCCGCTTCCAGTAATGAAAAAACACACTTCGTGTTTGACTTGAATGGTTAAGAAGAAAGCCAGTGCATACAACTAAGTTTAACAGGGTAAAATACAGAAATAAAAATTTCGACTTTCAGTGAGGTCCTGTGACGACCTTAGTGAAGGCCGAAAGCTCCTGTTTTTCTAAAATTTACTCTAAAATTCAACTTGGACATATAATCTCTGGACGATTTCTATCTTAATCCATTTTCCCAACTTTAAAACCAGGGTGACACTATTTGTTATTGTGAGTTAGTTAATCGTTCCCGACCTTCTGTATGTTCGGTAGCATTCTATATCTCTTCCACTATGTGTAAACCCTCCTGAAGATGCCTAGAAACTAAAGGCGAAACCGGTCGGGATTCATTCCATTTTCCTTCTAGTGTATCTCGTTATGTACAACACTTGATTCAGCGAAGTCGAATGTCCCTTTACAGACACGTATCAGTAGGTGAAACTAAATTGGAAGAATGTATAGACACGCTCCCCGCAATCTAGCAAGAAAAACAAACCGTCATTCTTATCTGTGGGGTGTCCGACTCCTCTGCGGCAGTAACTGTCATGTTATCTGTGACTGTCATGTTAACTGTCGCCCCGTTTAAACAATAGTCATAAATGCTTATCTTTCGCCTGACTGCTAGGAATAACATGGCGTCCTTTGAACCTCCCAGTTTCGAATCAAATATTTATCAGTTTTGAACGCCAGAATATTCCCGGGTTAATGCCGTGACAAATTCCGCGCTCTTTAATGTGGAATCGTCGAAGGATACGGGATTCTTTTTTTTTTATTGAATTCCACAGTAATTCCGTTGCTATTGTTTTGTTAACTTTTCATGAATAAAATCCGCAGTAACTCTGTTAGAAAATGCGGTTAAAAATGACAAATGTTAAAATCCGTAGTAATTCTGTTAGAAAATCCGGTTAAAATGACCGGTTAAAAAATGCACGGAAACTGTTAAAAAATCCTGTAAGAATTTGTTAGAAAAAAGCGGGTTAAAAAAATGACAGAAATGTTAAAATCCGTAGTAATTCTGTTAGAAAAAGCGGTTAAAATGACAGAAATGTTAAAATCCGTAGTATTTCTGTTAGAAAATCCGGTTAAAATGACGGAAATGTTAGAAAATCCGTCAGATAATTCCTGTTAGGAAGGAAAGCGGTTAAAAATGAAGGAAATGTTAAAATCCGTAGTAATTCTGTTAGGAAATCCGGTTAAAAATGACAGAATTGTTAAAATCCGCAGTAATTCTGTCAGAAAATCTGGTTACAAATGACAGAAATGTTAAAATGTAGACGATTATAGTGAATTTTATTCTTCACTCCATACCCCAATTTATTATTAATGGTAATATTATTATTATTGATATTGCAATGCCATGCGCAGTGAAAAATTGTAAAATTGAAATGGAATAAAGAAGAAACAAATGTACATGATTACAGACAACATCTTTCATCAATATTTACGAATATTTATGTTGTTTTTTTAACCTAAATTATTTTATGATGAAAAACTTTTTCCCAGACGCAGTAGACGTCTATTAGTCGGTGTGACGCCACGTTGCGCAAAAACCATCACTTCAACGTGAAGGCGTTGAGTGGATATATTATGTTTTTCAACGGCTGGGGAGAGAGAGAGAGAGAGAAGAGAGATGACGAGAGAGAAGAGAGAAGAGACGAGAACGAAGGGGTAGGACCAGTTTTTATATACCTTTTTTTGTCCTGTGGAATCAATTGTAAACGTGGTATGTGTCTTGTGTGTGTTGTGTGTGGTGTGAGTGGTATAATATATATATATATATAATATATATATATATATTATATGTTACATAAATAATAATAATATTTTATTATATTAACACAAAACACACACCACCACACACACCCTACCACCATATATATATATACTATTATAGATATATATATATTATAGTAATATATTATAAATCTATAATAAGTTTCTTATATTTACATTTGCAATGTAATATAGGTATATTGGATATTACCATTCGAGTTTCAGTTATTAATTCACTTTAAACATTTTTTATTTTATGCTTATTTTGCAAAAGATATAATCAAACCCTCGTTAAGTTTCCGTTCAATTCTTCTATTTACTTCCTTCTTCTTTCTTCTTCTTCTTATTCTTATTCTTTTCTTCTTCTTCAGATTTCTCCAGCCGGTTCCAACCAAACCATTCCCACTAGTTACCCTATCCTTCGTTTATCTCACTGCCTTATTCCCCTTCCATTTTTTTTTTATACCAATCGTCCTAATTTGGCATATTCCAGCAAACGGTTTTCAAAGTATCTCGCGGCATACTTTTGTGCATCATTCACCAAGGAAGTTTTTTTGTTTTGTTTTATTTTATTTTTTGGTTTTTGTTTTATAGTTTTTTGTTCCGGCTCGTGGTATTTCTTCCACAACACACACCACACCTACCATACATATATATATTATTCGATATATATCAGATACTATAATATATTATTATATATATAATAATATATATTATATTATATAATATATTATAATTATAACATGGGGGAAGAACCCCCTGTATTTCCATCAAGGTAAGCGTGGACAACCGAAAACGGAAGGCAAAGACCCATTTTACTCCACCTTACCACACTCAACCTATTTCTCTCTCTCTTCTCTCTTGCCATCCTCCAATCCTAACGGTAATGAAAATGAGAGAGGTTGCGTCATAACAGGTAAACGTTTATTAACAAAAAAATAAATAAATCAACCATAGGTAATCCAGTCTTTACAGACTAAACCCAAAAACAGATACCATTGTCAAGTCACCCAAAAGTCCCACATTCCCCTCCGGGCAACTCCTTTTGTCCCACCCCGGCCAATTCCATGATCCGTCCCCTGTTTCAAAGATACATAACAAAAACAATCCCGGTAACGTAAACCACACCGAAGTTTTAAAGACAAAGTTAAATAAAATGGAAACAATCTTACAAGGATATCAAAAAGCCAGCCTCCCTTTGGCCTAAAGCACTTGAACACTTCACCCATTTCAGCCGGAATAATCTCACTCCACTGATAAATAAATAAAAACACGTTTGTTGCATCTGCCATCGTGGCTTTGCCTTCCCCCACGAATCTCTGTGCAAGTCTTTCCCATAAGAACTTGGCTAGTCGATACATTATGGAATAGGAAGAGGCGCACAACGCACATACGAATGGCACACTTCGGACAAACGCCTTCATATTACTGGCATACAACCAGTTTCCCAAAGGCACCTTTGAGGAAGAGTTCATAAAACTGTCGTACATTGACTTCCCTGAACTTAAAGCACTTTTATCGCCACGCCCACCCCTAGAAAACTCCATTCATGACAGCTAATCTCCAGGTCGTTACCTCTGGCACTGTTCTCCATCAGTTCCATAGGCACAGAGAGAACGCGAACGAACAATATATTATTAATCAAAAATCCCTAGGTCCTTACATTATATATATTACATTATATATATATATTATATATCTATATATTAATATATATGTATATTATAATATATATAGACTATATAATATATATTATATAATAATATATATATAATATATATTATGGTATATATGTAGGAGAATACTCTTTGCCATTCAGTCTTTTTCCACTTTTCCATAATTGGGGTCGCTGGTTTCTACTCAGCTTCCTTCCCATCTTCCTCTTTCCTGTATATCTTGTTCTCTTAGAACCCTTGCCTTTTCCTTCAATGTCATTCAATCAATTTATCTTTACCACCTGAACTTTGGCCGTTCCCCCCTCCCCTCTTCTGGCTCTCCACCCCCTCCATGTTTTCATAGCCCTCTTGACATACGTGTTCAGCTTATCTCCTACAGGACATGACCAAACCATTTCAGTCTTCGTTTCCTGAGCGTTTTTTTTGAAATAATAATAATATATATATAAAAGTTAAAACCTTAAATTCCTTTCATTATGGAACAAGGCCAACCATAAGGGGTCCCACTGATCCGAAAGTTTCCAAAAACTTCCACAGAACCGTTTAAAGTGTCAATTAGGAAAAAGTAAGAGGGTAGGTAAGGGTAAATTGCAGAAAAGAAGCAGATCCCACTTATTAAAGTAGAAAAAAGTAGTAAAAAAAAGTTAAATGTATTGAAATTGAAAGTTGAATAGTAGTTAGGGTAGTGGGATGCATACATTTATAAACTATAGATGTTAATATATACTTATAATATATATAGATAATAATATAGATTATATTTATATATCAATATTATACTTAATATAATATATATAATATATAATATGACTAATTATATATTATATATATCTATTATTATATATATTTTGCAATTAATATTAAGTATATATTATATTATTATATATATATTATACATTATATCTGAAGGGAGGAACAGGTATAGCCCTGGACCTGACGCCTGTGGTAATATTCCAGGACCATTATTATTTCCTTAAAATCTAAACAAGGGCACAGCCCGAGCATTTCGGGGAATTACATTGCATTGCTTTTTCCCTCATCAGGGTCACTTATCTATAAAATGATACAAAAAAGAGAAACAGTAAGACCTATACTTGAACTTGACTATATTAAAAGACATTAAAAAACAATTAAAACTTTAAAATACAATAATACAAAATGTAAAACAAAAAAGGAACATAAAAACTAAGTTAACTGCCCCCCAAAAGAGAAAATGATACTGAGAAGCAAAAAATAAAACAAAAAACATGAATATTCAGAGTTAAAAAAAAATAATGATAACTGTAGTTACAAAATATTGAGGGAACTTACTGAGAGTTCATGTCCGTAAGTTAAATGACAACTGGACGAAGGTTAGAAAACTGCGAATGAATAGGGGTAGAAGTGGGGTGGGTAAAAGGGTAAAAGACAGAGAGGAGAGAGAGAGAGAGAAGGCTGGGAGGAAAAAAACAAAACAAACAAACAGGACAAGCCAAAACTTTATGCAATGAACAAAGGAAACAGAGGTGTTTGGTTATTGAAGTGTTCTTGGAGACTGTTGTTTAATATGGAGGGACTCTAAAACAGGGAAGTGGAATGGCTGGTTTTTTGTTTGTCCGAATATTCAAACAAATCGCTGTACTGTATGATGGAGTTGACAAGGATATGGCCAGAAAGTATAATTTGCACTATTTTCTTTTTTTGCTTAAAGGGTAAGGCCTGTTACGATGGCTGGACACCCCTATGAGAGTCGATGCCCCCGCAACCTTGAAGGAGGTTTGGAAATCCCATCCCCTATAAGTCCCAAAATTACAGTTTTGGGGCAATTAAACTTTATAAACATGGCAGGTAGACGCAATCAACTCCGGGAGGGTGTCGTTTAAAGTGAAACAGTCTTTCCAATTGTTCAGCGGGTTATTAAAAATAATTCTGAACGCAAACAAGCCAATAAGGGTATAGATGGCCTCCAAGAATGACAATAATTTACGTTTGAGTGGGCCAGAATAATTAGTGAATGGTAGTGGAACGTTATACACTATCTTTTTGGGAATAACGGTGCAGACTACAGTTTTTTTGGCCGTAAAAAGATTGTCTAAAAAAATTCTTTAAGGATTTTTGGATTGAACAAATGGTGCAGGGGTAAGCAATTTAGTCTAAAATTACAAGTTTTCTAAAAACCTAGAACTTCCAGTGGTGAAAGTTTTTATTCCCATTTGGAGGGCAAAAGGGAAAAGGCTCGATGAATGAGAGTTTTTACATGAATTAACCCTGAAATAAAGCAAAGGGGGGACAGGTGGACTAAAATAAGTTTAAACCCAAGGACCGGTTAAAAGTTTTCTTATGAAAATTCCTAGCCATAAAATTATCCTTTATATATATAATATATAATATATAATATATATATTATAATATATATTATATATATATATAATAATATATGGCAACACACACCACACACACACACACAATAAGATAGATATATATATATATAGATATAATAATAGTATAATAGCTATATATAATATATATATTTTTTTTTTTTGTCTTTTTTTTTTTTTTTGCTTTCTCATTCCTCCCCTCAATTCATCACACTCCTCCGCCCATTATACCTTTCAAAAAACAATTCCTTCATTTGTTTTTCTCCAAGGGAAATGATTTGGTGGGGGAGGGGGGCCCCGCTACTTAATCAAAAATGAATTTACATTATTCCTAGCCCTCACCGAAGCCATTCAGAAACAAAAAAATTCTCAAGTAGATAATAAAAACTATATTCTCACATTTAATTCGCATCGTATGTCCTTTTTTTTTTCTTTTTTTTACGTTTTTTTGTTGCTTCCTTCGTACGTTTTCCACCTTTTTTGTTTGCTATCTCCATGCTTTTCTTTCGTCCTCCCTCTTTCATTTAGCCATTTGTCTCCGACTTCAGTTCCCATTTGCTTTGATGTGATTTTTGATTGGCTTGGGTTGGTCTGCATAGAAACTGGCGTCACAATATTGCTGTTGGTGGAGTGGTAGCACTCA
This sequence comes from Macrobrachium nipponense, assembly GCF_015104395.2. Lineage (NCBI taxonomy): Eukaryota > Metazoa > Arthropoda > Malacostraca > Decapoda > Palaemonidae > Macrobrachium > Macrobrachium nipponense. The sequence goes on from NC_087203.1 coordinate 45,704,017, forward strand.
GTGATAGTACTCGTGTAGGCAACGAGTGAAAGAAATGACGTAGATTAATAAAGACAAACAAAAAAAGTAGATTGGTTTCTTTTTGTTTCCCAAGTATGAATGAAATGACATAGATTATAATCTGTGTGCCCTATAAATGTATATATGAAATAAAATTCCCTATAGTAGATTCACATCACCGGTGCATTCGATGTATAGGCCAGTCCCGTTACGAACGCTCCTGAACTTGGCTGTTGATTATTTAAGCCAATCCACGGGGCAGGAAAACTCTCAGTTCTTTCGAGAGAGTTCACATTGGCAGGATGGTAATGCTTCCACCTCGCCTGAGGGAGTACGTCTTTCAATAAAAGCATCCCTCAGGAGGAGGTGGAACATACAGCCTACCTATATGAACTCTCTCTCGAGAGAGAAGACTGAGAGTTGCCCAGCCCCGTTCATTGGCTTATTCAACAGCCAATCATGGAGCGTTGTAAGGGCACCTTGGCCATAGACATTCACAATGCCACGGCTTGATGGTCAATGCTACTATGGTTAATTCTTATTTCCTTTCTTTCCTTTCTTCTATTCCCACTGCATCCAGAACTTCTTTACAAATCTTCCATTCAAAGTATAAGCGTTAAACTGATAGCATCTCATTCTTACCGTTAACGACATGGCGGCTTGTTTGCAAGGTCAATAGGCTTTGAACCGGTGACCTTTCCTGCCGTTGAGAACAACTTTACTGTTTTACGTTTTTCTGTTAGAAAAAAAACTAGTTGCGCAGGCTTTATCCGGTCCCGTCCGCACTTTATTCCTGTACCGCCCATCAGACCTTAAAAAACCACTGCGGCTAGAACGGCTCGCAAATTAGTATGTTGATCATCCACCCCTCCAAATCAATCCGAACATACCAAAATTGCAAACGCTCCAACACCTCAGTTTAATTTTATTTTACTTAAGGATAAAGTTAGCCATGGACGTTGCATTTGGCAGCACTTTCCGGTGGCATGGGACGCATCCTCACTCTACCGTATCTGATGAGCAACTGAAACGCTACCGGTTTATTGCAGCTTTATACGTTGTACAGAAGACTGTAACTTTGGTTACCCTTCCCAGTAATTCAGTGTTGTTTCCTAATGACATTTTTCAGACTTGGCAGGATTCGAACCCAGGCTAGATAGAGGACCGTGCTTATTGCCTAGCCCATTTAGCACCAACAAGAAGGGTAAACATTCACATCAGCCCATGTTACGTATCTCTATAGTAGAGTTCACATACATGCCCTCAAGGTCGTATTCTTTGGGTTAATTAACCCATGGGTTCAAACCAATTAGCTCCCCTTAGGGGTTTTTGGGTAGACTACATTCAGGATCTCATCCTATACTTAATTGCGTAATTATTTTTTTTTTTTAGTTCTCTGTGTTATATTATATAGAATTTTATAATTTAATAGTAAGATTTTATAATTCAATAGTAAGGCTTCTGTACTCTCTTATGTTATATTATATATAGAATTTTATAATTCAATAGTAAGGCCCCTCTGCTCTCTATTTTTTATTATATAGAATTTTTTAATTCAATGGTAAAGCCTCTCTGCCAATTCTGTTGGTAAGTAGTTATATTGTGGATATTAGTGATAGTAATATAGAAATATAGAAAGGAAATAATTGGTTTTCGTTTCCTTGTTTTACTGGGAATGCAATCTCAGGTAAAACCGAAAAAAGGCAAGCAAGCGACGAGGAAAGCAGGATGAGAAAAACTCCGGAAAAGCACCATTAGCAAATAAAACACAAAGGAACGAGCTGCGCGAACGATCAGAAAGAAACGAAAACAACTAATAATAAAAAAAAAAAAAAATTAAAAACGCATCATCATCTAACGACAGAAACCTGAGTGTACGAAATACAGTTCGGAACGCCAAAGTAGATGTTATTTCTTTGCGTAGTAAAATAAATAGAGCATTATTCATGTCGCGAAACAAAAGAGGGGGCGGCTTTCTCTAACTACAGAGTAACCCAAGCATCAATGAAGGGGTTGGCTAACGTGCGGTTGAGAGGTTGGGGCGGTCGGGATTTGGTGGGAAGGATATTGCATAGGTTGGGTTGTTCTTGCAGTGGGTCGTCGCCAAAATAGGGAGGAGAGAGAAGAGAGAGAGAGAGATGAAGGAGGAGAGAGAGAGAGAGAGAGAGAAGGAGGAACAAGCAGAAGAGCAGAAGTATTCTTAAAATGGGTCCAGGTAAATAAAAACAGAGAAGAGAGAGAGCGAGAGGAGGAGAGGAGATGAGAGAAGACGAGAGAGAGAGGAGAAAAGAGAGAGAGAGACTAAGCAACTAGGCAGAAGTGATCTGAAAAAGGGTTCCAAGTAATAAAAAAAGAAGAAAAAAGAGAGAAAGAGAGGGAGGGAGAGACGAGAGAGAGAGAGAGAGAGAGAGAGAGAGAGAGCAGAAGTATTCTTAAAAGGGTTCAGGTAAATAAAACAGAGAGAGAGAGAGAGAGGAGAGAGGAAGGAGAGAGAGAGGAGGAACAAGAGAGAGAGAGAGAGAGAGGGACTAAGACAATAGCAGAAGTAACTCTTGAAAAGGGTTCAAGTAATTAAAAAAGAAGAGAGGAGAGAAGAGAGAAGAGGAGAGACGAGAGCAGCGAGAGAGAGAGAGTTCTGAGAAGAAGAGAGAGAGAGAGGTGGGTGGTCCGGGAGCTGCTGTTTGACACTGATTGATTGCAAGGGGTTCCATGCAGTTCAAAATCAGAAGAAAATGAGGCAGAGACTTCTTGGGAGATTTTGCTCATTTTTTGTTCTTTCTTTGCATTAGCAGATACCACCTTTATCGTTTTCCCCATTTTTTTTTCGTACGTATTTTTGGCTTTTGGACCTGATTGGAGCCCATGGCTGCAGGCACCAAATCCCCACATGTTGCTTTTTTTTTTTTTCTAACTCAATCCAGTTGGGAAATACTTAGTATGAACTGTATTTGGTAAATAGATCAAATGTTTCATATAAAGATGTTAATTTCTTTTTTGTGTATTGAATTTTTTACGCCCATTACGAAACTGATGCAAACAAGAGCAGTCCAAGGGGGGTATTTGTTTTTTTTTTTCCAGTTCAACATGGTTGCAAATGCGTTTGACATTTTTTCCGATATTTTATCTGTTGATGTGCGTGCAAGCAAGCAAGCAGTTTTCTGCTGAATGAAGTGTTGGCTTTTGCAGGCATTTCAATTGGTGCTTATACTAGCATTCTTAGATCTTAGCAGCTGATTTACCCTAATAACAAGGGAGCTGAAATAATATTTGCAATGGCACCTTAGCTTTAACTCGTCCTAGTCCAATGAGTTGTCTGTGTTCAAATAAAAAGTTGGAATAACCCAATATAATTTCCATAATTTTTGCTGCAGATTCCGAGTTGGTCACCAAACATGAATGATGGAAACAAGGCGGATGGGGTCCTTGGGGGCGGCCGGGTTGGGGCGTTGGGGGGTTGGGGGTTGGCGAGCGTCAGCTCCCACCTCATGTCGGTCCACTGCAAGGCTAAAGGCTTGGGATTGCAGAGGTCCTTTTGGCTGCTCCATAAGCTGGCCCCAAACTTTCCAACCATTTACTTTACCTTCCGTTCCACCTGCTTCCTTATTCCATCTTTGCTGTCCAACCGCTCTGACTTCCCTCTTTTCACCTCAAGCACTGGAATTCCTGGAAGCGCCTCAGTTTTTTGATATTTTAATGTTTCTTCTGCTGTTGAAAAAACGTTCTCAGTTCCAGAAACGTCCTTTTAATACTCACGACCTGCTGAATGTCTTGTAATTGGAACTTCTTCATAAGTTTAAAGCATTACTATCCTAATACTATTCTCCTTCGCATTTTAACACATTTCTATCTATTCATTAACTTATTTTTGTTCCTGTTTAATAAGTTGAGATTCTCATTTCTTTCTTCTTATTTTCCACCCCTTGCCTCGGTTCTTAAACTTCGTTCCTAATGAACAACATAATGTTTCTTTGGAAGGTTGAATTTCAATCAAGTCAGTGGGCCCCCTGCGAGGTGGGCTTGTTCCATAATTGAACTAGGGTTCATATTCCTGAGATTAATAATAACTAAATAATAATAATAATTAATAATTAATCAACTAATAATAATATGATAGGGCACAAGTGAATAGTTTCCTTAAGGTCCAACAGTTTATTACTTAATGACGGATTAATAACAGTAGTGAAATTTTTTAAAAACTATATAAAAGCTTTTGAACCCTGCCCTGGGTTCATCTTCTGAATAATAATAATAATAATAATAATAAAATAAAATAATAATAATAATAATAAATGTAGTTTGGGTAGAGAAGGGGATAATAAGAAATATGGTTAATTTTGATATTCATGAAGATTTCCTTATGAATGCGAGGGTCAATTCCAAAGGGTCATTAGACCAACCGAGCTTCTACTGCATAGCATATCCTCAAATAAGGCAATTAGGAGAGTAAAAAGAATACATGAAAAAGAAACATTAAAAAAAAAAAAACAATTTAAGTTTATGCCTCAAATTTGCATACTTTCCTCCCTCCCATCTTGTGCTTGTCCTCTCTATCTAAAAGTTAAAGTTATGTCTGTAGCTTTCCTGGAATTGAATCGGTAAATATTGGCAAAAATCCACAAACGACATCTGCGTATTCCTACAAACAAACTAACCAAACAGCCTTTGAAGTTGTCAGGAAAAATAGTGAAGCCAGTTTTATTCCTCGTATATTTGTATCCGATTTCCTGGCAAATTGTTGAGCGTTATTTTTTAATCTCTTGGCAAAGTTTGAATGTTATTTTCATATATTTATGTCTTGGTAAATTTTTGAATACTATTTTCAAATTTTTTATTTCCTGGCAAGTTGTGAATGCTATTTTATTTTTTTTTTTTTAATTTCTTGGCTTATTTTTGAATGTTATTTTCACATTTTTGATTTACGAGAAAAAAGGTTCTTCATTATTTCGTCATTGTTTTCTTGGAATTTTTATCTTCTTGGAAATATATCTTGGAATTATGCTCTCTCTCTCTCTCTCTCTCTCTCTCTCTCTCTCTCTCTCTCTCTCTCTCTCTCTCTCTCTCTCTCTCTCAAGTAATATATCATGGAATTATACTCTCTCTTTGTCACACAAAAGTTACATCTAATCCAGACCCATCTCTCTCTCAGGAATAATATATCTTGGAAGTGTCTCTCTCTCTCTCTCTCTCTCTCTTCTCTCTCTCTCTCTCTCAACAGTCCATCTTGGGAACAGTTTATCGTCCAAGATAGACACACACACACGAGCCGACGACTCATGAAAAAGTGGGACAGAAAGAAAAAAGAAAAACAAGTAAGAAGAGAGAGAGAGAGAGAGAGAGAGAGAGAGAGAGAGAGAGAGAGAGAGAGAGAGTTTAGAACGTAAGCAACTACATCCCAACATGGGAAATTATTAAAATGTTCTCCTAAGAGATAATAAGATAATGGGGCGGGGGCGGGGAAGGGGTGGGGGAAGAATATCAGAAGGATGGTAAGGATTCCTCGACGAATCTTTACCAATGATGATGACAGGAATGAGTGATGGTGATAAGGAATCGATTGTATAGTGATTTGGCGTAGCTGCTGCTGATGTGGATTTCATTAAAGATAGTGAGAGGGTATTGTGTTGATGGTGAGATGTATAAATGATGGTGAAGATTGAAGTAATGCTGGGAATGAATAAATGATAATGCTTAGAAAAATAAGAATATTTGGGATGCTGTCGAGATAATCTTTAGGATTACGAGATGAGAGAGAGAGAGAGAGAGAGAGAGAGAGAGAGAGAGAGAGAGAGAGATGGGGGGGAGCATATAGATGAAGATGATAATATTGACGAAAGTACAAAAATTAACAAAAAGCCAAGAGGAGCTGTTTTTTTTTTTTTTTTTTTTTTTTTTTTTTTTTTTTTTTGTATCCTGACCCTCATCCTAGCACAAAGCTACTTAGAGATGGAGGATTAAGAAGAAAGGTTGATCTAATCGTGAGAATATTTTTTGATTACTACTAATAGTAATTTGGGATATCAGTTTTCGGTATGAGGGCAGCGCCGTCTGTGCACTTCTTTCGGCGCACTGTAGACATTCATACTGAAGGTTCTATGCAGCGTCCCTTTTTAGGCCGCTAGCTGCAACCGCTTTCTTTCATTTTACTGTACCTCCGTTCATATTCTCTCTCTTCCATCTTAACTTTCCACCTTCGACTAACAGTTGATTCATAAGTTTTCTTCCGTTTCAACGCTGAATGACCTCGTAGGCCCCAGCGCTTGGCCTTTGACCTAGATTCTAATTCTGCTGTTATTGTTTACTATTAGCGTATCCTTATCGGCTACAAATACAACGGTAATATAGGGAGAGTCGAGACCCATTGTCCTGGCTCTTGGGACAGTACGTACCGTCCGCCCTCAATTCGGCTCTCCCATTCCCCCCCCGGGAGGCGGTGGGGGGGGGGCGTGTGAGGCGGGAGGGGGGATTGTTCCCATCAATGTTACACCAAGGCAAAGGATATATGGTACATAGTGTTATATATATATATAGATGAACTAGATATATATATATATAGATATATATACATATATATATATATATATATACATATATATAGCATATATAATATACATACATATACGTCATGCGTACAAATACATACATAGTTCATAATGTGTATATGTACGTAGTGTCCATTTGTGTACGTGACAAGGGTATTTTGAAATTAACATAAAATATGCTCATATTTTTATATCAAATACAGTATAATATACGTCATTTTAGGTATGCGTATATTGAGTGCCTCAAAAAAGAAAGAAAAAAATTATTATTATTCATGATTACGAACTAAAACCAGACACAGGTTTCGTCTGAGGTGCCCGCTACCCAAGCCTACCCCAACCCCCTTCCCTCCTACACCCCCTCCCCTCCAATCCCTAACCCCCCTCCTCCCAAGCATAAGAATGCTTTCGGAGATGATTATCGAAGGACGAAAGTGGGATGCCTTCAATATTGATGAGGATGATGGAGGAGAGATATACGATTGTCCCTTTCATTATCCTGTCCGCCCCAAGAGTTCATTTTTTATTTTTTATTTTTATTTTTTTTAAGGAAGCCATTCCTATTGTCACTTTTTTATTTTTCACAAAAACTTGTTTCCGTTGTTAGTTTTTTTCCATTGTCATTTTTTTATTTTTCACAAAAACTTGTTCCGTTGTCAGTTTTTTTCCATTGTCATTTTTTTATTTTTCACAAAACTTGTTTCCGCTGTCAGTTTTTTTCCATTGTCAGTTTTTTATTTTTCACAAAAACTTGTTCCCGTTGTCAGTTTTTTTTTCATTGTCATTTTTTTGTAAAAAAAAAATTCGTCCCCATCGTTAGATTTTTCTTTTTCACAAAGAAGTGGTTCCCGTAGTTAGTTTTTTTCCATTGTAGAAGTAAGTCCCGTTGTTAGTTTTTTTTCCCATCGTCGGTTTTTTTTTTTAAAGTCGCTCCGTCGTCTTTTTTTTTTTTTTTTTTTCACAAAAAAAGTGGTTCCCGTTGTTAGTTTTTTTTTTTTCATGTCGGATTTTTTGAGAATAAAAAAATAGTCGTCCCTATCGGCAGGTTTTAATTTTTTTTTTCACAAAAAAGTGGTTCCCATTGTCATTTTTTTTTTTTTTTTCACAAAAAGTGGTTCCTGTTGGATTTTTTTTTTTCTACAGAAAGTCGTTCACGTTGTCAGTTTATTTTTATTCTTTCTGCAGAATATAGCTCGATACGGAGTCGTTCCCGTGTTTTTCACAGGAAAGTCGCTCCCGTTGTTGTAAACATTCTTTGATACTGATTTTAAATATTTCTTAATATTTTAGCATAGTTCGTTCACACTAACGTGCGTTCAGCCACTTCCACTGCAGTGTCTGATCATATACCCATTTTTCTATTTTATAACCATCTCCTTGAATATAACTTCCTTATAACCCCTCTGCATGATTTGGTGTTTGGCTATATTAATAAACACGGAATTATTGTGATAATATTTGACAGAAGTAATAAACCATATTTACATAAAAGCAGATGAGAGGTTATTTAAAAAAAAAAAAAGATGTTAAGCAATACATAGTTTGATTCCTCCTTTTGCACTGATGTCATGAAGTCGAGCATTTAAGGATGTCAGCTGATCCTTTGACATTAAGCACTTGCTAGAGAGAGAGAGAGAGAGAGAGAGAGAGAGAGAGAGAGCGGGCTTGTCAGATAGTTGATAATATGGAACGTTTTTGGGTTATATTTGATGCCGTCACGCACCAGTGATATATATATATATATATATATATATATATATATATATATATATATATATGATACCTATATATATATATGATATATATATATATAGGGAGAGAGATAGACAGAGAGCGGGTTCATGAGATAGTTGATAATGTTAAAACGTTTATGGGTTATATTCAATGACCGTAACGCACCACAGTGATATATATATATATATATATATATATATATATATATATATATATAGTTAGAGAGAGAGAGAGAGATGAGAGAGACTGAGGAGAGAGAGAGAGAGAGAGAGTTCCGAAGCTTTGAAAAAAAAAAAAAGGATAATAAGTCCGTTCGTTCTTGCCTTCGTCCGCAGCGGCTTAGATGACATTTCCGATATTCCGAAGGACAACGACTGACTCCGCGCAGGTAGAGAGAGATGAGAGAGAGAGAGAGAGAGAGAGAGAGAGAGAGAGAGAGAGAGATCGGATGTCTATAAGTGTTTTCTGTTGTCACAGTGCTTTGATTTCAGTTCCCTTTATTATTTCTTAAGGAACGAGCTCGCAACTTTGGGTCGGCGTTGGAAACGAGTCTTTGGCCAGCTTGGTTTCCAACTCTCCGGTCGTAGGAGGGGTATGTGTGTCAGTGGATGTAAATGTGTGTGTGTGTGTGTGTGTATATATTATATATTATATACTATAATCCCATATACATATATATATATATATATATATATATATATATGTATGTATGTGTGTGTGTGTGTGTACATGCATTTGATGTATAATATATTTATGATATTATATTATATATATATGAATAATTATCACATCACCGTGAGTCATATAAATTATTCGAGCTACAAATGTCCTTTAATATCTAATTCGCCCTACCTCGGAATTAATATATTTTCATATATCTAAACCGAAGGGGAATTTTTTAGGTGATAATAATTTCGTCCTCTCGTGGGTTCGAACCAGAGCGCCCATTGGACAACAGAAGAAATGTATGTATGTATTTACTTCAGACGAAACATACACGTATTACTGTGTATTATGGAAGTCAACGACGCCGCCAGTTCTAGCAACTAAACTTTTCTTCTGCAGGATCTATTGACAGTATGTACAAGAATTACCTGTAGCATGCGTGCACATGACCTTGGCGTTTGTAACGGTGCCCATCTTTGTCTTAGCGGTGGCCCTCTGCCCAAAAGTAACTGATTGACAGTTTTCTCTCTGGATGTAATCCGTGAAACTATGTATACCAACAGTCGTGTTGTTAACGCGCCCTTGGGCTTAGCGTTATATTGTTTTATTATTCTTTTTTTTTCAGAGACGAATCATATATTGCATATAAATGAAGACTTAGGTTCGTTTTTTTTTAAAGGAAAAATGCCAATTTCTTCTTCATTTTCGAGCGCGATCTCTTTACCTTCGGTCTTTTCAAATAAACTCAAGTGGCTGGTGTAAACGTGTTGATCTATAATTTCTTCAGAACCTGATGCTGTATTATTAACATAGTATGTCGGTGATGCCTACAGCTGTAGGTACCATTTTTATCCCGATTTATTTAGCTTTTTTGGTACAGCTGAAATAGGTCAACGCACCGTAGATGATTACATTAGTCGAGTCTAAAACAGCCTTAATCCTCATTAATCATCAAGTAAAGTAAGGAATGAGTTAATTACTTATCTCGTATTTTATTCACTCCAGTTCTCTTCACTTTCCCCATTTTGCTCTGATTAGCTTATACAAACGTCTACTTAATCTCTCTCTCTCTCTCTCTCTCTCTCTCTCTCTCTCTCCGAGTAACTCTGTCTTGGCTATGAATTTTTCCTTGTAATTTTTTTGTGTGCAGGGGTGCGGGCTGGGGTAAACTTATGTATGGGCATTTTAGTGTACAGTTGTCAACTCCGTGAATAATCATCTTTTAAGTTTTTTAGTATGGTTTCAAAACAAGTTTATAAGTATTTTTTTTCATTTCTTTATGATTATAATTATATATCTCTTACTCAGTGCTTTGTGAAACGTTCCAGGACTTACAACCCAAAGCACGTGAATCGAAAATCAGTGATTCTCTTTTGTCACTCTCATTTGTTAGTAGTCTCCTGACGCTGTACTTCTTGGCAAAGATGAATGGAAGACAAGATGCCTAATCAATGATCTTGTCCTTTTATCTTGCATCCACTTAAACTCCGTCGTAAGTTCGAGTTTTTTTTTTTTTTTTTTTTTTTTGCTGACGTCTACAGATGTTGCTGTGTTTTATTGTAGAACATTTTTTCGCCCGTGCTGTCTTCGCCTGTAGAATGTAGGAACTTAGCCCCTTTTTTCATATTTTTTACATACTTGCTTCCATCGTCTTGTTGCCTCTCTTCCTGAAATAGAAACCAGTTGAGTCTAGTAATCGCTTTTCGACAGAAAGAGGCCAATGGAGTCCTCTGTTTTTCTGCTTTTGGTAAACAAGCTATGGTTGCTATTTCCCTTCTTACTGGAACAGATGAATTTTGTCATTGTTGGACATTTCGTCCCTGTTTTGACGAACTGACGTAACCTATTTTTAGTTTACTGTAAAAGAAAACTTTTGAGGTGGCTATTTGTCTGACTGTCCGCCCTAGATCTTAAAAACTACCGAGGCTAGATGGCTGCAAATTGGTATGTTTATCACCCACCTACCAATCATCAAACATATCAATTTGCAGCTCTCTAGTCGCTGTACTTTAGGTTTTATTTAAGGTTTAAGTTAGCCATAACCGTGCGTCTGACAGCGCATACAACACAGGCCATCTCGGCCAGCTGAGAGTTCCATGGACCGCGGATCATACAGCATTATACCGAGACCGCCGAAGATAGATCTATTTTCGGTGGCCTTGAATATACGCTGCACAGAAAACTCGATTGCGCCGAAGTTTTGACTTGCTTTATAAGTTTTTAAGTTTTCCAGCCAAAGTAACTCGGTTTTGATACTCTGTAACATGTCAATATTTCAAACAAAATGTCCTTGAAAGATGAGCTGATTAGGAGCTCTGAATCACATCAAAATCTTTGAAGCCGATTTTCTCAGAATGGGGTAAAAAAATGGGTCAAGCCAGTCCGCCAAGCCAGGAAAGATTTATACCCATTATTGTTCATAAAATGGAATAAACCAATTAAAATAAGTGTAGGTTGACCGACCTTGGCCTAGTTCATCAGTCATCCATCCATCTACGATGTCAAATTTTATGTGAATGATGACGGCGGTGAGAGAGCAATTCATATTATTATTATTATTATTATTATTATTATTATTATTATTCCTTGCAGCTGGGATCTTATCTATCAAGTGCAGATCCTATAGACGTGTAACTTTGCATTGGATGAACCTAAGCCTCATTGCCTTTCCCAAAGGGTGCTCTCTCTCTCTCTCTCTCAAATTAAATATTTACGCACACACACACACACACACACACACACACACACACACTATATTCCCGGGGTGCTTTGCAATCCGTCGATTAGCTGCCCCGACCTGCAAGCAACAACCCCCCCCCCCCCCCCCCCCCCCCTCTCTCTCTCTCTCTCACACCAGGGTGGATGGTTCTCACCTGAGTGCCTGAGCGTGATAAGAAAAGGCCCCTGTGGCCCAATGGATAAGGCATTGGCCTCCTAAGCCAGGGATTGGGGGTTCGAGTCCCCCCAGGGGTTGAGTGGAATTTTAGGCGTTATAAAGGTTTTTTTTAGGGGGCCTGGGGTTTATTTTTATCGCCGTCCAACTGGAGATTATTTCTTTTATCCTTATTGAAGGTTGATGTGCAGGACCTTAGCTAAGGTTCAGTGGGGTTAAAGGTCATGGCTGTGTATGTTTTTTTTTTAGGATTATAATTCTCTCTCTAATCTCTCTCTCTCTCTCTCTCTCTCTCTCTCTTTCAGTTCCATATTATATTTATATTGTATTTTGCGCCTTATTTATCACCCAGGAAGATATCTCTCTCTCTCTCTCTCTCTCTCTCTCTCGTTTCCAAATTATATTCATATATTTCGCGCCTTATTTCTTACTCAGGAAGATTCTCTCATTTTATTTTTTTATGATTCTTCCCCTACTGTTATTATTCGTCGACCTTGCTACATCAGAACTATTATTATTATTATTATTATTTTTTTTTTTTTTTTTTTTTTTTTTTGCTCTATCACAGTCCTCCAATTCGAACTGGGTTGTATTTATAGTGTGGGGTTCCGGTTGCATCCTGCCTCCTTAGGAGTCCATCACTTTTCTTACTATGTGTGCCGTTTCTAGGATCACATCTTCTGCATGAGTCCTGGAGCTACTTCAGCCTCTAGTTTTCCCAGATTCCTTTTCAGGGATCTTGGATCGTGCCTAGTGCTCCTATGATTATGGGTACGATTTCCACTGGCATATCCCATATCCTTCTTATTTCTATTTTCAGATCTTGATACTTATCCATTTTTTTCCCTCTCTTTCTCTTCAACTCTGGTGTCCCATGGTATTGCGACATCAGTGAGTGATACTTTCTTCTTGACTTT
>NC_087203.1:45721765-45724265 GCF_015104395.2 Macrobrachium nipponense
TTCCATTTTTGCTTTACATTTTGCCAACAGAGTTGCTATTTGATCATTGCATAACATGTTCCTATTCATCATCACACCAAGGTCTTTAAACTGCTTCCTTATTTGTGATGGTCTCATTATTAGGTCCCTTATATGCATATAGCTTTCTTTCTCTGTCTCCATAATTTATTGATTCAAATTTATCAGAGTTAAATACCGTCCTATTTACCTCTGCCCAATCATATACTTTGTTAAGGTCTCTTTGTAGAGCGTTCCTATCTTCATCACAAGTAATTTCTCTACTTATTCTTGTGTCATCTGCGAAACTACTCACTACCGAATCCTTAACATTATTGTCTATGTCTTCAATCATAATAACAAACAGTATTGCAGATAACACCGTACCTTGCGCACACCGGATATTACCTTGGCTTCATCCGATTTCTCGTCGTTTGCAATAACTATCTGTTTTCTGTTGTGGTAAAAATTCTTTTAACCATCTTCCTACTTTATCCACGATATTGTGTTTTCTAATTTTCTTCGCTAATATATTATGGTCTACTTTATCAAAACGCTTTTGCAAAGTCTAAATAAACCACATCTGTTTCATTTCCGCTTTTCATATTTTTGAATATGTTCTCACGGTGGACTAAACAGTTGGGTTTGTGTACTTTTTCCGGGTACGAAACCATGTTGTCCTTTATTAAAACAAATTATTTTTTATTATTAAAGTTTCATAATATTTTTCTTCATTACCCTTTCATACACTTTCATAATATGTGATGTTAGACTCCACAGGCCCTATAATTACTTGCCTCTAGTCTGATCCACTTTTGAAAGTAGGGGTAATATATGCTAATTTGTGCTCATCATATATCTTGCTGGATCTACACTTTGTTTTCTTAATAATATTGCAAGTGGCTTTGCGATAGAATGAACTACTTTCTTTAACAAAATAGCAGGAATTCCATCAGGCCCTGCAGCAGCTCCATTTTTAATTTCAATTTCAATAGCCTGCCACAATAGTCAGCTTCATTAATATCTATGTCGGCTAAATATTCACTATTTTCATCCCTTACTTCTATATCATTATCTTCATTATCTATTCTAGTGAATTCTCTCTTATATCGTTCTGCCAGTATGTTGCAAATTTCCTTTTTTTCATTCGTTAATCTCCCTTCAATTCTCAGAGGGCCTATTTCTATTCTTCTTTTATTCATCTTCTCGCATATGAGTATAATAGTTTGGGGTTTTGCTTGATATTTAATAGGGTTTTTTCTTCCAAGTCCCGTTTTTTTCATTTCTTTTGATTGATAATCTTTTGTTCTGCATTTTCTATCTTACTTTTTAGTTCTATAACTTTCCATGCATTTTTTTCTTTTGCAAGACCTTTTTTCCACTTTCTGATTTCTGGAACAAGATCCTTCTGTCTCTTGGTATGCATGAATGATGTTTACTTTTCTTCTCGGTATATATTTTTCCACTATTTTTCTCCAATATTTTATATAATATCTCCGTATTTACCCTTATGTCATCACTTACGAAAATGTTATCCCAATCTTTGTTTAATTCTTCATTAATTTCTGACCATTTATATTTTTACTGTAGAAGTTGTATTTTCCATATCCTTCCCACTTTTCATTTCTTGCTTATCTCTATTTTCACTTGCTTGGAATGAACTGTTAATTCTATGACATTATGGTCTGAAATACTCGCATTATAAACTATTATTTCTTTAACATAATTCATCTCGTTCACAAATACTAGGTCTAAAGTATTTTCCTTTCTTGTTGGCAGGTGATTTATTTGTTGAATGTTGTATTCTAGTAGCATATCTAATAGCTTTTCAAATTGCCTCTTATCTTCTGCACTACTATTACTCTCTTTTTTATATGTATAAGTACAACCACAATATTCCTATTCGTTCTTTCCATTCTACGAAAGGAAAGTTGAAGTCACCAGATAGGAGAATAGGAAGCTAAGGACTGAAAGGGAGGGTGGGGGGGACCTCCCTTCCTGCCCTGAGCCCATCTCCTCTTCCTACCCCTCATAGGGAGAAATAGAAAGAGAAGTAGATAGAGAAAGGGGGGGAACAAAGACAGGAAGAGAGAGAGAGAGAGAGAGAGACTGAAAGGATGCGTAAGGACTGAAGGGAGGGGTGGGACCTCCCTTCCTGCCCTGAGCCCCATCTCCTCTTCCTACCCCTCATAGGAGAAGGAGAAAGAGAAGTAGATAGAGAAAGGGAAAGACAGAGTGAGAGAGAGAGAGAGAGAGAGAGAGAGAGAGAAAGAGAGGAGAGACTGAAAAGGATGCTAAGGACTGAAAGGGAGGGGTGGGACCTCCTTCCTGCCCTGAGCCCCATATCCTCTTCCTATCCACATAGGGAGAAGGAGAAAGAGAAAGAGATAGAGAAAGGGAAAGACAGAGAGAGAGAAAGGGAGAGGAAAGGAAACTAAGGACTGAAAGGGAGGGGTGGGACCTCCCTTCCTACCCTGAGCCCCATCTCCTTCCTACCCCTCAT
>NC_087203.1:45731765-45754265 GCF_015104395.2 Macrobrachium nipponense
AATAGAACGGAAAATATGAATTAAACAAGTAATAAACGAGTTTTAAGCTATTTTTAATGAGAGAAGTGTAAATTTCTTTAGTCCACACATACGTATGTATATATATATATCATAGTATATGATATATATAATATATATATATATATATATAATATTATATAATATATATATATATATATATAAATAATAATATATATATATATATATATATACATATATATATATATATATATATAATATATATAATTTAATATATATAATATATAATATATATATATATATAATATATATATATATATTATATATATATATATATAATTTTTATATGTATACACATATATATACATACATACACATACATACATACATACATATATATATATAATATATATATATATATATATATATATATACGTGTGTGTAATTATATATATTAACGAATATCAGTCTACAAATGTATAATATCCAGTTCACTTCATCTCGAGGATAACACAGGTCAAAAAGAATTAAAAAAAAATAAAAATGATTATATAAGTATATATTTATATATATATATATATTATATATATATATATATATATATATATTTTATTTTTTTATAATTCTTTTTGACCTGTGTTATCCTCGAGATGAAGTGAACGGAGGATTAATACATTTGTAGATTGATATTCGTTAATATATAATTAACACACACAAATAATGTTATATATATATATATATATATATATAGATTATTATATATATATATGCAATATAAAAAAACACTGTATCGTTGCTTCTAAGAAATCAAATAGAGGGATCCACAGTAATATCCTTGTTTATCTAGATATAATATGTTATACAAGCTTTGTATAAACATATTATATCTAGATAAACAAGGATATTAACTCGTGGATCCCTCTAATTGATATATATATATATATATATATATGATATATATATATATATAATATATATATATATGTATGTATGTATCTTTGTATATATATAAAAATTATATATATTACATAAGTGGGTAAACATTTGTTTGTTCCAAGTGAGCGTCTACACTAGTTAACCGATAAGAATAAAATTTGACACAGGTTAAACTAACATGGGGTTTGAACATAGGCTAATGAGATGGTTTCTTGGGCCGCGGCACACACAGCAGTATATACCGAGACCACCGAAAGGTAGTAGATCTATTTTCGGTGGCCTTGATTATTATACGCTGTACGGAAAACTCGATTGCGCCGAGGATATTTTGGACTTTTTTTTTTTTTTTTTTTTTTTTTATCAACGTTATTTTCCGCTTGCTACGTACAACTGTTAGAGAAGTTTTGTAAAGCTGAAAATTTTGTTTTGAAAGAGCATAATATAGAATTTTCTCATTTATCTCATGTTTTGTGGAAGCTGACCCCGAAGCTAAGCCTATACGACATTTTCCTTTTCCAAAATAATTGTTGTAAAGTTCTGATGAAGATGAGCATTATTTAATTTCTTCGTGGCCATCTCCCGACATCTTGAAGGGTTTGTTTTCCACAATTTTCTCAACTTTAACAGTAAAGGACCCAAGGGACCCTTAAGGAGGAGAGAGAGAGAGAGAGAGAGAGAGAGAGAGAGAAGAGAGAGGAGAGTCTTCATGACCGGCGCATTTGTTTTTCCAAATTTTTTTCCATTTGACTATTAAGGTCGTGGAAAAAAATAGAGAGAGAGAGTTCGTCATGACTAAAACATTTGTTTTTCAACATTTTTTTTTTACTTTATTTGACTATTAAGATCGTGAAGTCTCTTGTCTGTTCAGGTCACGTTTGCTCTTAAAGAGTACACTATATATAGATATAGATAGATATACTATTATATATATATACATATATATGGATATATAAAATATATATATATATATATATATATATGTACCCACCTTCTATATACGTATATACATATAGTTATATATATATATATATATATATATATATATATAGGATATATAGTATATATAAAACATGGAGATTTCATAATTGCTGACTGCTGATATTGACAGATATGATGTTTATGATATAATGATCATTGTTGTGGTATTAGTTTTTTTTTTTAGTTTTTCATTATTTGTTATTTATTTATTTATTTATTTATTTATTTTACAATATTTTTGAAATACAATTGACTCTAGTAAATAATTTTGCGTACCGGCCCTTTTTTTTTTTTTTGCGTCCGTATATGGGCATCGAACCAGTAATATTCTTTACGACACTTAAGAAACAAAATAATTTTAGAGAGACTTATACTGTAGTACCCTCCTGCCTGTTCAGTTAATTCTCTCTCTCTCTCTCTCTCTCTCTCTCTCTCTCTCTCTCTCTCTCTCTCTCTCTCTCAAATCTCTCTCTCTTTTGAAGCTAGATTTGGGATGTACCCATCTAGACCTCCTCACTGTAATAAAAAGCGTGACGCAATGGTGATTTTACCTGATAAGGTTTGATTGCTCTGATATCAGTCTTGATGTCTTGCCCCCTGTCAGTTTCTTAACTGTCAAAAGACTGTCAAAAGTCCTCTTTCTGCTTTGTGACGGGATGCATTTTATATTCGTGAACTGTGTCGTATTTGTGCCATTGAATGTTTATGGCAAGAAAGTATTTTATTGTGTATGGTTGTATTTTTTCATATTACTATTAACCACCCTATTTTCCAATGGGCCCCTTAGAAGCTTTTTTTATGTATGGTTGTATTTTCATATCTACTATTACTACCACTATGTCAATAGCCCTTAGAGATTAATAAATGATTGATTATTAGGCAAAAAAAAAACGAAAATAAAAAATCAGGCATCGTATCTCTCTGTAACTGAAATGACGTTGAACAGCTACAGTTTCCTACATTGAATTCCCTGCCAGTGTTCCTCTCTGTCGAACTTCTCCAAAGTTCCAGAGGTCCTTTATTCCTCCTCACGCCCTTGGACTGAGAAACAGCCTCCCTGCAGAGGATGTCGTGCCATTGGAACTTCTTCAGGAGTTCAAGCGAAGATGGTACCCTGATGCTATTCTCTTTGTCTTTTAATCATTTACTTATATTTTTATTACTTTATTTATCTGCTAATTTGTTTATTTTTCTAATAACTGATCTCTTTCTGTGTTTCCCATTACGTTCTGTTACTTCAGTTGAATGAATATACAATAATATTCTTTGGAAGATTGAATTTCAAGTCGGTGGCCCCTTTGGTGGGATTGTTCCATATGAATAGAGTTAATTTTATGAATACTAATTATAATATATGACATCACTGTTGATATGTAGTAGAGGATTTTTTAAGCAGATGATGTAACCAAGTACATTCTTCATTGGTAGTCACTCGGTTTTTTTCAAATGTATCCTCCTTTGTGAATTTTTTATAATTAAGTACTTTTTCCAAGTACTTTTTTTTTAACTGGCCATTCAAAAGGCATTTCCCACCTCTCCATTCAAAAGGCATTTCCCACCTCTCCATTCAAAAGGCATTTCCCACCTCTCCATTTAAAAGGCATTTCCCACCTCCCCATTCAAAAGGCATTTCCCACCTCTCCATTCAAAAGGCATTTCCCACCTCTCCATTCAAAAGGCATTTCCCACCTCCCCATTCAAAAGGCATTTCCCACCTCTCCATTCAAAAGGCATTTCCCACCTCCCCATTCAAAAGGCATTTCCCACCTCTCCATTCAAAAGGCATTTCCACTCCCATCAAAAGGCATTCAAAAGGCATTTCCTTTCCATTCAAAAGGCATTTCCCACCTCTCCATTCAAAAGGCATTTCCCACCTTTCCATTCAAAAGGCATTTCCCACCTTTCCATTTAAAAGGCATTTCCACCTCTCCATTCAAAAGGCATTTTCCCACCTCTCCATTCAAAAGGCATTTCCCACCTTTCAATTCAAAAGGCATTTCCCACCTTTCCATTCAAAAGGCATTTCCCACCTTTCCATTCAAAAGGCATTTCCACCTTTCCATTCAAAAGGCATTTCCCACCTTTCCATTCAAAAGGCATTTCCACCTTTCCATTTAAAAGGCATTTCCCACCTCTCCATTCAAAAGGCATTTCCCACCTCCCCATTCAAAAGGCATTTCCCACCTCCCCATTCAAAAGGCATTTCCCACCTCTCCATTCAAAAGGCATTTCCCACCTCTCCATTCAAAAGGCATTTCCCACCTCCCCATTCAAAAGGCATTTCCCACCTCTCCATTCAAAAGGCATTTCCCACCTTTCCATTCAAAAGGGCATTTCCCCCACCTCTCCATTAAAAGGCATTTCCCACCTCCCCATTCAAAAGGTATTTCCCACCTTTCCATTCAAAAGGTATTTGCCACCTTTCCATTCAAAAGGCAGTTCCCACCTCTCCATTAAAAGGGCATTTCCCACCTCCCTCCATTTAAAAGGCATTTCCCACCTCTCCATTTAAAAAGGCATTTCCCACCTCTCCATTCAAAAGGTATTTCCCACCTCTCCATTCAAAAGGCATTTCCCACCTCTCCATTCAAAAGGCATTTCCCACCTCTCCATTCAAAAGGCATTTCCCACCTCTCCATTCAAAAGGCATTTCCCACCTCCCCATTCAAAAGGCATTTCCCACCTTTCATTTTAAAAGGCATTTCCACCTCTCCATTCAAAAGGCATTTCCCACCTCTCCATTCAAAAGGCATTCCCACCTTTCCATTCAAAAGGCATTTCCCACCTTTCCATTCAAAAGGCATTTCCCACCTTTCCCATTCAAAAGGCATTTTCCACCTTTCCATTCAAAAAGGCATTTCCACCTTTCCATTCAAAAGGCATTTCCCAACCTTTCCATTTAAAAGGCATTTCCCACCTCTCCATTCAAAAGGCAATTCCCACCTCCCCATTCAAAAGGCATTTCCACCACCTCATTCAAAAAGGCATTTCCCACCTCTCCATTCAAAAGGCATTTCCCACCTCTCCATTTAAAAGGCATTTCCCACCTCCCCATTCAAAAGGCATTTCCCACCTCTCCATTCAAAAGGCATTTCCCACCTCTCCATTCAAAAGGCATTTCCCACCTCTCCATTCAAAAGGCATTCCCACCCCTCCCCATCAAAAGGCATTTCCCACCTCTCCATTCAAAAGGTATTTCCCACCTTTCCATTCAAAAGGCATTTCCCACCTTTCCATTCAAAAGGCATTTCCCACCTCTCCATTCAAAAGGCATTTCCCACCTTTCCATTCAAAAGGCATTTCCCACTCTCCATTCAAAAGGCATTTCCCACCTTTCCATTTAAAAGGCATTTCCCACCTCTCCATTCAAAAGGCATTTCCCACCTTTCCATTCAAAAGGCATTTCCACCTCTCCATTCAAAAGGTATTTCCCACCTTTCCATTCAAAAGGCATTTCCCACCTTTCCATTTAAAAGGCATTTCCCACCTTTCCATTCAAAAGGCATTCCCACCTCTCCATTCAAAAGGCATTTCCCACCTCTCCATTCAAAAGGCATTTCCCACCTCTCCATTCAAAAGGCATTTCCCACCTCTCCATTTAAAAGGCATTTCCCACCTCTCCATTCAAAAGGCATTTCCCACCCACCTCTCCATTCAAAAGGCATTTCCCACCTTTCCATTCAAAAGGCATTTCCCATCTCTCCATTCAAAAAGGCATTTCCACCTTTCCATTCAAAAGGCATTTCCCACCTCTCCATTCAAAAGGCATTTCCCACCTCCCCATTCAAAAGGCATTTCCCACCTCTCCATTCAAAAGGCATTTCCCACCTCCCCATTCAAAAGGCATTACCCACCTCCCCATTCAAAAGCCACAGCTAAGGCAATGATAAGCAAAACCGAAAGTGAGCAGAAGTTATCGTCAGGTGTCCCTAAAGGCGAAGCGTCGATCCAAAATCATTTGCAAGAGACGATGAACAGATGAATTTATCGGGCTGCATAATCTCTCTTTGTCTCTCCTTCCTCGTCTGTCATTCTGAAGTATGAAGCATTGAGATTTCTCTCAAGCGAGAGAGGAGAGATGCCAGGCGTAGGACACTCGATCTCTATTTGCTTAACGTCTCGGGAATCGGTGACATCATACGAGCTATTCTGAAGGCACGTCTGGTGGTGCTAGGTCCCAGGAGAAGTCATCTGACATCTCTGAAAGTTAACTACTCATTTGAATGTAATAAATGACTTCATAGATTACTCTTTCCCCTGATCAGATTTTGAACAATGATTTCCGTATGGGGGGTAGAGTCGTCAGTGCACCTCCAGAGCGGTGCACCGTATGCGTTACTCAAGGGTCTTTGAGGCGTCCCTTCGGCCCATAGCTGCAACCCCTATCGTTCCTTTCACTGCACCTCCGTTCATATTCTCTTTCTTCCATCATCTTTTCCACACTTTTCTAACAATTGTCACATAGTGCAACTGCGAGGCTTTCCTCCTTAACGCCTTCATAACCGTTACTCTCAATTTATTCAGCGCTGGATAACCTCGTAGGTCCCAGCGCTTGGCCTTCTGCCTAAATTGTAAATCCTCATCTCAATATCGTAACATACAAACTGTAGTCATTACTCACCCAGTGAACAGAAGGAGATTATGGTATCTGGTAACTGCGACCATCCCCACGTGACCACGTAAACAAGCGTTGCATATTGATGGAGACTGCAACAAGAGCCTCTTGCTAATGGATACGTGCGTGTGTGTTCGAGCGAGCGCGCACCAGCGGAATGGAATACCTTATGAAGAGATGGATGTTGTGAGCGGGTTGTGGGAATTCGTCTGTTTGCTAAGTTGTTTGCAAATTCATCGGGTGAATTAAAGGGATTGCATCGTTCTGTATAGTGGGTTGATGTGATTTGATAATAATAATAATAATAATAATAATAATAATAATAATAATAATAATAATAATAATAATAATAATGTTGTATTTGTATTCTTACGGCATATATAATTATGGAATTTTTGTCTTCTTCTTCATCTTCTTGTTATTATTATTATTTTGATATTTTTATTAAATTATAATAATGTTGTATTTTTATTGTTACTGCATATATGTTTACGGAATTTATGTATTCTTCTTCTTCTTCTTCTTATTATTATTATTATTATTATTATTATTATAATTATTATTATTATTATTATTATTATTATTATTATTATATTATTATTATTATTATTATTATTATTATTATTAGATAATAATTATGTTGTATTTTTATTGTAACTACAAATATGTTTATGGAATTTTTGTATTCTTCTTCTTCTTCTTCTTCTTCTTCTTATTATTATTATTATTATTATTATTATTATTATTATTATTATTATTATTATGCACTTTTCATTCTGATCCGTAAACAGGCAACCATTGCAAAAAAAAAAAAAAAAAAAAAAAAAAAACAAAAAAAAAAAAAAAAAAAAAATCTACATTGCGAAAACCACCGAATGAAAAGCGTTGATATTATTGTGTTTTGGTTCTGCAGCTCAATAAACCATCGGCGCAAACGTGAGCTGGGTATGCGAGGGACATCTACTAGGTTCCTAAGTATGCCTTGCCATGCCCCGTGCACCTGTGGGTATGCTGGAGTGCCCTCCGCGTCTCACACTACTTGTTGATTGCTAGTCATTATTGGTGGTGCTAGATTAACGGAAGATATTATCATTCGTGTTGATGGACTGAGGTATTGGCAGTTGGCGTCTGTTGGAGTTTCATTTATCATGACTCATTCTTTATATTAGTCTGGAAAATTATTATTATCATTTGGACTGGTGTTCTGAGCTGTTAGCAGCGGGTATCTTTAAGATTATCATCATCTGTACTGTCTATAATTCTTTTTATTAGTCTGGAAAATTATTATTATCATTTGGACTGGTGTTCTCAGCTGTTCACAGCGGGAATTTTTCAAGATTATCATCATCTGTGTTATCTATAATTCTTTATAGTAATCTGAAAAATTATTGTTATATTTTTATTGGTGTTCTAAGATCATCATTAGGATTATCATCTATATTATCCAATTCTTTATATGATTTGGGTCCTAGATGATGGAAGTATACGATCCCCTAAATGTTGTAAGTAAAGAATCCTATCTTTTGATCCTTCTGCACGATCGAGGTCCTCTGTGAAAGTCATTTCGCTTTTTTGTATATACTTGGTGAAAAGGATAATGCTGTTCCCGTAGATTCTGACATCTCGATGACCTGATGTTATCTGTATGAGAAACCAGTTCTTGGAACATTCATTGATTGATTTACGGTTACAAAAACTGGCGTCATAACGTCTGGGTTATTGACGCAGATGTTGAGACACCTGTTTTAGCAGATTTACGTCACTTGTCAGAGTGGTAACTAACCCCAAATAAAATGTCCCTCGAGACTGGCCCGGACTTAGAAATTATTATTATTATTATTATTATTATTATTATTATTAATCCACAGTTATGTAAATGTACATATATTTAAATTTAAACCCTTGAGGATAGCTTTCGGGAATCTGTTCGGATAAGGGGAACCGAAAAGATTCCCGAAAGCTGTCCTTAAAGTTTTTAATTTAAATATATGTACATTTACATAACTGTGTATTTGTTTCTCCATTATTATTATTATTATTATTATTATTATTATTATTATTATTATTATTATTATTATTATTATGTTGGTCTATCTCAGTCATCCTATTCGACTGGGTGGTTTTTAGAGTGTGGGGTTCCTGGTCGCATCCTGCCTCCTTAGTCTTCCATCACTTTCCTTACTACGAGCGCTGTTTCTAGTAGCACACTCCTGTGCATGAGAGTTCCACTGGCCTCAACACTTTTAAAAACCGAAGTAAAATTTCACGTAGGCCATGCTGCTGGCGCCTATAGTTGTCTGCAAAGGTCGCTTTTCTCCTCAGTCCAATTCAAGAGCCGTTTCGCCTCTTATTTTCGTCATGAGTCATCTACGCTGGGATTCCCAAATGTATTCTTCTCTTATATAGGACGGCAATTTCGCCCGATGGATTGCCTAAGTGAGCTGCCAAAGTCATTACACCGTACGGCAATTGAGAGTTTCAACCTGACGCTCACGTGTACGGCGTCGTGACTCACGGCGTTTTCAGGGTCCACTTCTGGGCACGCGCTGATATTATTCTTTACGAATTGTAGTAGTCTTCATAATGCAGTGGATAGTCGTTGTTGTATTCAAGTTCGCTGTTAGTTGGTTGATATGTGATACTTGCATGTGATTTGATCGTGATGGAGCTGGGAGCTTTGGAGAGAGGAGAGAGAGAGAGAGAGAGAGAGAGAGAGAGAGCTCAGCTCCAGTTTGGTAGGTGATGGGAGCTTATCACGCTTTAGGAAGCTCCTGGCTAAATATTTTTTTTTTTAGTAGATTATATCTACACAAAGGTGTATTTTTCTTCTACAGTAATAGTAGAAGTAATAATAATGATGAGGTATTTCTATTCGAAGTAGAGTTGCAAGAGTAGATGAATATGATTTAATTAGTGATATAATATTACTCTGAATGTTATTTATTTGTAGTTGAAAATATCAGGGGTTGATTTTTTTTCATTGAATAGATGCCGTCATTCATTTTCAGTCCCAGATCCAGATCTTGCTGTGAATTTTTTTTTTATTCATTTGCTTCAATCCACTTTCACTGGCTAAACTTTGTCCATTTCATTTTTCATAGTCATCTATTCTTAGTCAATTCCAGTTATTCACTCTTATCGATTCCATCCTTCTCATTGTCAGTTCCTTATCTCTGCACCCTTTTTTTTTTTTTTATTCATTTTCATTCATTCCACGTCAATTTTAGGTGCCTGCATTTTCTCCTTCATTTATAAACCCACTCTCATTCACCCCTACTCCTCACTAGCTGGAGTTCATTTTTCATTTTCATTCACTGGCTGGAATTTGGCCTGAATTCAATTAGTTATTTTCATTTCTTTGCCTCCTCCCCGCTCGGTCTAATCACCTTTTATTATTATTATTATTATTGTTATTATTATTATTATTATTATTATTATTATTATTATTATTATTGTTGTTGTTGTTGTTGTTGGTGGTGGTAATATTAGTCAAAATGAATAAACAAAACCGGTCCATCCCTTCCAAAATTGCCTGTAAAAGATAAAATCTTTCAGCGAAGAATAAAAGAAAAAGAGGGAATAAGCAATAAAATGGAACTTGACAGTTCGAATCACGTAATATATATAATTCGTTGTTAAAATTATGAGAAGAATAAATAAAGTCCAGGAAATATATAACTAAGGAAGACGAGAGTTGCAGAGTGTGGCCTCAAGCGAGGGAACAAACGGTCTATGGTTTCAGAATTGAATAATAAATGACAGTGCATTGGTAGTGGAATAAGGGAGTGTTTTGTCAGTAGAATGATAATTGAAAACGAACTGGGCTTTTGAATGGTAAGGAAAACCTGTTTGGGCGAAATACGTTGCAGCAAATAATGCAGATTCACCTGAATAGGGCGTCGTGGTGTATATATATCGTTTCCGAGCTCGTATTACGATTTCATTGTACCCCTTAAATAAAAAAATAAAAAAAATAACCTTCTCTGTAATTGTGGGTTTTAAGAGACGAAATAGGCACCTTGGCAAACACACGAGAGGAACCGGGCCCGGGGTGTAGGGTTACCCTGGGCTTACCCTAAATCTCGAATTCCCTCCTGGCTAATTGTTGATTACAATCCAACTGGAATTATAGGGTTTCTCGATTAGAATACGGGCCCGTGGAGTTGGAGGGGGTTGGGGGGCGGGGGGTATGTCGCCATTATCGTCTTCTTCTTATGGTTTCGGCAGTGAATGCAAGACACACACGAAGGTCCGCCAAGATGGCGTGTCCGACGGACTTTTTGATTTCCTGATACGGGAAAAACTGACCGACCGACCGGACGGACGAACGGAAGGAGTCGATGGGTATTTCGATCGCTTCGTCTTTCATCGTTGCGCTGATGGGCGCTCTCGATAAGAGAGAGAGAGAGAGAGAGATTATTATTATTCAGAAGAGGAAAGCCCTATTTATATGGAACAAGTCCACCCACAGGGCCCACTGATTTAAAATTCAAGCTACAGAGATTATTAAAAGAAATATACGATATTCATTTGAAAGAATTAACGTAAAGTAAAAAGAAATGCAGAAAGAAAAGACCAGTTATCAGAAAAGAAAAAATAAATCGACAAAAAAAAAATGATAGAAATGTAAGTAAGTCATTTAAAATAAAATATTTTAAAAGTTTAAAGATTGTAATATGAAATTTAATGGCAAAATCAGATCGTTTGTGTGAAAGGAACTAATATTAATCAAAAACTAATATTAATCGTCAAGGTAGTTTCTTAGGTATTAATTAAAGTAGATAAGTATCTAAAATAATTACCATTGTTCTCACAGACAAAGTTTGACTTTGACATTAAATTCCTTGTCTCAATCTTCACTGCCTTTTAAACGATTTATTTTAAGTAATTTAATTGGGGTTTTATCTATCTATTCATAAACTTGTTAATTAATTGTTATTTAATTAAATCCCGCGAAAATCCTGATATTTGATCGATAAAACAACTATAATTCCGAGATAAAAGCTGAAGCAAGATTTTGTTTCCCCTACCGACCTCACACAAGTTCTCTCCGAGAGCATTTCAATTGATTCAGATTTGAAGAAGACTCCATCATGGTTCTTTTAATGATCGTTCTA
This sequence comes from Macrobrachium nipponense, assembly GCF_015104395.2. Lineage (NCBI taxonomy): Eukaryota > Metazoa > Arthropoda > Malacostraca > Decapoda > Palaemonidae > Macrobrachium > Macrobrachium nipponense. The sequence continues at coordinate 45,743,391 of NC_087203.1, forward strand.
CAAAATGCTTCTTAAAAACTTTAATACGAGGTCTTTCGTTTCACCAATTCCAACTCGCCCCAAGTCTGATCAGACCCAAGAGGACTGCAGATCAAAGACTGATGCGTCTACCATTTTCGATGATGAATTAAGAGGTGAACAAAGTTGACACACTGGCGACAGGATAGCAAACTCTCGAGTTCCTCCCCGATTTAGTCAGTAGGGTACTGATGTTGGGAGTCAAAGTGAAACTGGTATCTCATTTGATGTATGAAATCAACCGTTCTGTGCATAAGCGAAAGAATGCTCATTTATGTATCGGTTCATTATTGACAAAGTTGGGTCCTCCGTTGCTTTTTGTCTTTCGTAATTCCAGTCTTGGTACAAAGGCAGACCATCGTACATGGTAAATAAGAGACGAACTTCATATTGGCCACGCGTAGTACTCCTCCTCACTTGAAATCCTTTCAGGTGATTCCAAGATCATTGACCGTGACGGTGTACCTTCATACTAAGAGTATTTACCACACTTTACCTTCCCACTGCGGCGACTCAAGCATAATTTTATTGTGTGTGCAAGAAGGGAGCCGATTCGTCGGTTTAACTCTCAGCTTGTGTTACACTTAACGCTTTGATGACAACTCCCCTGTACTGTACAGGGCAATTTCCAGCTTCTGTATTGTTCAGGGGCATTTCCAGCTTCTGTACTGTACAGGTGAATACCCAACTTCTGTTGTGTACAGGGCAATTATCTAGCTTCTGTATTGTACAAGGCAATTTCCAACTTCTGTACAGAACAGGGGAATTTCCAAATTCTATACAGAACAGGGGAATTTCCAACTTCTGTACGCTACAGGGAAATTTGAGGCGAACATCATGTACAGCTGTGCTTGATAAGAAGGTCGACCGTCTTATTGCCTGTTTATTTTTTAGTCTGGCTACAAGCGCTTCAAACCTTTGCTATATCTCCTGAATTGTAAAGGACAGAGACTTCACATTTAGCATGCATGCCGCAGTCATGGAGCCCTTTCAGACGGCGCGAAAGTTTTGCTGTCTTCGACTTGGACTTCATACTAATGACAGCTGTCGTCGGGTGCATTCCTGCTTCGCAAGCACATGTCGTCGTGGAAAAATTGTCAGATTAATTCTTATTATTATTATTATTATTTTTTTTTTTTTGTGTGCTCTATCACAGTCCTCCAATTCGACTGGGTGGTATTTATAGTGTGGGGTTCCGGGTTGCATCCTGCCTCCTTAGGAGTCCATCACTTTTCTTACTATGTGCGACGTTTCTAGAATCACACTCTTCTGCATGAGTCCTGGAGCTACTTCAGCCTCTAGTTTTCTAGATTCCTTTTCAGGGATCTTGGGATCGTGTCTAGTGCTCCTATGATTATGGGTACAATTTCCACTGGCATATCCCGTATCCTTCTTATTTCTATTTTCAGATCTTGATACTTATCCATTTTTCCATCTCTTTCTTCTCTCAACTCTGGTGTCCCATGGTATGCGACATCAATGAGTGATACTTTCTTCTTGATTTTGTCAATCAACGTCACGTCTGGTCTATTTGCACGTATCACCCTATCTATTCTGATACCATAGTCCCAGAGGATCTTTGCCTGATCGTTTTCTATCACTCGCTCAGGTTGGTGCTCGTACCACTTATTACTGCAGGGTAGCTGATGTTTATTATTATTATTATTATTATTATTATTATTATTATTATTATTATTATTTATTCAGAAGCTGAACCCTATTCATACGGAACAAGCCCACCACAGGAGCCATTGACTTGAAATTCAAGCTTCCAAGGAATATTATTATTATTATTATTATTATTATTATTATTATTATTATTATTATTATTATTCAGATGATGAACCATATTCATATGGAACAAGTTCACCAAGGGATCAATTGACTTGAAATTCAAGCTTTCAGAGAAAACGGTGTTCATTAAGGAAAAGTAGTGCCTCAGCGGCGTGGTTGGTATGGTATTAGCGTCCCACCTCGGTGGTCGCGGGTTCGATTCTCGGCCATTCCATTGAGGAGTGAGAGATGTGTATTTCTGGTGATAGAAGTTCACTCTCGACGTGGTTCGGAAGTCGCGTCAAGCCGTTGGTCCCGTTGCTGAATAACCACTGGTTCCATGCAACGTAAAAACACCATACAAACAAACAAATCAAGGAAAAGTAAGATGAGGTAAAGGGAAATACAGAAAGAATAGATGTCGCATATTAAAAATAGAAAATAAAAAAGAAAAACCAGATAAAAAAATGCCTTGTATGGTCGCTTGAACTTCTGAGGTGACAATCAGACGACAACAACGAGCAGAAACGAATGAAGCTTTAAACCTTCAGAAGCATTAAGGCCAAGGAAGCTTTTTTGTTTCCTCTAACCACACGATCCCTTCCACCTCTTGCACTTATAAAAGCTCACAGAGAGAGAGAGAGAGAGAGAGAGAGAGAGAGAGAGAGAGAGTATAGCAGCCGTGACTAAAGGGATTAGGGCGAGACGTACTCTCAGAGCTATGGTAAAGTCGGCAAGTATTTTTTTTTTTCTCAAAGAGTGCTTTGATATGGCCAAAGGGGCATATTTAGTCGCGGGGTGGGGGGGGGGGGGGGGGGGGGGGGGGGTTGGGGGTTTGTTTAAGTGCATTTTCCATTCGGGTTCACTTTCCCCTCTATGGTAATCAGACGTCTGAGGGTGGGTATTAGCATTCTTTTTTTATTTTTTTTTTTTAACTTATATCAGTGGGCTAGTGGGTACGTTAGTTTTTTTTTTCCCGTGGGCATTCTTGGTATACCTGAGAAACTAAACACAGATGGCTCAGATGATTTTTATCTAGAGGAAGATAATGTGGTTGATTGAATTTTATATCTAAAGGAAGATAACGTGGATGAATGATTTTCATATCAAAACGAACATAATGTGGGTGATTGAGTTTTTATATATAATGGAAGATAATGTGGGTGATTGATTTTATATCTAAAAGAAGATTATGTAGGTGATTGATTTTTATACTAATGGAAGATAATGTGGGCGATTGATTTTTATATGTAGAGGAAGATAACGGGGGTGATTGATTTTTATATCTAAAGGAAGATAATGTGGGTGATTGATTTTGTGTTTAGAAATACATCCCTGCAAAGCTTTGTGGAATCTGTTTAGATTCACTTGTAAATATATTTGTACCCATACGTAACTGTGGATTTGTTTCTCCATTATTATTATTACTACTATTATTATTATTATTATTATTATTATTATTGTTATTATTATGTAACTACACATGGGAGAGAACTTCCTTTGAATAGACGCAGAGCAAGACGTTGAAAAGCCCAGGTCATCAGTCAATTCCACCGTTTTATTTGAATGATTCGTGTTTGAATCCGTCTGTTTTTTCCATTGGATAAAATCAACCTGGACATTTGCCCAAATCTATCACGGAAGAAATGCATCGTAATGATGCATCTATAAGCGGTATTGTTCTCAAATACACACGTCTTAAAGATTATTTTCTTTTATCTTCAGTATGATTCATCCGAATTTGTTTTTTTTTTTTTTTTTTTTTTGTCTCTCGAAGATTTATTTTGATGCTGTTTTAGGGGATATGACACGGCACAATTTCCTTAGGGGTCTCAGATGACACCTTGATGTTGACTATCTGATTGCGATGCTTTGGACTTGTGTTTGAGGTTGAGATTTTGCTATTTTTTTTATTTTTTTTTTTATGTAATCGAATTGAAAATAAAGACAGCATAATTCCGCAGTGTAAATAAACGTGCATACACACACACACACACACACACACACACACACACACACACACACACATATATATATATATATATATATATATATATATATAATATATATATATGCATGTGTGCGTGCATTGCACATTTATTGGCTGCGGATTATGCTGCCTTTATATATATATATATATTATATAATATATATATATATTATATATATATATATATATATATATATATTGGTATGTGTATGTTTGTGTGTGTGTGTACGTGCGTGCGTGCGAGTTTGTAATATATATACACACATATATATACACCATAATCTACTGTGACGAAAACTCTCCCTTAGGGAACCGTGTAGTCAGTGGGGGGGCGATAAGGCATCTCCATCTATGCCCACTAGTTGGGCATTCTCATTGGCGATGTGTTATTCAAGTGCATCAGCAGATCAGCTTGACTGGCAGAGTAGTAGTAGTAGTAGTGCCCTCCCTGCCATTATCATTGCCCGGGCACACACACATACATACACACACGATACCCACCTGGGATATCGCAGTGTCGACAGTGGCCCATACCCCCTTAAAAAAAAAAAAAAAAAACCTGCTGAATATGGCATGACCTTACTAGCCTCGATCGTGAGGGCAGAGTCCCTGAAGGATATGTATTTGGGGCCCTTTACCTCTATCAACGCCCCCTCCCCCTTTCCCCCAGCCCCCCCAGCCCCCCACTTCTCTCTCTCTCTCTCTCTCTCTCTCTCTCTCTCTGCAGCCCTGCAAAAATGGGGTCCCTCCTGCCTTGCCACTTACACTCGCCATTACCCATAACTGCCATTTGTCAAGACCCCCACCCATAGATATGGTTTCAAGGCTCTCTCTCTCTCTCTCTCTCTCTCTCATCAGGTCACACATGAATCGGATTGTTTACAAGGGACTGGGAACCATACTTATGGACTGCTTTCTCTATGCAGATGTTTTGCAACTTTGTTTTTTATTCCTGGTATTTGATCATGTTTATTTTGGCTAGAATGTTTATATTGCATGATGTTTCATTATTTATAGTTTTCCAGAAAGATTTTTAGGGATGAGGTTGCTAGGCCTACACCTTGTTTACCTGAGCCATAGCAGACGCGTCAAAGACGGCAAGGATCCGCGGATCTAGCTAAACCGACCGAGCGCTGCAGGATGCACGCTAACGGTGCCCTCTAATTCTGATCATATAAAAGTTTTTGTTCCGACTAGTACAAACCGTCGGTTGTCTAACAAAAGGATATCCGCGGGAACGCGCCGCCGCTACCGCATACAAAGAGTTCAACTTGAATCGCTGTACCTGGGTCTGGGGTAACTGCGCGGGGTGAGCCCGGCCAGCTTGGGTAGGTCATTGTGATACCATTCTTTTCGCGTAGCCGTCGTGTCAACACCTACTCCTTCCGCCTTGACCCGACTTGAGATAAACAACGCATGACCGCCGACTGTAGTCTTTCTTTATCGTGATATATCTTTGACATCCTGTGCTTGAGTGCTTCCCCAGTGCCCTATTCCTATCCTTTTATTTATTCTTTAGTATTACCTAGCATCCTAACTTCCCTGTAAGTATGGAAGGCGGATCTATGGTGGGTTTTTTCGGGGAGGATTTGTGTGTGTGTTTCCGATGGCATGCGTTGCGGTACATCTTTGCCTTCGCCAACCTCGGATCCTCATCTTTGGTGTATTGCTTGTAGGGGTTTTGAATGTTCCCTGATGCATCGTGTTCAACCTGCGCAGTGGAATAATGATCAGTGGGAGGCTCTATTATGAGGCGCATGAGAGTGTTTTCAGTGACGCTAATGTTGATGCCGATAAGCCTAGGCCTAGGCCGACTACTGTGGGGCCTAAGGCCGTGTGTGAGGGGGATAGTGCCCAATTGGAGACACTAGGCCTAGTAATCCTTCCTCCTTATTAACGGGGGACCTAGTTTTAGTGAGCCTAGTGTCCTTCCCAAGAAACTTAGGCTAAAGAAACCTTCGTCGTCGGGGGCTAGGAAAGCAGGTAAGAGAAGAAGCTACCTTAGGGGCTGGGATCCATGTTCCTGCCTCGAAGCGTAACAGAAGGGGTCTTCAACCGAGAGCTTGTTCCCGCCTAGCCTAAAGGCCGAACTATCTAGGTATGACCATAGCAGTACCAGACACAGCCGGGTGCCAAGGTAACCCTGTTCCTCTCGGGCACAATCAGTCCAGCCCCAGGAGGGATCCGGTGACGGACCTGATGCCATCCACCCTCCCATCCTGAGGACAGTGCTAAGGAGCCCGGAACGGGACCCACTCCGCAGGAGCCGGAGCCCCCCTCCCCTCCAGAAGTTGTGGCAACCCGACGCAAGAAGCCAGCCAGCCACAACGCTCGGAGGAGGAGCATCAATGGAGACCTTTCGATGCCGCAAGGCCTAGGTCGCGCTGAGAGACCAGTGCCAGCGTTGATGCCCGAAAAAAAGCTAGGTCCTAGGCATGAGCCTAGTACCTCCCGCACCACCTCCATCAGTTAGCCTAGGTACGAGTGGGGGCCCAGGTCCTCACTCCCGCACTGGACATTGCGAACCTGGTCAAACAGGCGGTGGAGGACTACTTAAGCTCCAAAAAGGAGTTTCCCAGCAAGTGGGAGAGAAGAACACCAGTCTAGAGAGTCTGCCCGTAGGATGGAAGAAGCCAGGAAGAAGTTCCTTTTATTTTGGAAGAAGTCAGAAGAACTGTTTCCAGATTTGGGTGACAGTTCTGACTCTGATTCCGAGCCGATTCATGCTCCGAGGGGGTGCCCGATTCTGACCCCGATTCGGACGGCAGTCAGACTAGCTCACCTGCGGAGCCCGAACCTTATCATTCAACCAGATTCTGTCGTTGATTAGAAGCGCCAATGGCCTAACAGAAAACTGAGGAACTGAACCAGGAGTTTCAGTCAGAGGTGCATAAGGTGCTCAAACCTGAAGAATTCACAGCCCCCCCTCGGTCAGCCTCCCCTGGAGCAACCAGGTTAGGCTAGCCATGGCTAGAGCGTCCCGAGAAGCCATGACTTCACCAACTAGGGTATCTGAGAAACAGAGGTGGGGCTTCCTATCCCTGCTCATAGGGGGCCAGCAGGTATTATAGGCCAACAGGTGACAAACTAAGGGAGTCTGCATATTCCAGGGACCTTGCAGATCTCTTAGATGTCAGTCTGGACGCCCTTCAGAAAAAGCACCTCTTGCTCTCTCCCTCAGAAACCGAAGGACTCATTCGCGCTCTAGCTCTGGCCCTCGCTACGAATTCGTGGGATGGAACGTCTACTGGCAGCACTTCCGCAGTTCTTACCCGAGCTCCAGCCTCAGCAGCAGCAGAACTGTCTTCTTCGGGATGCAGTGTGGGGATCAAGACACTCTCGCACCTAAGAACTTACGATTCTTAACGTTCATTGCAGTGGTGGGCCATCAAGACAAACTGGGCTCGCACCACCGCAGCAACTTAGCGGTCCTGTGGCTAATATGGAGGGTGAAAAGGAGAGAGAATGCCTTCAAGGAGGCCAAATCGCCAGTGGTGAGAGACCTCCTCCCGGACTTAACGGAAAAACCCGCTGTTTCCAGAGAGAACTTATTCCTGCGGAAGAAGTTCGCAAGGCAGCGGAGAAGAAGGAGCGATCTCTCCAATCTAGGGCTCTCTCCAATTCCGCAACCCCGGGCCATAGACCACGGCCGACACCACAGATTAGCCAACAGGTAAGAGAAGCGCAGAGACCGGCTTTCCCTCCGTGCGTAGGCAAGAGGAGAAGAAACCTTACTCTGTGTCGAAGGACAAGTTCCATAGGGAGAAGACTCGTCCCTTTCCATCAAAGGAGCGGAAGCAGAAGGGCACAGAAGAGAGGGAGGTCCCCGCAAGAAATTCTAGGCCAGATCCTGCCCGTCAGCGGAAGGTAGGGGGTTGCTTGGCTGCCAATTGGCAAGTGTGGCAGCAAGCAGGAGCGGAAGATTGGACCCTGCAGTTATCAAGTCAGGCTTACCGTCTTCCCTTCCAGTCTACACCCACTCTATCCCCTACCCCCATCCAAGTCCCTTCCTATCGACCGGACTCGGACCGCGGACGGGCCCTGGAGGAGGAAATATCCAAGCTACTTCAGAAAGGGGCGTTGGAAGAGGTTCAGGATCCAGGTCCAGGGTTCTACTCCAGACTCTTCCTGGTAGAAAAGGCAACAGGGGTTGGAGGCCGGTCATAGACCTTTCACCCCCTCAACAAGTTCCTTTCTCTGACAAAGTTTCGGATGGAAACGGCAGACTCCTCCGTTCGAGCTTGTGTCAGGGAGGGAGACTTCATGGCCTCATAGATCTTCAAGATGCCTACTTCCAAGTCCCTGTTCACCCCTCCTCCAGAAAATTCCTCAGGATTGTCAGCAAGGAAAGACCTCTGCAGTTCACCTGCCTGTGCTTCGGCCTCGCCACAGCCCCACAGGTGTTCACCAGGGTCTTCAAGATAGTGTCAGTTTTGGGCACAACGCAGAGGCATCCGTCTCCTCCGCTACCGTGGACGATTGGCTCATCTTAGCGAGACGGCTGCGCAGTGTGCTGGAGCACCTTCAGCTAGTTTTGTCATTCGTTCAGGAACTGGGAGTGGTGGTGAATGTCGACAAGTCGGATTTTCACTCCCAGGCAAAGGATGGTGTACCTCGGAATGACACTAGATTCATCCCTCATGAAGGCCTTCCCCTCGGAGAACAGGGTCTCCGGCCTAGTATCTCAAGTGCGGAGAGCTTTGGGGCCCAGCCCTCCCACGGCAAAACTCTGCCAGTCCATCTTAGGACACATGGCCTCAATAGAGAGACTAGTGCCTCACAGCAGAAGGCGTATGAGGCCGCTTCAGTGGCTGTTCAAGAAACAATGGTCTCCTCGGAAGGGGACCCCAACAGCAAAATTCTTCTCTCCCAAGAAGTAAGGAAGTCCCTGGAGTGGTGGATGGTGCCTTCCCACCTCCAAGGGGGCATCTCTCTCTAGTCCGAGAAACCCCAGAGATTCTTCTCTTCACGGATGCATCAAAAGAAGGGTGGGGGGGGCGCACCTGACGGAGGAAGAAGTGAGCGGCCTGTGGTCGGAAGAAGAGAAAGCAAGCTCACATCAATGTCTTGGAATTGAAGGCAGTCTTCCTCTCCCTTCAGCACTTCCTGTCTCAACTCCAAGGGAAAACGGTGGGCCTAATGTCAGACAACTCCACGGTGGTGGCATATCTAAACCAAACAGGGGTGGGGGGCACCAGGTCTGCACTTAGGATCTCTGTCGCCTGCAGTACAAATCCAGGAGTTAGCAGAGGACCCAAATGGACAGCCCTCAAGGCAAGATATACTTCCAGGCAAGAAAAATGTTTGGGCGGACCATCTGAGCAGGAGGGACAGATAATCAACACAGAGTGGTCCCTCCATCAAGAAGTAGCAGATGGCCTGATAAAGAGGTGGGGCTCTCCGTCGATAGACCTCTTTGCCACCGCATGGAACAGAAAACTGCCAGTGTTCTTCTCCCCACTCCCAGATCCGCAGGCAGCGGGGGAGGATGCCCTCCTGCAAGATTGGAAGAACCTGGACGCTTACGCCTTTCCGCCTTTCCCCCTCCTCCAGAAGATCCTTCAGAAGATTCGCTACTCGCAGAACCTGCGAGTAACCTTAGTAGCTCCTTGGTGGCCGGAAGCCCCCTGGTTCCAGAAGTGCTGGATCTTCAGTTAGAGGACCGGTAAGCCTACCAGACAGAATAGATCTCCTCGCCAACCCAACAACGGATGCCTACACCCAAATCCGTCGGCCCTCGCTTACACGGGTTCAGACTGTCATCAAAATCCTCCGCGATAGAGGTTTTTCAGGCAGTTAGCTGAGGCCATGGCCAATCCTGTGAAACCTTCCTCAGGCAGATTGTACCAGGGAAAGTGGCGACGGTTTCAAGATTGGTGTCAAGATAAAGGCATTGCCCCAGACGAGGCCACCATCCCTCAACTAGCGAGTTTTTTCCACCACCTCAGGAAGGATAAACGACTATCCATATCGGCAGTGGAGGGTTATAGAGCGGCTTTAAATCAAGTAGTCGCGTTTGAAAGGCATGGGACCTCGCTGCATCTCCAGAAATTTTGTTGCTCTTCAAGCACTTTAGGAAGACCTGTCCCCCGAGAGAGCTACGGACTCCCCACTGGGATGTAGCCTTAGTCCTGGAATCCTTGAGAGGTCCTCCCTATGAGCCCTTACATTCAGCTTCCTTGAAGAACCTCACCTTGAAGACCCTTTTCCTCTTAGCCCTGGCATCTTCGAAGAGGGTCAGCGAACTACACGCGCTGTCCTACGAAGTGTCACACACCAGGCGTTGGAGGGAGATGGGGTTCTCGTTTGTCCCTGGCTTTGTAGCCAAGACTCAAGACCCATACAAGCCAGAGGAGATGTTTTCCTCTTTTAGTTTTCTCCTTTATGCCAACCTCCAAGCCCTCAAGCCGGGAGTGTTTTTTCCTCTTTTACCATTCCTTCCTTGGGGGATTTTACCGGCTTTGACAAAGAGGAACTGATTCTATGCCCGGTCAGAGCATGAAAGCCTACCTCAAGAGGACGAGACAGTTCAGACGGGCTATCAAAACGGCTGTTCGTGGCCACGGGCAAGCATCCGAAAGAGGTGGCTAAGAATACCATCTCCTTCTGGATCAGACAGTTATAGAAGGGCCTACGAAAAAACAAGAAGTACCATGCCAATGTGAGGGTCACGAAGTTAGGGCATAGGCTCCTCTATGACTTCAGGAAGAAACCTCTCAGTGGGGGTCAGTATTGAGAGCAGGCACCTGGAAGAGTCAAACCACCTTCACCTCTTCTACCTACGAGGAAGTTACGTTCAAATCTCTAAAGAAGTGTTCTCTCTGGGCCCATTGTCGCAGCCCAAGAGATCCTCTAGGCGTTGGTCACCCGCAGCTGCGTACCTCAATTTGGAAATACACACACAACACACCAGCAATTCCCGCCTAAGTCTGGCCGAATGTAAGGGGTATGAGTGAGTTTTCCTGGTAATATCCTACGTATGACTGTACTGTCCATACGAACGACTTGGCCACTACTGACTTACCTGGAGAGTAGAATGATGGCTAAGAATCCTTCAGGAACAGCTCTCTGAGTGAGTATTAGTACCATAGGTT
>NC_087203.1:45759265-45769265 GCF_015104395.2 Macrobrachium nipponense
TTTACTCTGGAACATCACTCTCTCTCTCTCTCTCTCTCTCTCTCTCTCTCTCTCTCTCTCTCTCTCTCTCGATAGTTTCACTTCTCTTGTTTTTGTTTCATTTCTCTCTCTCTCTCTCTCTCTCTCTCTAGTTTCACTTCTCTTGTTCTTGTTTCATTTACTTCTCTCTCTCTCTCTCTCTCTCTCTCTCTAGTTTCACTTCTCTTGTTCTTGTTTCATTTACTTCGCTCTCTCTCACTCTCTCTCTCTCGTTTCATTTACTTTGCTCCCTCTCTCTGTCTCTCTCTCTCTTTCTCTCGAGTTTCATTTACTTTGCTCTCTCTCTCTCTCTCGTTCGAATTTCGTTTCTCGGTCGAGTTTCATCTCTCTCTCTCTCTCGTTTCGTTTCTCTGTCGAGTTTCATTTTATCTCCTCGAGTTTCATTTGCCTCTTTCTCTCAAGTTTAATTTCTCTCTCTCTCTCTCTTTTACCCCGTGTCTCACTTGGCGATCGTACTCCTTGGCAGGTCTCGCTCAGGCCCAACAAAAGGTTCTTGGCGCCGCACGCCGTGGTGGAGAGACGCCTGGGTGGAGGAGGAGGAGTAGGAGTAGGAGGAGGAGGCGGTGCCCACGCCACCTTATCTCGACTACAGGTGGTGGGGTCGCGTCCTTCCTGCCACTATCATGGGTTCGTCGCGAACCACACCTCTTCCAGGGTTGCCATATCCACCTGCGAGGGACTGGTGAGTGTGCCATCTCCTTTTGTTGTAGTTCAATTTTTTTTATGTAGGCTTATTTTTTATTATTGTTGTTATTGTGTGTTAGAATTTTGTTCTTTTTTTTATTTCATGTGGGTTTGGTTTATTCGATTTTTTTTTACGTGGGCTTGTTCTTGTTTTTGTAGTTTCGATTTTGTGTGTGTATGTGTGCTTTTCATGTGGGATTGAGGATCAGTTTTTTATATTCTACATAATTTTCTTAGTAGTATTTCTTTTGTGTTAGTAAATTTTTTTTTTGTATTTGTGTTAGTATTTTTGTGTTAGTATTTATTTTTTTTGTGTTTGTATTTTTGTGTTAGTATTTCTTTTTTTTAAATCTTTGATTTTCCAAATTAATTTTGTTATTGATCCAAGCATAATCATGCAACCAAGATTACTTATCTGCGGTATTCTGGTCAAATTTTCCGTGTCCCTGTGATTGTTCAAAGGTTAACAGTTTATTCATAAACAGTAATTTAAGGCAAATTTTTTTCTTCAAGGCCTTTATTATTCAATGGTTAATACAGTTATTTCATTAAACTATTTTTTGGGGATTTTATAGTTTTGTAGGTTTATTATTCAAAAGTGTTTTAAATCTGGTCTCGTCAAGACACTTCTCAAAGGGCTATCGTTCATATACCAGAAACAAAACTGTTGTTCTCAAAGATTAAAGTCACGATATTATTAAGCTAAGTGTATCACAAAACAAGAATATAAAGGCAAAACACTCACAATATTAATTAAAGAACCAAAACATACATTCTACAAAATGAAGGGATCCCGAAAGAAAGAAAATAACCTAAACATATGAAGTGGCCACAGTGTTTCAAACCCTAATCCCCACTAAGATCCCTATAAGAGGACCTGTCCTTTGATCCAATAGGACGTATGTTAAGAGTCAAAGAAACGGGAAGGTATGCCCCGCTATACTCCATAAGTCTGCTGACTCAAGACCCGATCTCCTCACCATAGGTCCCCTTCTCCCTCAGACGTCACAAAACTTTGGGAATTTATACCTCCTAACGGAGAGATCCCCAGGTTAATACTGGCCCAAGGTTACAGCAAGATGAAGCAGCAGCAGGGTCGCAAGGGGCTCCAGGGATGAAGTCAGGTGAATCCTTGTGGAATAATGGAGCAAACTTCCTGTAATCCAAAAATTGTGGTACCAACACGTAGGCCAGAGCTATGCTGCTCAACTGGGGCACAGGGACGTCCGGATACACCTCGGAATACTCCAAGGAAACAGAAAACAGGACTCTGAGAGTAAACAGGCGCCATGGATCATCAAAAACAGGAATGGTAACTAAATAACCTGGAGGAAGAAAACTGAAAATCTTGATGGGGATACTATGATAAATGGCAAATTAGGGTAAAATAAAGATAATGAATCAAAACTGAAAAACACACAAAATGAAATGGCAACGTTCTAGCAGTCTCAGTAATTATTGAAGAGGATAATTATTTTTCTAATCAGCTCTGAAGGTTTATGTCCTTGGAATCCGTGGGGTTAATACTTTTTTTTTTTTTTTTTTTTTTTTTTTTTTTTTTTTTTTGTCCCTAAGGATGGTTTTCCCTTGTGCGTCTTTAGGTTATTTTGTTTAAAAAATTATAAGAATACCTTACTTCATGTGGTCTACGAGTTAAATTTTATTCATTTTGTAGTCAATGTTAATTTCAATTTAGGTATGCCTTTTTTTTTTTTTAATTCTTTGGGGGGGGGGGGGGGGGGGGGGGGGGGGGGGTTGGGGGGGGGGGGGGGGAGCGGGTTTCAGGCGAATTTTTTCATATTGGTTAAAATGCTTTTATTTTCATAGGTGTTCTGTGGTTAATTTCTTTCGTGTGTGTCTTGACGTTATTTCATTTATATATTCTTTAGGTTAATTTTACCATACGAGTCGTAAGGTTAAGTTCCCATGTTACTAAGATCAATTTGTGAGGTTTCGGTAGTTTTGTTATGCTGGGCCATTTTTTTTTTTTTTTTTTTTATTAATTCTCAAGATTAGTTTTTCAATTTTGTCAAAGTAATTTTTTTTGTATTTCATCGGGACCTTGAGATCCAGGTTTTCAAACGGGTCTTAAGTATAATGTTTTCTTTACAAGTGGGTATTTCGATTCAGTCTTTTTCCCTTTGGCACTGAAGCAGTGATGCCCTATCAGTGAGACCCGCTGGTCTAAGTCAGGTACCTGTGATTTATAAATTTATTTACGGATATTGGAAGAAGGTTAAGGATTTCCTCTTGTTCCCGTGTTCCTCAAAACCTTACATAAAAGCTTATGCATTACAAACCAGAATTCAGACATCCACATATTGTGAGTGTGCATGTACTATGTATATTTCGTGCGAGTCTATATGGTACTTGCGTTTGCGTTAGTAGTACGTATGTGCGCATGTATTTTGGTATTTGTCTTTAATGGCCAGTTCCGCGAAATCTAAAAATATATCCCGTGCGAATATGAATTACCCAGTACTTGTTCCGCGGCGTCCACGATTGTTCCCAATAAGGTGCGGCTTACCGAGCAAAGCCTTTGTTTGGCACCAGATTTGTTTTTCCTTGTCTTTTTTTTTTTTTTTTTTTTTTTTGTCCTCCGGCGTGTTTATTTTCGTCTTGCCTGCACAGGCGATCGGTCCATAAGGCTATGTGTGTGTGTGTGTGTGTGTGTGTGTGTGTGTGAGTGTGTGTGCCTTTGGTCCGGGCAAGGGGAGGTGGGAGGGTGGGTATAGAGGGCATTCGATCATTCTCTGTGGCAGACGCAGGCAGGCAAGCAGGCAGGCAGAATCGGGTAGAAATGATGATGGTGGTGTTTGGTAAAGAACGCTGGGTTCTTGTACGTCTAAAACTATTTCCAATATATCCATTTGCTTTTTGTTATTGCTTGTGGAGTATATAAATAAATTGACATTTATAGTGTCCTTTTGTCCATTACTATTGTTTATTAAGTGTATTTCAAAAAGTTTATCTTCAAGTTTACCTTCTCTGTTGATGAAAAGGGTCTGCAGATCTTTTAGACGACAGCTCACGTGTATATTTATTGCAGTTCTGCTAGATGAAAGCTTATGTGTATATTTATTGCAGCTCTGCTAGACGAAAGCTCGTGTGTGTATTCCTTGCAGCGTTGGTAGACGGCAGATCACGTGTATATTTATTGTAGCTGTGCTAGACAACATATCTTGTGTATATTTATTGTATCTTTGCTAGACAACAGCTTTTTGGTGTATATCTATTGCAGTTCTGCTAGATGATGGCTCATGCGTATATTTATGGCAGCTCTGCTTGACAACAGACCACGTGTATATTTATTGTATCTCTGCTAGACAACAGCTCTTGTGTATATTTATTGCAGCTCTGCTAAATGAAAGCTCATGTATATATTCATTGCAGCGTTGCTAGACGACAGGTCACGTGTATATTTATCGTAGCTCTGCTAGACGATAGCTCGTGTATATTTATTGCAGCTCTGTTAGACAATAATCACGTGTATTTTTACTGTATCTCTGCTAGGCAACAGCTTTTGTGTATATTTATTGCGTCTCTGCTAGACGATAGCTCATGTGTATATTTATTGCAGCTCTGCTAGACGACAGGTCACATGTATATTTATTGTCTCTGCTAGACAACAGCTCTTGAGTATATTTATTGCAGCTCTGCCCGACGATAGCTCATGTGTATATTTATTACAGCTCTGCTAGACGACAGGTCACGTGTATATTCATTGCATCTCTGTTAGACAACCAGTATTATGTATATTTATTGCAGCTCTGCTAGACGACAGGTTACGTGCATATTTATTGTATCTCTGTTAGACAACCACTCATGCGTATATTCACTGCAGCTCTGCTAGACGACAGGTCACGTGTATATTTATTGCAACTGCAAGATGGGAGCTAGCGTATATGTATTATGAGAAGTATGCTATATAGGTGTTACTATATAGCATACTTCTTATTCTTTGTCCTAAAATGCTTCCTGATATAGGAGTTGAATTGCTGTTTGAAGTGACAGTTTCTCTATTTAAATTTGATGTAAACGCACCACCCACTAGTCGACCTATAGCTGTCAATGTGTACTAGCTTAGAGTCAAGGATAAAACAAGGGGGATAGCGACTTCACCTCTCTCTCTCTCTCTCTCTCTCTCTCTCTCTCTCTCTCTCTCTCTCTATATCTATATATCTATATATATATATATATATATATATATATATATATATATTTTCATTTAAGTTTCTGCATTATTCATCGTATTATCCTCAAATTGTTTTTTTTTATTATCAACTTAACAAACACCAACACAGACTTTTGAGAAAACGACTGAGTAGACTTACTTATGACCTAATCTCGCGTGCTGAATATAATGTTCACTCATTATTTTTAGACGCCTTAACTATTTATTTAATATTTTCAGACAATAAACTCTTGCTCGCCTTAATCCCTTATGGGCGGGTGTGAGAGGGGGAGGGGGAGGGTGGTTAGGGATGCCAGTTGATTTTAATGAGCCACCAGAGTTGCATCCTTGGCTCCGTCGGATTATCCCGTTTTAATTAGATTTACCTTGCCTCTCTCTCTCTCTCTCTCTCTCTCTCTCTCTCTCTCTCTCTCTCTCTCTCTCTAGGGAATTCATTGTTCGGGGAAGAAGAAAATGAACCCGGCAGTAAACAGAGAAATGGAGTTTTTTTTTTTTGGAGTGTTTATTTATTTTTCCATTTTTAAATTTATTTTTATTTTTTTGGGGTACCATAGCTCTCATATATATATATATATTATATATAATATATATATATATATATATATATATATATATATATATATATATATATATATATATATATATATATATATATATATATATATATAATATATATATTTATATATATATATATATAGTATATGAATATATCTATGCATAAAATACATGATTTCATTATGTATATATGTGTATTATTATATATGTATATGTATACATACATATACATATGCATGTACTGTATACATTTATGTATATATTTACACTGACGTCTGCGTTTATACTAAGTGGTAATCTTTACCAGAAATCCACACCGCAGTTGTAAAGTATTTGAATGTGTTTCTCTAATTCAGGGTTTCAGGACTCGTTGACACGTAATTGTATGGTTGTTACAACTACACGAAGTTGTGGCTTCATTTAGAACCTCGTTTGTAAGTGGGCCGATTTGCATCCTCTGATGGTGGTTAACTGAAGAGTTGGTGGTGGTGGTGGTGGGTGAATTGATTTCTTAGTGTCTTTGGAAACCAGTTTTTGGGATGAGAGGAATATGTGGATCCCTGTACATTCATATGTATATATGTATATATATATATATATATATATATATATATATATATATATATATATATATATATATATATATATATATAATATATATATATATACAGTTGTATTCCACATAGGAAAATGGAAATGGTATGTCTCAGAAAATGCCGAACAGTTTCGTCCTCAAATGGACCTCTTCATGGAGCGTTATCAAGGAAAGAGACAAAATTACTGTCAACTTTATCTCTTTCCTTAATAAACGCTTCAAGAAGAGGTCCATTGGAGGACGAAACTGTTGGGCACTTTCTGAGATATACCATTTCCATTTTCCTATGTGGAATACAAACTGAATTACCATATCTTCGTGCCTAAGAAGATTACCAGTACTATATATATATATATATATATATATATATATATATATATATATATATATATATATATATATATATATATATAGGTGTTTGTGTATATTACTGAATCACGAAAGTTTGGAACGTGATGAATGCATAAATAAAGGTATAAGCCACGAAGGAAAGATAAACAAACTCCGTTGTTTATCTTTCCTTCGTGGCTTATAACCTTTAGTTATATATATATATATATATATATATATATATATATATATATATATATATATATATATATATCATTTTTTGGGATGCGAGAAATATATAGATCCCTTTTCATACATACACACACACGCACACACACACATATATATATATAATATATATATATATATATATATATATATATATATATATATATATATATATATAAAATATATAAAATAAAAGCAGCCCATAAAAACACCAAAATATAGAAAGAAAAATACTATATTTCAGAGACTGCTGTCTCCCTCTTCAGGTAGATGATTGAGAAAAGTTACAGAAAAGGTGGTATTTATACCAAGAGGTCCATCCACAGGTAAGCCAAGTTGGGTCACTGCCGCTGATAATCTTCCTTTAATATTCTTAAGCATTGGTTGAATGAAAACCTTGTCAATGATATCTGAATCCCATGCTCCTTTTGAGAAGTTCATTACCTGCCTCTGTTTAATCAAGGCCGATTCCATCATTTGGCTCTTGTACCGGCAGTTGCTGCTATAAATTATACGGGAGAAATTCCAGTTTATTCTCTGGTTTTGTTCATTTATTTGGTTGAAAATAGCTGAGTTCTGTTGTCCATACCTAACTGACCGTTTATGTTGTATTAATCTCTGGGGAAGTGATTTTCCTGTAAAGCCGATGTAAGATTGGTCACAGTCCTGGCATGGGATTTCGTAAACGCCTGTGTCCTTGGGGGATGTCTTTTGTTGGACGTTGATCAGGGATTTGGCTAAGGTGTTTGGGTAAGTAAATGCAAAAGCGTTAGCTATTCTAACATTTTGGGATATTAGATGGGGCAATTTTAATGAATTCCTTTCAAAATTAAACGCATTAGTGCCCAGCATCAAATTTAAAGTTGAATGGGAAACAGACAACAAAATTCCTTTTCTTGATTTTTTAACAATTAGAGATACCACAGAATACAAATTTACCGTATACAGAAAACCAACGTTCTCACTTTCATACATTCACTACTTCAGCTATCATGACATTCCTATCAAGATAGGCGTAGCCAGCAACCTGTTCTTAAGAGCCTTACGAATTTGTTCCCCAGATTTCCGGGAAAAAGAATTTGAACTAATTTGTAAGCAGCTTTCGTCTTTAAAGTATCCTAACCATATGATTAAGAAAGCAATTCACAAAGCAAACGTAATTTTCTACCGACCCCCTCAAGACAAGACCAGAGACACACCCAACAATAAAATAAAAATTCCACACCTGGACAGGATTAAGACGGTGACCCAGACCCTTGGAAAATCTAACCCTTTTGCATTTACTTACCCAAACACCTTAGCCAAATCCTTGATTAACATCCAACAAAAGACATCCCCCAAGGACACAGGCGTTTACGAAATCCCATGCCATCTTACATCGGATTTACAGGAAAATCACTTCCCCAGAGATTAATACAACATAAACGGTCAGTTAGGTATGGACAACAGAACTCAACTATTTTCAACCAAATAAATGAACAAAACCAGAGAATAAACTGGAATTTCTCCCGTATAATTTATAGCAGCAACTGCCGGTACAAGAGTCAATTGATGGAATCGGCCTTGATCAAACAAAGGCAGGTAATGAACATCTCAAAAGGATCGTGGGATTCAGATTTGATCGACCAGGTTTTCATTAAACCAATGCTTAAGAAGATTAAAGGAAGATTATCAGCGGCGGTGACCTAAATTAGCTTACCTGTGTATGGACCTCTTGGTATAAATACCACCTTTTCTGTAACTTTTCTCATTCATCTACCTGAAGAGGGAAACAGCAGTCTCTGAAATATAGTATTTTTCTCTGTATATTTTGGTGTTTTTTTATGGGCTCCTTTTATTAGATGGAATTCTGTTGTAACAGAACATACCAGTCATATATATATATATATATATATATATATATATATATATATATATATATATATATATTATATATATATATACATAGAGAGAGAGAGAGAGAGAGAGAGAGAGAGAGAGAGAGAGAGAGAGAGAGACTTTGTATAAGCAAATGCCATCCTCTCGTGTAATAGCAGTGCCCTTAATCGGGCATGGAAGGACGAAGAGAAATGGTCAGGTAAAAGTTTGCAAAGGAAGCATAAATGCCACTTGCGTTTTCATCGGCCCGGACTTCTTACGGGACAATTTACGAACAGGCATGGACGAGAGAAGAGGAGAGAGAGAAGAGGGAGAGAGAGAGAGAGAGAGAGAGAGAGAGTCCCGAAGTCATTGTTCATTCTAATGTGTATAGATGTTATTCATGTATCTATATATATAACTATAAATAATTATAATATATATATATATATATATATATATATATGTGTATTTATATATATTCTCTATATTTCGTAGATCTGATCAAGAAGATACAGAGAGAGAGAGTGCAATAATTTCAATAGACTTGTGGACTAATGAATGAAAATGTGGCCATTATAATATCGTTGGCATTACAATACGTTTATTCTCTAACTTTAACTTGTAATCATTGTCAGGCCAGTAGGTAGATCGAGAGAGAGAGAGAGAGAGAGAGAGAGAGAATGTGCTACGATAAATTTAATTAATATGTTATTGTACAGATCTCGAAGGTTGTTCTTGTCTGATAACTGGACGAGAGAGAGAGAGAGAGAGAGAGAGCGTATATGAATACACTCCCATCCATGTTATATGGATTAGCAAGGTTGGAGAGCACCCACCAAGAAGTTAAGGGGTAGGAGGGGCGAGGGGGAAGGGCTGCCTTTTCAACTCTGAGCCGGGCATGTAGGTGGCATTATTTTTTTCCGGGGGGCGGGGGTACGGGGTAGGGGAGTGGTTGATGGATGGACAGCATCCGGTGGGTGGCAAAGAGAAGAGCGTTTAATGATATTTTCATAGAGTTCGGTTACGGATGATTGAAGGTACTGGGGTTTAGCAGGAGACTACGCTTTTATTTGCAGAACCGTCGGCTCACTCACTCGCGTATCCGGACGCATAAATCTGTCTTGGCCGGATAACGTCAACATCTCCCGGTAAGCAGAAGAAGAAGAAGAAGAAGAAGAAGAAGAAGCCGTTAGCAGTACTACTCGGGAAGGGGTTTGTCGAACTTGTTTGTTTGATAGGCTGCTTTTTGTGGCGCACGAAATCCCGAACACGGAGGCAGGAGTTTAATCAGAGTGAATCAATTCCCCGAATCACTTCTCCTTTCAGCTGGTCTGCTGGGATGAGGTTGCGAGTCTCACGTCCTCTCTTTGGCCCTCTGGTGACGGTGGTAGCCACCCACATGGGCCGTGGCGGATGGCGAGCCTACTACTGTACCCGTGATGTTTTGTCCGCCCTCAAATCTTTAAGACTACTGGGGCTAGAGGGCTGCAAATGGGTATGTTGATCATCCACCC
>NC_087203.1:45771765-45806765 GCF_015104395.2 Macrobrachium nipponense
ATTAATGATACTTTGAAAAATGCAGAGAGAGAGAGAGAGAGAGAGGTTTTAATGGTACTTTGCAAATGACGAGAGAGAGAGAGAGAGAGAGGCTATAAATTGATCAGCTCCATCCAAAATGTCTGCTTTTAGAGATATACCGTGACGTTGGAGATTGTGTGGGTGGGAGGTTAGATTGGGGCATATTTCATGCAGGTTGCATGATAATCAGACCCTACCCCCCCAGCAACAACAAAAAATGGTTAGATACCATACTGTTTATATCTCCAGGGCTCCTTGCTAATTACGTCTCTCGGCTAATTCCTAATATATATATATATATATATATATATATATATATATATATACTATATATATATATATATATTGGTTAAAATAATAAGCTCATGAAATATGTAAGAGTACTCCTTCAAATGAGATAGCAGTTCAGTGAGCGTTCCTAACAGTCTACTATTCTACTCTCAAGCTCCGGAATTCTCTCCTTGCTTTTGTTTTTGCTGATTCATATAACCTTCCTTCGTTTGAGCGGCAGAAAAGGCGATCTCTCTCTCTGTGGGCTATGAAGCTCTCTCTACCCTTCTCCCAGCACATTCCTCTTTGTTTTCCTCCGCTGGTATGCTGGTTAGTGTCGTGACATCCCGCCGAGATGTCGCGGGTTTGCGTTTATCCCAGGGCGATGAAAGACCACCGGCTATGCGTCCTGATCAGTTACTGCCGCAGTGTTGGGCAGTCTTTAGCGGTGGGAGGTTGAAACCAACATTCTTTGGAAGCTTGAATTTCAAGTCAGTGGCCACTTTGGTGGGCTTGTTCCTGTGAATAGGTTTCATAGACGGATTAGAATTATAATTAATAATAATAAGAATAAAATACTTCAATAATGATAATAATAATAGTAATAGGGAAAACAAAAACTCTCTATCACGAGATGATATATAACGTTCTAAAGGGTCCACAATAATACAAAGTGTAAAAAGTCCGTGTATAATTTTGAAGACTTTACAGAAAGCTTTCGAACCCTTCCCCTGGGTTCAGGGACTGAAGATGAACCCAGGGAAGGGTTCGAAAGCTTTCTGTAAAGTCTTCAAAATTATACACGGACTTTTTACACTTTGTATTATTGTGGACCCTTTTAGAACAAAATAATAATAATAATAATAATAATAATAATAATAATAATAATAATAATAATAATAATATTTTATTGAAGATAATGTCAGAATACACCGAATTAATTTTATACAAAATTCTCTCAATTCCTCTAAGAATTTAGAGAATTTGTATAAAATCAATTCTGTAAATTCTGCCATGACATTCAATAAAACATGTTTGAAAGAAGGTCTGTTTTCAGCATACACAATAATAATAATAATAATAATAATAATAATAATAATAATAATAATAATAATTAATAATAAGGTTGCCATGTCATAGGAAGTTTCTCCTATCAAACCAAAGAGAAACTGATGTTTAGCGAAAACATTTATAATTTAGTGAAAGAAACGGTCTCCTGAATTTCTTATTTATATATGATATTTACAGCAGTAAGTTGTGTCCTGTAAATAATTGCATTTTCATTATAGATATCGCAGTTTTTTGTATTTTTTTATTAACTGATATTATGGATTGCATTTCCATGATAATTGCTTTGCCTTTCGTTGTGATTTCCGTCAGATCCTGTCTTCTTCTTCTTCTCCTTCTTCCTCTTCTTCTTCCAACCCCTTAACCCACCCCTCCCACCAACCCCAAACTCCAACCCCACTCCCTTGGGTACTTTCGGAAGACAGTGAAAAGCCAGATGAAGAAGATTAGGAAATGGGCACTTGAGCAATGCAACAAATGAAGAAGAAGAAGGAGAAAAAGAAAGAGGAGCAAGATCCTCTTAGGGGAAAGCCAAGAGGTAGAAGTGTGTCCCCCGTCGGAACGCTGTGATATGCTAATTAAGACGTTGGTCTGTGGTCCTTAGTGAAGCCCATTACCGCCTTGACTGTGAGGCAGATGGTGAGGAGATGAAAGGTGGGTAGGAGGAGGAGGAGGAGGAGGAGGAGAGAGAGAGAGAGAGAGAGAGAGAGAGAGAGAGAGAGAACTTTATGCTAAGATTGAACATGATTATAAAAGTGATTAAATAGTTATTTTGAGAAATTGCTAACCAATTTCAAGGTCTCAACTATACAATATCCCTCAAGAGTGGAGAAAATTATAAATTGTTAACCTTTCGTAAGGCCAGTGACCTTGATACAAAGGCCAAGGTTAAACTATTTATCATGAAATAAGCATCGTTACATAAGGTACCAACTTGAAAAGTTTCATCAATATAGAATTGTGAATTATAAGTTGACCTTTGACAACAGGTCACCAACTTCCAAAGTGGTTATCAATCAAGTTTCATCAAAATCAAGTGGGAATAAGATGCTGACCTTTCAACTGACCTTTTACGTTGAAAAATAGGGCAAGGACAAATATCTGAAATCATCTTAGCAGCAGTGTCGTAGATTTTTTTTTTTTTTTTATTTAGAGAATAATAACTAAAATCTATTTATAATTCACAAGTGACCTTGAAAAAATAGGCCCCCGTTAAATTGACCATTCATATTGAAAATTAGGGCAAGGACAATTATTACTTAAAATAATCGTGGACGCAGTGCTCAATTTTGAAGGTCATTACTTAAATTTAAGTAGTTTTATCTTTATCTAGAGAATAGGTGCTAAAATCTATCAGTCAAGTTCACCTGTGAGCTTGAAGATGAGCCCAAGTAGAAAACATTTGGGAAAGTCTCCATCAGGCTTCTGCAAATTCAGAGAAAAAGACGAAGAAGAAGAAGATTGATGATAAGCTGCGCCTGCAACAAGCAAAGGCTTGAAAGCACTGACTGGGAGGGAGAAGGAAAGGGGGAGAGCTGAATGCAAAGCCATCGCCTGTTATCAGCGACTTGTCGACCGAGGAGAAGTGAATCTTGAATCATATTCGCACATCGTTAAGGGTGATTTGGAGTTTGGTTGATTGAAGCAGAGGGCGGTGAGACACAGTTCTCTCTCTCTCTCTCTCTCTCTCTCTCTCTCTCTCTCTCTCTCTTCTTTATATTGTATTTTTTATGCATTCTATAAAATAAATACCTTTTAAAGAAGAAATCAGTACTTCTCCTTTTAATAATTTTAGTCACAAACTTGTCCATAGGTGAAGGAGCGTTTTCTCTCTCTCTCTCTCTCTCTCTCTCTCTCTCTCTCTCTCTCTCTCTCCTTTATTTGTATTTTTTTCTTATGCTTTCTATAACATAAATACCTTTTAAAAGGAGAAATCAGTACTTCGCTTTTTAATAATTTTAGTCACAACTTGTCCATAGGTGAAGGAGCGTTCTCTCTCTCTCTCTCTCTCTCTCTCTCTCTCCAGTTTTTATATTGTCTTCTTTTTGCTGTCCTTTGTTTATCATAAATATATTTCAAAAAAGAAGTATAACATTTCTCTCTCCGTTAATATTTCGGTCACGCATTCTATCTATCACAGAGAGACGTTCTCTCTCTCCTCTCTCTCTCTCTCTAAGAAAATTAGAAAACACAATATCGTGGATAAAGTAGGAAGATGGTTTAAAAGAATTTTTACACAACAGAAAACTGATAGTTATTGCAAACGATGAGAAATTGGATGAAGCCAAGGTAATATCCGGTGTGCCACAAGGTACGGTGTTAGCTGCAATACTGTTTGTTATTATGATTGAAGACATAGACAGTAATGTTAAGGATTCGGTAGTGAGTAGTTTCGCTGATGACACAAGAATAAAGTAGAGAAATTACTTGTGATGAAGATAGGAACGCTCTACAAAGAGACCTTAACAAAAGATATGATTGGGCAGAGGTAAAAATAGGGTGGTATTTAACTCTAATAAATTTGAATCAATAAATTATTGGAGACAGAGAAGGAAAGCTATATGCATATAGGGGACCTAATAATGAGACAATCACAATAAGTAAGCACTTAAAGACCTTGGTGGGATGATGAATAGGAACATGTTATGCAATGATCAAATAGCAATTCTGTTGGCAAAATGTAAAGCAAAATGGGAATGTTGTTACGGCACTTCAAAACAAGAAAAGCTGAACACATGATTATGCTTTATTAAAAACATATGTTCGTAGTCACTTGAATATTGCAATATGATATGGTACCCACACTATCAAAAGGATATTGCACAAATAGGAGAGTGTACAAAGGTCCTTACAGCTAGAATAGAAGAAGTTAAGGACCTTGAACTACTGGGAAAGACTACAATCCTTAAAATTATATAGTCTAGAAAGGAGAAGAGAACGCTACATGATAATTCAGGCATGGAAACAGATAGAAGGAATAGCAGAAAACATCATGGAACTAAACAAAAATATCAGAAAGAGCAAGCAGAGGTAGATTAATAGTGCCCAAAACTATACCAGGAAAAATAAGGAAAGCACACAGGACATTAATCCACTACGCACCAGCATCGATAATGCAGCATCTATTCAATGCCTTGCCAGCTCATCTGAGGAATATATCAGGAGTGAGCGTAGATGTGTTTAAGAATAAGGTCGACAATATCTAAACTGCATCCCAGACCATCCAAGATTGGAAGATGCAAAAATATACCGGAAGATGTACTAGCAACTCTCTGGTAGACATTAGAGGTGCCTCACATGAGGGACCTGGGGCAACCCGAACAACATGTAAGGTCTGTAAGATAAGGTCTCTCTCTCATTTTAGGCTTTATCACGAGTAGGACCCCTTAGCTGGAACCCCTAGCCGATGAGAACTTAGTTTTAGAGCCACATTCTAGACACTTCAAAACAACCATCTAGTCATTTCTAGAGTCGAGGAAAAAGAACAAATAACAAAAGAGTCCTATAACAAAACAGTGTCCCATACTCTGCCTCTTCAGTGATAATACGTTTACAATATCTAGTGCCACATATTCAAATGTCTGCGTGCATTAATGTAAAGCATTTACGCCAAACGCCCGCTGATAACATCAGCCCACATAGACAGGTTTTAAGGTCAGATGATTTGAAAACGAGAGAGAGAGAGAGAGAGAGAGAGAGGAGAGAGAGAGAGAGAGAGAGAGGGGTTTTCCGAGTCTGAAAAATAAGATTTAAAGTATACAAGAATATATGTTTTAAAAAAAGAGAGAGAGAAAGAGGTTTTCCGAGTCTGGAAATAAGAAGGGAGTACGGTAATGAAACTATATTTGAAATGAGAGAGAGAGAGAGAGAGAGAGAGAGAGAGAGAGAGGATTTCCGAGTCTGGGAAATAAGAAGAAAGTACTGTATGAAAATATATTTTGAAATGAGAGAGAGAGAGAGAGGATTTCCGAGTCTGGGAAATAAGAAGGAAAGTACTGTATGTATGAAAATATATTTTGAAATGAGAGAGAGAGAGAGAGAGAGAGAGGAGAGAGACGAGGAGAGAGAGAGAGAGAGAGAGAGAGAGAGAGGATTCCGAGTCTGGGAAATGAGATTTTTAAATGAGAGAAGAAGAGAGAGAGAGAGAGAGAGAGAGAGAGAGAGAGAGAGAGAGAAAGCAATGCAGCCGAACAATCGTTGTCACCTCCGATTATCCAGAGGATGCAACAAGCGCCACGCGTTGAATTTCACACAAAGAGTTTTTTCCGAGTGAATAAAGAAATAAAAACTGAATACTTTGAAAACTGGCATTCACAGTTGACCAGCATTGGTCCCTTGTCAACTTCCGCCTCAGCGACTTCTTTTGCTTAGAGCTTTGTATAGATCTAATCGCCTAATCTTCTTTTAGGTGAACGTGGAAGGCCCCAGGAGGAGGAGGAGGAGGAGGAGGAGGAGGAGGAGGAGGAGGAGGAGGAGGTCCGTCCAATTATTCTCGTTTATCAAACTGGGAGGACATTTCTTTTTCGGTGTGTCAGGGAGATATATAAGAGGGCCGTTGCCACAGAAACAGAACGATAAGAATGAGAGAGAGAGAGAGAGAGAGAGAGAGAGAGAGAGAGAGAGAGAGAGAGTTACAAGGCTTAGGATTTCTCAAAGACTTATTAGTCCACCCTAAGAGGAGAAATCATGTGCTCACTTATAGCTCTAGGAGAGAGAGAGAGAGAGAGAGAGAGAGAGAGTAGGAACACCACTAAAACGGGAGATAGAGAATTACAAGGAGTTACAAGGATTAGGATGTCTCAAAGACTTATTACTCCATCGTAAGAGGAGACATCGTGTGCTCACTTATCTGTAGGAGCAGGTTTTACTGTGCATTCACAGTGTCGTAATGATTTTGTCTAGCTTTCGTTTAACCTCTCCCATACTGTTGCTGTTTACAACTTCTGTGGCAGTTTATTCGCCGCGTGTCACATATCTTGTATGTGAAGAAGTTTCCATCCATTTTTCTTGTCTGGTTTTCGTTTAACGTCAATAGGTTACTGTCTACTTTTGTTATGCCTTTCAGCAGTGTTTTGAATGTTTCCATTAGTTGTCCTCGAGAGAGAGAGAGAGAGAGAGAGCTGTTGACACAAAAACATAATGAAACAATACAGTATAAAATTTGTTGCATAGTGCAACTACTTTGAGGTTTTCGTCCTGTTGAACCTTTCAAACCTTTTTTTTTTTTTCTCAGTTTCCCCTTCAGCGCTGGATGATGTCACAGGTCCATTTTTCTCTTACTCGGGGAGTAAGCCTACAAACAACTTTGTTGTTGTTCTTGTTTGGGGGGCGGGGTTCGGAAAGCCTAAAAAAGGTCTGAAAAGGGTGATTCGCGTTGAGTTAAAGATGCAGGAATTTTGAGATAGGATATTTATGATTTATTTATTAGAATGAAAATGTAAGTAAATAAATAATGCGCACGTTAAACAGTACAGAACAATTATTTCTTATAAAATATAGCGTCTTTATTTTAATTCTCGTTGGTGAAACAACGCTCTATTTGACTGTAGATGTTAGCACGCACCCAAGTAAGCTGGAGTTTGGATCACGCCTTGTTTTGGTATTGTTTTGTATATCAAGAGTATAACACTAATAGGCAATCGTTCTTTGGGGGGTATTTTTCCAAATTAAGAACTTTTTGTATTTATGAGTGAAGTAGATGAAAACGAACACTGTTAGCTGGTCATGATTTTAAGAATTTTTTAAGCGTCAGTAAAATTAGTATAAAAGAAAAAAGGAAAAAATTTTTCCTTGCCTATTCGTCAGTTGTTTATCACAACTTCGTCGTAATTTTTTCATTTATAATTGAGTTTGTTTTTTTGAGAAGCAGTCGCCGTATTTTCCTTTGCTTTATTGATTTCTTATTTGTTTTTTATTTTCTGTATTTGATTTTGCATCATATATTTCATTTCATGACTGTTTGCAATATCGTTTACATTATGTTTTGTACTAGGCATTATTCTCTCTCTCTCTCTCTCTCTCTCTCTCTCTCTCTCTCTCTCTCTCTCTCTCTCTCATAATTTCTCATTAGCCTTGATTAGCATCTATTATCAGCGAGTGCAATAAAGCCCTCAAACACGGAACGTCAATTACTGAAGACGAATTTATGAAAAAAAAAAACCTTTTCGTCTAGTCAGGTTTAAATTCTGGCCGGTAGGTGGCCTCACAGATCCTTCCTGTTTAAAAGGATTCCTGGAGTTATCCTTGGAGACGTAGGGAGTAAGATAATAATAATAATAATAATAATAATAATAATAATATAATAATAATAATTAGACAAAGTAACTATTGGTGAGCACTGTTGTTGTAATCCCTAATTCATGTGGATGTTGTAATCACTGCTTCTTGTCCTTTTCCTGTGCGATGAGTGCTGTGGACGTGAAGGGAGTGTAGTATATATGTATATTATTATTTATAAGATAATAATGTGCTCTAGACTCCAGGTACAGTTTTTATTCGTGTCTCAGTTTTGGCAAAATTTGATAAACATTTCTTGAGAGCGTGTTTTGGGATTGAAATCTGTATTGTCCTTCTTTAAGGATATCCAGGTATTCAAAGCTGTGATATTGCTTCCTTTCTGTCCGTGCATATGTTGGTGTGTTCGGTTTTTAACAGGGGAAAATGGGATAGGATTTCATGAAAGTTGATATTTCGGTTTTAATCTTGACTGTGTTTTCCATATGTACAGATGCATATAATCTCACACATACACTACGTATCTGTGAGTGTCATCTATATTTGCCACAAATATCTCAACAAACGAATATAGAAATGGTTTTTGCAATACCATTTGTGTTAATTTGTTTGTCTGTTAGTTTTTTATTGCTGTTAATTTTTTGTTTAATGGTCTTACT
Organism: Macrobrachium nipponense; assembly: GCF_015104395.2. NCBI lineage: Eukaryota > Metazoa > Arthropoda > Malacostraca > Decapoda > Palaemonidae > Macrobrachium > Macrobrachium nipponense. Next base: position 45,780,018 of record NC_087203.1, read on the forward strand.
CTTCCTTTGTACAAGGTTACTATCTTACATAATTTACATAGTAATCTTTTTAACTATTGAGCATTTAGTGTACTTTATATAATAGCCAGAGGAGGGGCGTTTATTTTCAATATTGTTGCTTTATCCTCCTTTTTTTAGGGGTTTCTAGCATAACTGACAGCTGTTACTCTTTCTGCTCAAGGGCTGGCAGGGTACACAATGGCTAAATAAGTTTGTTGTTTATATTTCCGTGTTTATTGCAGTTACTCTTTATAAGGGTTCGTTGTGGAACGCGAGGCTCTTTCTTGCTTATTTACATCACCTCTTCACGCGATTTCGTATTCATGACTGGCCCCTAGATTCGACCCCCCAGGGTGTGAATGAGCAATTACGAAAAGCTTTACGAGGGAGGGAAATTGGTCGGCATCTGCTTGGTAAAACAGCGCGGGTCTGGGACGAGGCCCTGGTGGACTCCCGTGACGCAACGCGCGGTCCTCAGTGGACAGTGATAGCGTGAGTCACTTATCGGCAGTTCGGTTTTTTCTTCCTTTTTGATGAAATTTGATCATTATCGGGTTTTAGGCTGGAGTTTCTTGTAACAGGGGGCGGGCACAGAGAAAGCAGTATGCTTGGTATTGCAACATTTGCGCTTTTAACTGTGGCATCGTGAGTGCTCCTCCAGTGTCGTATGTATGTGATTTTTTAATCATATATATATATATATATATATATATATATATATATATATATATATATATATATATATATATATATATATATATATATAGCTCTGTATATCTATAATTATAAGTGGAGTATATTTATATATCTATATAATACTATAATATTATATCTAATAATAGACCTATATTATATATATATAGAAGATCATATATAATATAATATTATAATTATTTCCCAGTCACCGCAAGTGAATTTCGGAAATATACGCTATTATTGAGAACTGCGTATGAATGAATAATATGAGACCGCGGTGAATGTAATCTTAACATTTTCACTGAGTAACATAACCGCTTAAAGTGGAACAAACGAATATTTTTTAAATCGAAAAGACAAATTCTATTCGAAGTGAAACGAACCTTTTCTCTGAGTACAGAAACGACCAAAAAAAATAAATAAATAAAATAAAGCAACAAGCCACCACGGTGACATTTGCAACAACGAGTTGTTTGTTTAGTCTTGGTGGGAGACAGCGCATAGAGAGAGAGAGAGAGAGAGAGAGAGAGAGAGAGAGAGAGAGAGAGGCTTCTCTGCTAAAATGCGAGGTTTTTCCGTGGCTGAAGAAGTCAGCCAAAAGAGCTTTGGGAGGCTACTTGAGACATTTCCGTAATGGAGTCGGAGTGTTTGTAACTTTCTCTCTCGTATAATTAAGGCCGCCGAAAATAGATCTATCTTTCAGTGGTCCCGGTATAAATGCTGTATGAGCCGCGGCCTGTGAAGCTTTAACCACAGCCCGGCGGTGACTTGGCCTGTATCCCTGCCAGATGCACGATTATGGCAAACTTTAACCTTAAATAAAATAAGAACTACTGTCCACCCTCAGATCTTAAAAGCTACTGGGGCTAGAGGGCTGCAATTTGGTATGTGTGACGATTGGAGGATGGATGATCAATATACCAATTTGCAGCCCTCTAGCCTATGTAGTTTTTAAGATCTGAGGACGGACAGAAAAAGTGCGGACGGACAGACAAAGTCAGCACAATAGTCTTCTTTTCAGGAAACTAAGACCGATAACTCTGAACTCAGGAGGACGTCAGAAGCAGAGAGCAGGAATGAATTTGCCCCTCGATTGAATATGTGAAGATCAGAGGAATTCATAACTGCTCTACACAAACTATGCAACAGTTTAGGGGCACTTAAGATGAAACTTTTAGAAAACAGAGTAGTATCAAGATAAAACTCCTAGAAAACTGAGTAGAATTAAGATAAAACTCCTAGAAAACTGAGTAGAATTAAGATAAAACTCTTAGAAAACTGAGCAGTATTAAGATAAAAGTTTTAGAAAACTGAGTAGTATTAAGATAAAACTCAGAAAACAGAGTAGGTTTTAGATAAAACTCCTAGAAAACAGAGTAGTATTGAGATGAAACTCCTAGAAAACAGAGTAGTATTAAGATGAAACTCCTAGAGAACAGAGTAGTATTGAGATAAAACTCTTAGAAAACTGAGTAGTATCAAGATAAAACTCCTAGAAAACAGAGTAGTATTGACATCAAACTCCTAGAAAACAGAGTAGAATTAGGATAAAATTCCTAGAAAACTGAGTAGAATTAAGATAAAACTCCTAGAAAACAGAGTAGAATTAAGATAAAACTCCTAGAAAACAGAGTAGTATTGACATCAAACTCCTAGAAAACAGAGTAGTATTGACATCAAACTCCTAGAAAACAGAGTAGTATTGACATCAAACTCCTAGAAAACAGAGTAGAATTAAGGTAAAACTCCTAGAAAACAGAGTAGTGTTAAGGTAACAATCCTAGAAAACAAAGTAGTATTGAGATCAAACTCCTAGAAAACTGAGTAGTATCAAGATAAAAGAAACTCCTAGAAAACTGAGTAGTATCAAGATGAAACTCCTAGAAAACAGAGTAGTAGTAAACATGATGTTAGAAATCGACACTCATCTTAAAGCTTTGCATCAGCAGCCTGTGTGGGGCCGCGAGCAAAATCTGCTAGGTCAGTTTGAGATCTCCGCGGACGGTTGTCGTTGTAGCACATTTTACGTAACATAATGAACTCACTTTGCGTCTGCGACACAAGTCAGCCATTCAGAGCATGCAAACAGCGCTCCAGAAGGTATGTTAATCAGATGGTCGTCGTCGCAGTCTTCCCTTATTAAGAGCAAGCGAAGACCGACGCTCGCTCAGAAATGTTAGCGATGGGAAAAGTATAAGTGCGCGACAGGCCACTCTACAGAAGCTGTTCTTGTCTCTGGTCAAGTCGGGGTACTTTGCTTGCTATTTATTGCGTCTGCTTGCGTGGCCGTGGAACGGGCAAGATTTTATTCTTTGCAGTTATAAATGGACAATTCTTCCTTCTTTTTTTTTTTTTTTTTTTTTTTTTTTCTTTTGTTTTTTTTTCTTTGACGAACGGGCATAACCGCCCGCCCCCCCCCCACCTTCCTTTTTTTCTTAAGTTTTTGAGTTTTCTAGCCAAAATGTCTCAGTTTTTTATGTTTTGACGGAAGGGTATAACGCATTTTTTAAAAAAGTTTTTGAGTTTTCCAGTCAAAATGTCTTAGTTTTTTTATGCTCGGTAACATACCGAAACTTGACCTGTCTGTGTTCTCCATTTGCAAACTGAATGTCCTCAAAATATGAACTAATTAGAAGCTTTGGAAAATATAAAAATCTTTGAAGCCCCTTTTCTTAGAATGGGGATAAAATGGCTTCCGCCAGTTCGTCCAACTAGTGACGAATTCAATAGTGTTTTCTAGCTCTTGTTCTAGGAAATTATGGGCACGGGACGAGTGAAGGTCGTTTTAAAACAATCGCGGGAAATACAGACTTGCACGTACAGTGAAAATAAATTTCCATTGATTTCATCAATTTAGTTTATTCAGGTTTTCTCTTTATAATTTATGCATGCTAGGTTTATTAAATTGGAGTAAAAAAAAATTTTTCTATTCTGGAAAGGATTCATCCATTTTACACAATTCCTTACGGAATAATGTAAATGATTCCATAAGGAGTAATGCCACTTGAAGGATGGGATTTTATTATAAGATAGGGAAAACGGAAGCAGGCAAAGAATTCCAAAGCCAAGTTAAGAAGAATAAAAGTGGGAAACGTTTAATTTTTGTATCGAGAATTTGCTTGTTCGTAGTGCAAACAATTCCTAGCATAAGTATCAGACGTGAAGTATGCACGGAAAAGATTTATGTGTGAAAACGGTGAATTCTATAAAAATCGTGGAAAACAAAAGCTTGGCAGAAGTTCCGAAGCTTGATGGGAAAAAAAGGGGGAATGCCATATCTCCTATATCTCTGCATAAGTGAATAAGTCTTCTTTTTGTATCAGTGCTCAATGAATCTGTTTCCCCGTGGGGCGTTAGTGCCGTCAGTGCACCTCATGCGGCGCAATGTAGGCATTACTTAAGGTGTAACCCCTTTCATTACTTTTACTCTACCTCCGTTCATATTCTCTGTCTTCCATCTTACTTTCCACCTTCTCTTAACAACCGACTCATAGTGCAACTGCTTTGAGGTTTTCCTCTTGTAACACCTGTCAAACCATTTTACTGTCAATTTCTATCTCAGCGCTGAATGACCTCTGGGTCCCAACGTTTGGCCTTAGGCTTGAATTCTTTATTTTATTCCAGTGACTCAGTTTTGACCTTATGGCTATTTTTATCAGTAGTAAATGAATATCATTGGTTAGCATGTCTTTGATTTCATGTATAGTTGATTGCATCGCTGGTCAATTATTCAGTCTGATTTGTAGCTCTTTGGCTAAGTAATATTTTGCGTGTAACTATTTTCCTTTTTCCTTATCGATGCGTAACTCAGTCATTTGTACAAATGGTACCGAATATTGATCAGATATGCGGTTATTTATACACCAGTCAATGAATATATTATGGAAATGTCGGTAAATGTTTCAGTTGCTACTAAATATATTGTGGTTAATGAATGTATCAGTGGCTAATAAGTATATTTTGGATGTTCATCTCTATTGTACGATGTGTTTAATGAATGTGTCAGTGGCTAATAAGTATATTTTGGATGTTCATCTCTATTGTACAATGTGTTTAATGAATGTATCAGTGGCTAATAAGTATATTTTGGATGTTCATCTGTTTTGTACGATGTGTTTAATGAATGTGTCAGTGGCTAATAAATATATTTTGGATGTTCATCTCTATTGTACGATGTGTTTAATGAATGTATCAGTGACTAACGAACATAATCCGAATATTTATCTCTTTGTACATTGTGGTTAATGAATCCATCTGGGATATGCAGTAGTAGCTACTTGTATCAGTGGCAACCTTGGGGCTCGTGTGACTCCACTAATTGGCCTAATCTCTGTTATCTTATTAGTTTTATCGCGATGGACTCCGGCCCTATTGGGTTGCAGAGTTTGCAGAGTTAAGTTTTGGGGCAATGCTTTCCTATTTTCTTGTTTCCTCTCTTTATTTATTTATTTTTGTTTTCGTTCCTTGTTTTGCTATTTTTGTCGTCCGGTATTGGTTAGCATTCAGTTTTATCCAGCATTCTGTGTTTTTTACAAAACTTTAATATTATTTTATGTATGGTCAGGTCAGGGTAACATTCTAGGTCAAGTAAGTAATCTCTCTCTCTCTCTCTCTCTCTCTCTCTCTCTCTCTCTCTCTCTCTCTCTCTCTCTCACTTTTGATGATATCTTGGAAATTATACCTGAGAGGGACTGATGTGCGTATGATCTGGAATATGGAAAACTCCCCAGGTATATATATATATTATAAATATATATATATATTATATATATATATATATATATATATGTGTGTGTGTGTGTGTGTGTGTGTGTGTGTGTGTGTGTGTGTGTACACGATCTAAAACACATATTGTCATATAAGTACATATTAAGTTTTATTTATTCCATTTTTCCTTGTTCTGTTTTCTCCCTATATCTTCCTCTAGATTATCTTCATTCTGCTCTGATACGAGGCATGATAATTCAGCCAAGCAGACTAATCAGGGATAATTATAGAGTAAACTCGGGGTGGGGGGTTAATAAAAAAGAACCTGTCTTCTGACAGAAGTATTTTTCGACGTCCAATTAACAGCGAAGACACGAAACAGAGCCATGGAAAGGGGGATTATAAAGGTCCCCCCCCGCACCAGGTTTTTTTTTTTTGTTTTTTTGTTTTTTTTTTTTTTTGGGGGGGGGGAAGGAAAATTGATATTATATTTGCAAGTCGTTAGATGTTCGTGCTAAAATATTTGTGGTAATTTTATTTTACGGATTTATTATTATTATTATTATTATTATTATTATTATTATTATTATTATTATTAATTATTTTATTATTATTGATTATGTACACTGTAAGCAGACCTTCTTTTAAACATGTTTTATTGAATGTAAATGGCAGAATTTACAGAATTCATTGAAATACATTCTGTCAATTCTCCCATTATATTCAATAAAAACGTATTATTATTATTATTATTATTATTATTATTATTATTATTATTATTATTATTATTTTATTAAAAAGTAATGGCTACTTCAGCAGCATTGCACATTGTAGAGATTCTTCTCTATTTTCCGAATAGCGGCTTTTCCGTGCTACTTAGACAGGCTAGTAGAGCGCCTAAGGAGGTCATGATCAAATACAGAGCCAAAATTGGTGTATATATTTGAATTTTACAGATAAACTATGATACCATAGTTATCAAAGTCATTAACGATATATATATATAGTCTCTCTCTCTCTCTCTCTCTCTCTCTCTCTCTCTCTTTCTTGAAGCAAGCGAGCTTTCGTCTGGAGCTGCCAGACATCCTCGGGCTGGGAAGCTGAGGGTGGACTGATCTTGAAGCGGTGTCCGTCCTCGTTTATATTTGGAGTTGACAGCAGGGGGTCTGCCCCATGCTGATCTACTATTGGCTGGTGGCGGTAGGTCTTCGTTTTCACTGGTGGCTTGAACCGGGTCTCAAGCCACTTTCCATGCGTTGATGGTTGCGATACTGTAAGTCCTGCAGCCGCCTAGACCTCCTATTATTATTATTATTTTTATTATTATTATTATTATTTTATTATAAATATAGAAACAAATCCACTGTTATGTATGGGTACAGATGCCGGAATTCATATATTTAGATATGAAATTCCGGCATCTGTATAGAGATATTTTTAAATATTTTTCGTAAACATACATAATTGTGAATATGTTTCTCCATATTATTGTTATTATTATTATTATTATTATTATTATTATTATTATTTTTGTATCTGCGTTTCGTATCTGCATATAGGCGTAAGCTTTAATAAATTATGCCGGTACTATTATTACAATACTGTAACTATATCTAGACAGCAAGTCCCGATTCGAGGGACGTTACGTACTGCGTCTTAAAAAAACTATTGAGATGGATATTTATCTGTCCTTCCGCACTTTTTCTGTCCGGCCTCAGATCTTAAAAACTACTGAGGCTGCAAATTAGCATGTTGATCATCTACCCTTCAAGCATCAAACGTACCAAATTGAAGCCTTCTGGCATCAGTAGTTTTTTTTTTTTTTATTTATTTATTTAAGTTTAACTTTAGCCATAATCGCGCTTCTGGCAACTATATAGGATAGGCCACCACCGGGCCGTAGTTAAAGTTTCATGGGCCGCTGCTCATGCAGAACTATACCGAGGCCACCGAAGGATAGATCTATTTTTGGTGGCCTTGATTATAAAGTCCATTGCGGCTCCGAAAGTAACTTCGGCGCATTTTATTTTTTTATTAATTAATTTTTTTTTTTGTCTTTAAAATCTTTAAAATTTTATTTCTTTGTTGTTTTCTGGTACGGCAGCTTTAGCTAGAATGCTTGATTGGTATTATAGGCTCCTGTTAGAAATATTTTCGGAAAAATAAGAAGTATTATTGTGGGTGAACGTACAATATACGATGTCATTATATCGCCTCCCTATGAGCCCCTTCGAAAGAAAGACGTACAATAAAAATGACATAAAGTAACTTAAGATTATAAAAAGAAGAAGTAGAAGTTAATTAGTTCTGAAAGAGGCAGACGTCATCTGAATAGGCTTTTTTTTTTTCCACTGCAAGCCTGTTTTTCTTGCAGCCATGAGTCTTCCTTGTATTAGTTTTGTTCTGTTTAACTTCAGTTCATTTAAGATTATTTCTATTATTATTTCCGCTCTGTTGGTTTTCTCTTTTCAGAAATTTGATAAAGATTTGTTTGTCTTGCACCGCTGAATCTTTGTTACATTAGTTGTATGTCACTTTTTTTTAACTTTTTAGAAATCTCTGATTTTGTGTTGTTGTAATCTTAAATTATTATTATTATTATTATTTATTCTTATTATTATTATTATTATTAATTTTTTTTTTTTTTTTTTGCTCTATCACAGTCCTCCAATTCGACTACGTGGTATTCATAGTGTGGGGTTCCGGGTTGCATCCTGCCTCCTTAGGAGTCCATCACTTTTCTTACTATGTGTGCCGTTTCCAGGATCACACTCTTCTGCATGAGTCCTGGACTACTTCAGCCTCTAGTGTTTCTAGATTCCTTTTCAGGGATCTTGGGATCGTGCCTAGTGCTCCTATGATTATGGGTACGATTTCCACTGGCATATCCCATATCCTTCTTATTTCTATTTTCAGATCTTGATACTTATCCATTTTTTCCCTCTCTTTCTCTTCAACTCTGGTGTCCCATGGTATTGCGACATCAATGAGTGATACTTTCTTCTTGACTTTGTCAATCAGCGTCACGTCTGGTCTGTTTGCACCTATCACCCTATCTGTTCTGATACCATAGTCCCAGAGGATCTTTGCAAGGTAGCTGATGTTTCTTGCACAGGCTCCAGTGGAGGACTTTTGCCACTGAATCATGCTTCTTTTTGTACTGGTTCTGTGCAAGTGCCGGGCATTCGCTTGCTATGTGGTTTATGGTTTCATTTTTCGTATTGCACTTCCTACATATGGGAGAGATGTTATTTCCGTCTATCGTTCTTTGAATATATCTGGTTCTTAGGGCCTGATCTTGTGCCGCTGTTATCATTCCTTCAGTTTTCCTTCTTTAGCTCTCCCCTCTGTAGCCATTGCCATGTGTCATTCGCTGGCTAGTTCTTTAGTCTGTCTCATGTATTGTCCATGCATTGGTTTGTTGTGCCAGTCCTCTGTTCTGTCTGTCATTCTCCTGTCTCTGTATATTTCTGGGTCTTCGTCTACTTTTATTAGTCCTTCTTCCCATGGACTCTTTAGCCACTCGTCTTCACTGGTTTTCAGATATTGCCCCAGTGCTCTGTTCTCGATGTTGACACAGTCCTCTCCCTCCTTCCTTTCGTGTTATGTATAGTCTGTCTGTATTTGCTCTTGGGTGTAGTGCTTTGTGTATTGTCATATGTTTCCTGGTTTTCTGATCTATGCTGCGGAGTTCTGCCTTCGTCCATTCCACTATTCCTGCGCTGTATCTGATTACCTGGCACTGGCCCATATGTGTTTATGGCTCTTTTTTTACATATTTCCGGCGTGTTTTGAGTTTTGACTTGAGTATCGCCTTGAGTCTCTGCATATATTCTTTCCTGATCGTGTCCTTTATCTCTTGGTGTTTTATATCCCCTTCTTCCATTATTCCCAGGTATTTGTATCCTGTCTCATCTATGTGTTTGATGTTGCTCCCATCTGGTAGCTTTATCCCTTCAGTTCTCATTACTTTGCCTTTTTGTATGTTGACTAAGGCGCATTTTTTCTATTCCAAATTCCATCCTGATGTCCCCAGATACAATCCTTACAGTCTGGATTAGGGAATCTATTTCCTTGATGCTCTTACCATACAGCTTGATGTCGTCCATGAACATCAGATGGTTGATTCTGTTGCCTCTTTTCTTGAGTTGGTACCCGGCATCCATCTTCTGTAGTACTTTTTGTCATAGGGGAATCATGGCTACTACGAAGAGTAGTGGGGACAGTGAGTCGCCCTGGAAGATCCCTCTCCTGATATTAACCTCTGCTAGTCTTATTCCAGAGCTTGTAAGTATTGTATTCCAGTTGCGCATTGTATTTTTGAGGAAGCTGATGGTGTTTGCCCCATATATTTTCAGGCATTCTATTAGCCATGTGTGTGGTATCATGTCGAAGGCTTTCTTATAGTCTATCCATGCCATGCTTAGGTTAGTTTTCCTTATCCTACTGTTCTTCATTACCATTTTGTCTATCAGGAGCTGGTCTTTTGTGCCCCTACACTTCCTTCTGCAGCCTTTCTGTTGGTGGGGGATGGTGTTTGTCTCCTCTAGCCTTTCACTGATGATACCTGTTAGTAACTTCCACATTATTGGTAGGCAGGTGATAGGCCTGTAGTTACTGGCTATATTTCCCTTACTCTTGTCTTTTTGTTCTAAGGATGTTCTTCCTGTGGTCATCCATTTGGGTGCATGGTGATTTGAGATACAATGCTGGAGTTGTTCTGTTATTCGTGGGTGTAGGGCCTTGAAGTTTTTGAGCCAGTATCCATGGACTTCATCGGGACCTGGGGCTTTCCAGTTTGGCATTTTCTTTCGTTGGTGTCAGCCTGTGTCTGTCGTGATCTATGTGAATCTTTGTTTTACTCTCTCTGTTTCTTCTTCCTTGACTTCCTGGAGCCATGTTGCATGTTTGTTGTGTGATATCGGATTGCTCCATATGTTTTCCCAGAGTCTCTTACTTGGTTCGGCTTCAGGAATTTCTGGGTGGTTGTCTTCCCCTCTTAGTTGGCTGTATAGTCTTTTCTGGTTGGTTTCCGAATAGTTTGTTCTGTTGGTATCCCTTATTCCTGTTCATGTACCGTTGGATCTTATGTGCTTTGGCCTTAAGCCTCTTGTTTTACATCTTTATTGTGTTGTTTAGTCCCCTCTCTGTACTTTGTATTTCTCGTTGAGTTCCTCCCTTGTTTTCTTGCTTCTTAGCCTTTTTCTGTCATCTCTTTCAGTTTACCCAAGTCAGATCTCATCACCATGATTTGCTTTTCCAGGCGCCTTTTCCAAGGAGGTTGCTGTTTTGGTTTCTGTTGTGTTTTGGTTGTGCTGGGTGGTGGGTTGGTGTTCGAATCCCCATCAGTTCTTACTACTAATCTTGCTCCTGCATATGCCAAGTTATTTGTTTCTGTGATACTGGTGGTGTGTAATGCCCATTATTTCATTGACCTCACTTGTTTTCTCCCTTAATTTCTTGGTGTTGTAGGCTTTCATGGAGGGGATCTTTGTTCTCTCTGTATCTGGCTCCATCCATTGTCTAATCTTTTCTACCCATTCCGTCCTCTCTGTTACTTCGTCGGTGTTTCTTCGTGTTCGTTGTTTGATACCTCATCCTTCCCGTCGTCTTCTGTGGCATCGTCTCTCAGTTCGTCTTCGTGTAATTCGTTGTCGTGTGACATTTCCCTGTCCAGTTCTTCTCTTTCTGTTGGGGAGAGCCAGTTTCTTTTTCTTTATGTTCCTTACCTTGGTCTTGCCAGCCTCTGTTCTGTTTGGGGGTGTTGTTCCTCTCATTCCAGATGTTTTGACCAATCTTTCTTCTATATCCTCTCTCCGTCGGGTTGCTTCTGTGTAGCATCTCCATAATTTCCTTATTTTCTTCTCTTGTCCATTCTTCCTTTTTGCTTCTGTAGCTCCAATCTCAGGCTGTTGAATTTTTGCTATTTAAACCCCATAGCTGGACCCCTACCCCATCCAGGGATAGGTACTCAATTTTACAGCTGAGTAGACTGAGGAAATTATGGTAAAGATCCTTTCCCAAGGAATCAACGCCGAGGAGAGCGGTCACCCATCCAACGACTGACCAGCCCCAATGTTGCTTAAACTTTACTTAAGTCCATTGACGACCTAACCCACTCCTCCACGGCGCCACCATATTATTATTATTATTTTATTATTATTATTATTATTATTATTATTATTATTATTATTATTATTATTATTATTATTATTATTATTGTTTTTTTTATGACTGGAAAGTTAACTGCAAGCCTTACTTCTATTTTTTAAGGAGTCTTGGCCCATTAAACTAGCTTTATAGTTCGTATTCATGATCTACTTTTAGTTCATTTTAAGTTTTATTGATTATATATTTACATATTTTTTACCAACCACAAATCACAGATGATCTCCCTTTTTTATATTAATCGTTATTTATCTATTTAGCGTCACTAATATTTAGTATAAATGCATATGCCGACTATTCTCCGGATTTGTAGTTCTTGCCTCTATTATACAAAGGAATAGATACCCTTTTAGAATCTTAAAAATAAAAAATAAAAACAGTTGATCGACCAAATTTCTTCAGGTCATTAGAATATTTGTTTATTTATTATACGCACGGAAAGACTCTTTAGGTTTCCTTAAAAAATAAATCAAATTAAATAGTATTACTCAAGTCTGATAATGTCCTTCGTATCACGGGCTGCAAAAGTCTTTATTTAAAGAGAGAGAGAGAGAGAGAGAGAGAGAGAGAGAGAGAGAGAGAGAGAGAGAGAGAGAGAGAGAGAGGAGAGAGAGACTGGCTGCAACAGAATGTTCTCAAACAAATAAGTTTTTGTTTCCAAATCTTAAAAATAGGCACAAGCTTTTTTGGAAAACTAAATTGCTTTAGTCATTTCAGGTTTTTTATATAAAATATAAAAAGGACGAAGTACCCTTTGAAAATCCTAAAAGAAAAAAGATGAGAAAGAAGGTAATTCGATGCTACAGAATTTCCTTGAGTAAATAAATTGATTTTGACGTTTTGGTCTGATTTTCACAAGGCAACACCCGCAAGTCAAGTCACATTTGTTTTGAGAGAGAGAGAGAGAGAGAGAGCGCACTAAAACGGGAGATAGAGTGACAGAGAAAGAGATTTGAACATCGTCACTAAAACGGAGAGAGAGATTGAGAAGAGAGGAGGAGAGAGGCAGAGAAGGTAGAAGAGGAGAGAGGAAAATAGGAACATCACCAAGTGATACTACTACTTTAGCTCATCGTCACCACGATGTCCTACTTCTAAAGAGTCTGAATTTAGCACTTTGTTTTAATTCCTACTGTGTCAAATTAACTCATCCAGCCGGTTTTTATCCAATCACCAAATCATGCAATCTCTCTCTCTCTCTCTCTCTCTCTCTCTCTCTCTCTCTCTCTCTCTCTCTCACACACACACACACACCCCACACACACACACACACATATTCTGGATCCGCAAAGCAATTCGAATTCAATAACTTCACATATCTACTTGATATCACCCACTGGCTGCCATATCAGAATGGATACACTTTCCTTTCAGAATGTCGTCATTTGAAATTGCAATCACTTCGCCCTATTATAGAAGGTACGGAGGCTGGCTTATTTGCATACTCGAATACGCAGACGCATAAAGCAATCTCCTTTGCCTTCAAGCAGTGGGGGGAGGAACCAATCAGGTACCTCCTCTTAAAATAAACTTTGCGGGTCTCGATGTTATCTTCGTTTGCCGTCGAGTCTTTTGAATTATTGTTTAAATTGGTGTTTAAACAGCGTGGAAGGCAAACTCCAGGTGCCTGCCACGAACGATCGCCTACCTGGGTCCAGGAGCGGGTGAGGAGGGAACTGTAGGTGATGCTACCTGGTGTCACCTGGTAAAATTTGGAGTGTCGGGTGAAAGGAATTAAGTGTTGTTTATCTTTCTTTTCTTAGTTTCCTGTAAAAGAAAATTATTGAGATGGTTTTTTTTTTTTTTTTTTTTTTGTCTTTCCACAGATCTTAAAAACTACTGAGGCTAGAGGGCTGCAAATTGGTATGCTGATTATCCACCCTCCAATCATCAAACATACCAAATTGCAGCCCTCTAGCTTTAGTAGTTTTTTTAAAATTTTACTTCAGGTTAAAATTGGCGATAATAGTGCGTCTGGAAACGATAAAGGCCAGGGCACTACCAGGCAGCTGTTAACGATTGTTTTGTACAAGATTCACCTTCGATCATTCTCTATACCGATATTAAAGCAACTTGGGTGTGGTTAGGACTTGAGTGGGTGACCACTAAAGCCATCGGCGATCTAAGCCGCACTTTGAACAACCAGCGGGTGGGGCCAGCAACTTCACCCCTGCAAAACCCCCCCCCAAAAAAAAAAAAAAAAAAAAAAAAAAAAAAATTCTGGTAAAACATTCACCTTCTGAAAGGGGAAAAAGGCTGACGGTTTAATAAAAATAAAAGAGATATAATAATATAATGTGTTTTTTTTTGTTTTTTGTGTTGTAGGTGTATATAATATTATATTTATATGTGTGTATATATATATATATATGTATGCATATGTATGTGTACTGTGTATGCATACATATATATGACTTATGTATGTATGTATTATGTATAATATATATATATAATATTATATAATATATATATATATATATATGTATATATATATATATATATATTATGTATATATTTATATTTATATATATACTATACTCTACAATATATATGTATATATATATAATATATATATATATATATATATATATATATATATATATTTATATTATATAAGTATACTAATAAATTCCCCTTCGGAATTTACATATATGAAAATATATTAATTCCGAGGTAGAGCGAATTAGATAATAAAAGGACATTTGTAGCTCGTTAATAATAATATAAATAAATAAATAAATGAATATATATATATATATATATATATATATATATATATATATATATATATATATAATATATAGTGTGGTGTGTGTGCGCGTAGTGTCGTATGATATAGTATAGTGTGTTGCAGTTGCGATAAACACGGGATGCCACCACCATCGTGGAATTCTGAAGTAGTCAGCCTTCGCCAACCTTACCCATTACCATAACAATGTCGATGACGTAAGATGCAATTATTTCCCAGCTGCCCGAGGTCTTAAAGCACAACCCACTGCATATTTACAAGGCACAGATTCCCAGTGCGATAGGAACACCAGATTGAATGGAATCGACGCTCTTTAAATTTATCAGGATGGGGTCTAAAATTGATCACTACCTTTTTAATTTTTAAGGGAGTTTGTTTTTGGACTGACTACCCTTCGAGAATTCGAATGGAATTGGTTGTGTGGTGATTATATTATTATTATTATTATTATTATTATTATTATTATTATTATTATTATTATTATTATTATTATTATTATTATTATTATTGTTGTTGTTGTTGTTGTTGTTGTTGTTGTTATTAAGAGGATGATCCCTTTTCATATAGAACTAAATCCACCAAAGGGGTCATTGACTTTAAAATTAAAATTCAGACTTCCAATTATTATTATTATTATTATTATTATTATTATTATTATTATTATTATTATTATTATTATTATTATTAACAAAGGTAATGGGGAATACAGAGGAGATAAGTTTTGATAAAAAAAAACAGATGAATGAATAAATAGATAAATAAATGAAAACGTAAATAAAATATTAAAATACGAGGTGAACTGTATAAGGGTAGTAACGAAATTGTGAGAAAGGACAAAGAATTTGGTTATTGAAATTGAATTTGTAAATAAGAGAACTGAATGACTGGTATGCGAAGCTTCGAGTCGAATTTGATAGAAAATGAAGACTTGAGTATCCGACCTCCCTGGAAGGTGGGACTCAGGCCATAGGATAGGTAAGCCAGGTGTGGGGGAAGGGGGTGGGGTGGGGTGTGGTGAAAAGGTCAAGAAAATAAATGCGAGGGAAAATCATGAGTAATGATCTGAGCTCAAGGAATTATTATAAATAATAGCAATGCATGAGAGAAAAAAAATAGCGCTTGAATAATAAGAAGTTAAAGAAAGATATCCTAAATGAAAACGGCGTGATGATGGTTTTCTTGAAGGTAATTTTTATTTTCTTGAAAGTAAGTTTTGATTTTCTTGAAAGTAATTTTGATTTTCTGGGAAAATTTTGATTTTCTTGAAAGTAATTTTGATTTTCAGGAAAATTTTTTATTTTCTTGAAAGTAAGTTGATTTTCTTGAAAGTATTTTGATTTTCTTGAAAGTAATTTAGTTTTTCTGGAAAGTAATTTTGATTTTCTTGAAAGCAATTTTGCTTTCATAAAAAGCAATTTTAGTTTTCTTGAAAGTAATTTTTTTGTTTTTTTGAAAGTAAATTTGATTTTCTGAAAGTAGCTAATTTTGATTTTCTTGAAAAGCAATTTTGATTTTCTTAAAAAGTATTGTGATTGAAACGCAATTTTAATTTTCACAAAAAGCAATTTTGTTTTTCTTGAAAGCAATTTTTTATCTTCTTAAAATAACAATTTTGATCATCTTGAAAAAAGCAATTGTGAGTTTCTCCTCGCTGTCGGTTATGTTGAGCTTACTTGTCCATTAGTGGACGTATCGCTGAATCTCCCGCATTTTCTTATTCATGGGTTTCCTCATATAAATGCATGAGCTTAAAAGAACTTGGGGTACAATCCTCACCCAAACACTCCCTTACCTTACACCCCCCCCCCCCCCCCCGCCCCCCCCCCCCCCCCCCCCCCCCCCCCCCCCCCCCCCCCCCCCCCCCCCCCCCCCCCCCCCCCCCCCCCCCCCCCCCCCCCCCCGCCTCTCTAGGTCCAAAGGAGGCTAAACATGTAAATGGAAGTTAAGGCCTAAAAGGTCCTTGTATATTGAAGTCTCGATGATAAAGTATTTTCTTCGTTTTTGACGCGTAAATATTTTCCCCTTTTTCCAACAGCAGAATATTAAAAAATAATCATAATACAATTCAACTTGTAGTATTTTACATTTTTTATTTATTCGTTCATTTTGTTGATTTATCTGTTTTTTCTAATAAGTGATGTCTTCTTTCTGTAATTCCCATAACCTTCCGTTATTTCTTTGGAATGAGCAACGTAATATCTTTGGAAGCTGGAATTCCAAGCCAGTGGCTCCTGTGGTGGCCTTCTTGTTCCATATGAATTAGGGTTCTTCATCTTCTAAATATATAATAATAATAATAATATTAATAATAATAATAATATTTCTTGAAGCTGGAATTTCAAGCCAGTGGCTCCTGTGGTTGGCTTCTTGTTCCATATGAATAATAATAATAATAATAATAATAATAATAATAGGTTGGTAAATGGGGTTAAATCGATGGCCCTCTTCACTTCAAACTCCGCTGCCAAATTCTGATTGACGAATTCCAAACAGGCCCGGTCTTTCATTCAGTGCACCGTTTTTTAAATTTTTTTATTTGGAAATAAATATGACTACAGCGATCTTTACTCTTTATAAAGATAAACAAAGCTTTCTAGTTCCTATATTGTGATGTTTTTGTAATATGCTGTGACCCGTTTTTAAGAGAACAGGGTGTCCATAAAGTCCCAGTACCATTACAAGTATTTATTGCTTGTAATGGTACTGAGACTTTATGGACACCCTCTATTATCAATCGTACCACCATTATTTGTAAACGGATGTCAATCAGCCGCTATTTATATACCCTGCAGGGAGGTAGGGCCGTCAGTGCACCTCATACGGTGTACTGAAGGCATTACTGAAGGTTCTTTGCAGCGTCCCTTCGGCCCATAGCTGCAACCCCTTTCATTCATTTTACTGTACCTCCGTTCATATTCTCTTTTTTTTCGATCTTGCTTTCCTGAACCATCTCCTAACAACTGATTCTTAGTCCACCTTGTTCCAGCCTCTCTACCCTCGATTGTCTTTGCAACCCTGAATGGCCTCGTAGGTCCCAGTGCTTGGTCCTTGGCCTAAATTCTATATTCTATTCTATTCTAGTATTTATATCATATTGTATTTGTTTGTATCATCCCAGTGCATATATCTTTATTGCCTTCTTCTACATCTTCCTGGAATATATATATATATATATATATATATATATATATATATATAGATATATATATATATAATATAGGTGTTGTATATATATATATAATATATATTATATATATATAGTATGTATATATATGTATATATATATATATAATATATATATATATATATATATATATATATATATATATATATAGGTGTGTGTGTGTGTGTGTATACATATATCCTTATTCTTCTTTTCTTGTATTTTAAATCTTTATTGCTGCCTTCTTCCTTTTTCCCGCGTTATTGGTTAATTGGAAATTTCTTTCAAGGAAGTTGTGTCGAGTTTTGCCAGGGTATTTCTTTTTCCTTTTTTTTATTATACCCCATTTAAGGCGGCGAGACCTCACCTCTCGTGTTGAGAGTTAATTAGCGACAGGTGATTTCCTTAAAGATTCAGCATTTAGCCATGGCCACCTTCTTTAGACGGCATTTAACTCTGCGTTCTTATTTGTTTAACATTATTATCGCTCAGCACACAACCGACGATGCAGTCTGCTGCTGTCAGTGGTTGTGGATATTGCCGTCAGATGTCATTCAGTATTTACACTTTCCTTTTAAGTATTTGTAGATATATATATATATATATATATATATATATATATATATATATATATATCTATATATATATATATATATATATATATATATATATATCTATATATATATATATCTATATATATATATATATATATAGATATATATATATATAGATATATATATATATATATATATATATATATATATATATATATATAAATGTATGTATGTATGTAAGTAGCATAATATATATATATATATATATATAAATATATATATATCATATATATATGTGTGGTGTGTGTGTGTATGTATTGTTATGAAATTCACGATGGTCTGAAGTTAAGGTTCTTTTGGACCTGATATTTCAGATCAGTACCACAAAAAGAGTATGATCCCTGACAAACCAACACTCAAAGAGTACAATCTCAGAGAGGAGACACCAAACCACAAACTAAAGATTAACAATAATTTATTACTTAAAAATTAGCATAACAAAAGAACCCCTCTGAAAACTGAATAATGGGGGGGAAAAGCACAACAAGCACACACAATACCAAATCAGTCACTTCTTCAATCGCCTACCTAACTAACATGCCAAGGAATAAGAGAAAGTAAACAGTGGAAGTAAGAAAAAATACTCTCTCCCTAGCATACGATAGATGGAGATTCAAAGGGGGGGGGGGGGGGGACCTTAACCTATATCTTAACCTAAATCTTCACAAATCATTTTTAACAGTACATTGTACTAAATACATACTCGTATAACAGTATAAAACATGAATAACTCAATAGGTCGCGTCCATAAAGTAACACTCAAAACCCTCCAAGGACGTCTTTATATAGTTAAATGCCGACGCTGACGCTCACTTATTTTCGTGTAAAAGACGTCGTTTACTAAATAAGGGAAGGGGTTGCTGGTCCAACACATGAAGAAATAAAATTAATAAAGCTAATAATAATAATGTGGGCTTACTCTTCTTCGCCACTAAGAGGCCTCCTAACGACTCCAAGGGCGCAGGTATTCAGGCAGAGGCAGGAGATTAAAGGGCGTATATTACGCTCGCACTACGGGCCATTCACGAGAGCAAATGCTGAGCTCTACTCCATCAATAAAGGGCTGTAGAAATCCTCGGTGAGGCACAAAGTCCTAGTCTCCAACAACAGGCCCCAAGCAATCCAGCTTCGGACAAAGGGCACGAGCACACAGGGTCACTCTCTAGTGACGCAACACGATGCAGGTGTGCTAAAGGAAGTATCCTCTACCCAAACAAGTGCACTGCCGTAGACTGCCAATAAAATAGCACACTGGTCCTTCTACGGTGGAGCCGAGTACAGATCTGCTGAACTAATGCCACAAGGCCCCCTCGAAAGCTCCAGTAGAGGGTCAAAATATGACGTGGCACAGACGACGGAAGCCAAATCACCATCACAAACATGAAAAAAAAGAAACAAACTTCATGGGCGGAGTACCAATATAAACTAATAACAACCATTAAGGAGAGGCAAAAGACCCATATCCAGTGTTCAGAGAGAAACTCAAAAGAAACTGGATTAAACTAGAAAAACTTACTTTTAAATTTTAAAAGGGGCCATCAAAACTGAATAAATAACGTTGATTTATAATACCTCCCCACCAAAAAGGAATTTTTTTTTTTTTTTTTTTTTTTAGGTCAAAAACTAAAAGAAATGGCAAAACTTAAATTATTTCAATACTCAAAAGTTAGTTTACTTTAAATACTAGAAATAAATCAAATAAACTAATACAGAGCAAACAAGAGAAATTAAAACCCAAAACCTGGAAAGGAAGTCATTAATACCTTAACCTAGAGACCAAACTGCAGCCTACTCCCTACTCCTAAAAAGACCTAGATAAAACATCTGGTATAACATTATCCTTCCCTGCTATATGCCTAATTGAAGGTCATATTCCTGCAAAAACAGAGACTCCACCTAAGCAACCTCATATTTTTGTCCTTAAACCGTTGGATAAACACTAGAGGATTAGGTCTGTGTAGACCAAAATAGGATGAAGTGATGAACTCAAATAAACTGAAAAATGAGTTAGAGCTTTTATTAAACATAAGGCTTCTTTTTCAATAGTTGAATATCTCTTCTCTGCCGGTGATAACTTCCTCGAAAAGTAAGCGACGGGGTGAGCCATCCCTGCATCATCCTCCTGGAGAAGAACCGCTCCAAGTCCCATGTCACTCGCATCTGTCGCTAATCTGAAGGGAGATCAAAATTTTGGAGATTGCAGCAAAGGTATAATTAGTCAAGACTGCCTTTAACTTTTCAAAGCTTCTTGGCACTCCTTGGACCATACAAACCTTACTCCTTTCTTTAATAAATTTGTTAAAGAAGTTGCAATTTCAGAGAAGTTCTTATAAACCTCCTGTAGTACCCGACCATTCCTAGAAACCTCCTAACCCCTCTTTCTATTTTGAGGAGCAGGAAAGCTAGCTACAGCCTCACATTAGCTTTCTTAGGAGCAACTTTGCCAGACCTACCTCATGTCCAAGATATAAAAACGTGGCCTGAGCAAAATCACTCTTCTTCAAGTTAACTACCAAACCGGCTTTCCTCAAAGCCTTAAACAAAGCTTAAAGTCTTACCAAATGAGACTCCCAATCATCACTATATATAACCAAATCATCAATATACACGACGCACCCTTCCAAATCCTGAGTGATACGATTCATCAGTCTTTGGAAGGTGGCACGCATTCTTCATTCCAAAGGGCATAACTTTGCATTCATATAAACCGTCACCTGTAACGAAAGCAGAGATTTCCCTCGCACGAGGGGAAAGACCAAACCTGCCAATACCCTTTCAGCAAATCTAGCTTTGTAATAAAACTTGGCAGGACCCAATTCGGTTGATACAATCTCCACCCTCGGCAAGGGAAAGAATCTGTCTTGGTCATCTCATTGAACCTTCCTGTAATCAAAGCAAAGTCGTGTTGTTGGCCTCCTTCCTTCTTAACCAACACGACCGGGGAACTCCAAGGACTACAACTTGGTTTAATTAACTCATGGTCTAACATATAGCGGACCTCTTCCTGAACAATCTTCTTCTTGACAGGGTTAGCCTTATAATTGGGCACTGTTTAATGGGCTTGGCGTCGCCAACGTCCACGTCGGGATCCAAAACATTCGTTCTACCTGGCGCGTCTTGAAACAAATCTTTATACCTGTGGATGATATCAATTAAAGCTTCTGATTTCTCAGAATTCAAATGCTGAAATTTAATATCAATGTTATTTAAGACATCGGAATTGCTTGATAAAGCATCAGGATTAACAGACATTTTCCTTGTTTAATCATAGGATTCTCATCTACCTCTACAGACACTACTGCAATTGCATCTAATACTACTGGTTCTAACCTGATCTACATCTCTACTAATAAAAGGCTTTAACATATTTACATGACAAATGCGAGAATTTCGTTCCTACCAGGAGTTTCAATCAAATAATTTACATCATTGATCTTTTTCAGCACCCTCCATGGGCCTGAAAACTGAGCTTTCAGTGGGTTACCTGGTATAGGCAGTAAAACTAATACACTATCTCCAGGCTTAAAGATACGAACCTTGGTATCAATGTCATAATTAGACTTCATCACAGACCTGACTTTTATGCAAATTCTCTTGAGCAAAATCCCAAGCTCTCCTCAGTTTCCCCTGTAAATTAGAAACATAATGTAATACATTCAACTTCAGATGTCTCTCCTTCCCAATGTTCTCTTACCACATCAGAGGAACCGTGTATACTATGGGCAAATACAAGTTCGAAAGGAGAGAAACCCAAAGACTCATTTAGGTACAGACCGTATAGCAAATAGGGCCAAGGAACCTACTATCCCACTCATTACCCGTTTCATAGCCACAACTTCTTTAATACAGACTCAGAGTCTGGTGGAACCTTTCACCTGACCCTGACTCTCTGGGTGGTAAGAAGTAACATGACTAACACCAAGTTCAACCCTTTTTCTTTTCTAAAAAAAAAACTTACTTGTAAAGTTTGTGCCACAGTCTGACTGTAAAACCTTTGGAATGCCGAATCTAAGTGAAAAAATCCAATTAATGCTTCCACCACCTTCTCACCCCGAATACTCCTCAGAGGGATAGCCTCAGGAAAACGCGTCACCCTATCAACCATGGTTAGCAGATAATCATTATCTCCGCGCGTCCGCGGAAGAGGGCCCACTACATCTATAACTACCTCCTTGAAAGGTTCACCTACTGAGGAATGGGAATAAGAGGCTTTAGGGATCTTTGATTCGGTTTTCCCCCACAATCTGACACACCTTACAAGATAACACGTGTTTCTTAACCTCACGACCCATCTGGGGCCAAAGAAATGCCGTGCCAATTTCTGGAAAGGTCTTCCTAACCCCGAAAAAAAAAAAAAAAATGACCCGCGAGGTTTATGTTCATGACTAAAATATAACAACTCACTCCTATACCATTTCCCGGCACAACTATCTGCCGAATTACCTCTACCTGGTCAGCAGGTGCATTAGCTGACCTACTCACACGGTAGAACAAACCTTCTTGTTTCATAAATACAGGTTTAGAAAGATCACTACCATCACTAAGTTCTAAATGATTAAATTCATTTTCTTGGGCTTCCTGAAAAACCTTTGCATTCCAATTGATGCCCTGAAAAGATACATTTTTATTGCCCTGAAAAGATACATTATTATGGCCCTGAAAAGATAAATTATTATCATAATTATCAATGTCAACATAATTATCATTATTAACATCAGTCACAATGTCAGTCACTTGTCCATTAATTAACTCAGCATCGAGTTCTACCTCCGCGAGGTCAACCTCTTTAGACCGAGAACGCGTCACCGCAGACACAGGATTCAACGAATCATCTATGCTTATCTGGTCACCTGCCAGGTCTACCAAAGTCAAAATAGGCAATACGTCACATTCAGCCTCGGCGGCTAAATCATTGGCAAATATAATGTCTACATCAGGAATAGGCAAAGTATCTACTATGGCCAAATTAACCATACCTTGAAAATACTTAGTCTTCAAATATAACTCTTCCAGTGGATACGAGGCCACCGTATCAGGAAATCCACCCAACAAGACAAAGTTCTTATTCTTAAAGACAACACCCTCGGGAACTGACCTCCGCAATATCAACGACTGGGCGGCACCGGTGTCTCTCAAAATCCTTACACCACGACCAATTTGCATAGCGCTATCAACATAGACGGTACCATCAGATATATACTTATCAAGTCTTAGTCATTTTGACTCCTCCCTCTGCGGTTGTTCCGCCGATACCAATGTCACGGGTTCTTTATTCTTTTCAAAAAATTTACGGCGCGCAAAGCAGTCTGCCTTAAAATGTCCACGGCGGTGGCACCAAAAACAAACTACATCGGACCTCGAGGACCTACTATCATTACTACTACTACCGTTCCTACTGCTATTTACAAAAATACGTGCTTCGCTACCATTACTCTTATTGTCATTTTCATTCTTGCCCTTTCTTCAGTCACCCACCGAGCTGTCAGTAAAGGTACCATGACCTGACTGATTCCGGTTATTCCCCCTCCAACCGTTACCTCGAGGAGGGAACCTCTTACCACTAACTTCTTTCACACAGTCCTGACGATGAGCAAGGGAGTACTCATCAGACGCAATAGCGATCTCTTGAAGCGAATCCAATTTAAGTTCATCTAAATGAATTTTTAGTTCTCTAGCAACCATTCTTTTGAACTCTTCGACTAAAATTAATTCTTTTAATTTTTCGAAAGAGTCAGTCTCCTTAGACTTAAGCCAATCATCAAGGAATTGTTCCTTTCTCCTTGCAAACTCAACAAAGGTCATACCGGGTTCTTTCTTAAGGTTACGGAACTTCTGTCGATAAGCCTCCGGAACCAAATCATATGCCTTAAGGATAATGGCCTTGACAGAATCATAATCCGCCGACAGATCCTCGCTTAAGTGTTATATACCCTCTGAGCTTTCCTTTTAATTTGCACTGAACCATAGTGGTCCACATATCCTTGGGCCAAGACAATTTCCTTGCTATTCGTTCAAAATCAGGAACATCTTCCTCATCGAATACTGGCATTAACTTCAAAGCACTCATTAGCTCAAAACGATTATTATGGTTATTATTATTATCATTACTATTATTATTATTGTTAAGCTCACGCATTCGCAACTCAAATTTTCGCTCTTTTTCGCGCTCTTCCGCCCTCAATTGCAAAGTTTTATATTCCATCTCTTTAAGCTTAAACTCCTGAGAAAGGATACTCAACCTTAATTTGCTCACCTCCTGGCTACCTGAATCCCCTGTCTCCTCGTCACTACCATTGTTTACAAAATCCGGATCACCAGACGTTACTGCTTCCTTTGCATTACCTTTACTACTCTTAATAGCTTTAAGGACCTCACGCAACAACTGACCCTTCCTAATGTCTGTTGGTAATCCTAAGTTCAAGTACTCTGCTAAACACCACAACTCATCTCTTTTAAGATCAAAAATAAAAAATCCTCCTCCCAGTCGGACCTAGCTAAAAATAGCGCTGCCGCTTCCTCAAATTTATCCCCTACTAAAGGCATCTTCCTAATCCAAGGCAAAAGTAACAAAAGAACAAATAGGTTAATTTTCCCCCAACTACCTAATTCTCCCGATCACACCTCTCCAAGAAAAACTCCCAAAGGTTGGAATGTCAGTCAGGATCCTGTTACACGGTCGCCAAATTTTGTTATGAACTTCACGATGGTCTGAAGTTAAGGTTCTTTTGGACCTGATATTTCAGATCAGTACCACAAAAAGAGTATGATCCTGACAAACCAACACTCAAAGAGTACAATCTCAGAGAGGATACACACCACCACAAACTAAAGATAACAATAATTTATTACTAAAAAATTAGCATAACAAAAGAACCCTCTGAAAACTGAATAATGGGGGGAAAAGCACACAAGCACACACAATACCAAATCAGTCACTTCTTCAATCGCCTACCTAACTACATGCCAAGGAATAAGAGAAAGTAAACAGTGGAAGTAAGAAAACAAAAAATACTCTCTCCCTAGCATACGATAGATGGAGATTCAAAAGGGGGGGGGGGTTGGGGGGGGGGGGGGACCTTAACCTATATCTTAACCTAAATCTTCACAAATCATTTTTAACAGTACATTGTTACTAAATACATACTCGTATCAACTGTATAAAACATGAATAACTCAATAGGTCGCGTCCATAAAGTAACACTCAAAACCCTCCAAGGACGTCTTTATATAGTTAAATGCCGACGCTGACGCTCACTTATTTTCGTGTAAAAGACGTCTTTACTAAATAAGGGATTGCTGCTCCAACACATGAAGAAATAAAATTAATAAAGCTAATAATAATAAAGTGGGTTTACTCTTCTTCGCCACTAGAGGGCCTCCTAACGACTCCAAGGGCGCAGTGTTCAGGCAGAGGCAGGAGATTAAAGGGCGTATATTACGCTCGCACTACGGGCCATTCACGAAAGCAAATACTGAGCTCTACTCCATCAATAAAGGGCTGTAGAAATAAATCCTCGGTGAGGCACCAAAAGTCCTAGTCTCCAACCAACAGGCCCCAAGCAATCCAGTTTTTTCTTCGGACAAAGGGCACGAGCACACAGGGTCACTCTCTAGTGACGCAACACGATGCAGGTGTGCTAAAGGAGGTATCCTCTACCCAAACAAGTGCACTGCCGTAGACTGCCAATAAAATAGCACACTGGTCCTTCTACGGTGGAGCAGAGTACAGATCTCCTGAATTAATGCCACAAGGCCCCCTCGAAAGCTCCGGGAGAGGGTCAAAGTATGACGTGGCACAGACGACGGAAGCCAAATCACCATCACAAACATGAAAAAAAAGAAACAAACTTCATGGGCGGAGTACCAATATAAACTAATAACAACCATTAGGAGAGGCAAAAGACCCATATCCAGTGTTCAGAGAGAAACTCCAAAAGAAAAGAAACTGGATTAAACTAGAAAAACTTACTTTAAAAAGGGGCCATCAAAACTGAATAAATTACGTTAATTTATAATAATATATATATATATGTATTTATGTATGTAAATGTAATAGCCACAATGCTTTCTTAACTTCTCAAATTCTTTGCTCTTTTTTGGATACGCTGGTCACTACAAAGCATCGAGATCCAACTTGAAAGATATATGAAAGAAATCATGAAGTCCGGGTTCGTTTCCCGCCACCGGACATCATAATTTCTTTCATATTTCTTTGAAGTTGGATCTCGAGTTTTGTAGTGACAAAAAAGAGCAAAGAATTTGAGGAGTTAAGAGAGAATTGTGGCTATTACCATTTTCATACATAAATACACACACAAACACACACACACACACATATATATATATATATATATATATATACTATATATATATATAGATATGAAGGGACATAAATATATATATATATTATATATATATACACATATATTATACATATATGTATATATATATATATATATATATATATATATATATATAATATATTAATATATATATATAATATATATATATATATATATATATATATATATTTATACTTAACCAAAGATGTGAATAATCCGCGCAGCGAAGTTCAAGACTCTCTCTCCCTCTCTCTCTCTCATGTAGGGGTTGGAGAGAGAAGGGGGGGGGAGGGGGGGAAGGTTTGTATT
>NC_087203.1:45814265-45824265 GCF_015104395.2 Macrobrachium nipponense
CTGGCCAGCTGAGAAACTTTGATTTTCTATCTGGTCAGGCTGAGAAACTTTGATTTTCTATCTGGCCAGGCTGAGAAACTTTGATTTTCTATCTGGTCAGGCTGTTTGTTCTCTGTCTGTATGTTTATGTGTTATTTTTTTTATCCCTCTCTTTTGTAATACCTTTATTTGAGTACATAACTTTGTTCTTAGCTTCCTTCTAGGTAAGTTGTCACCAGCTTATATTTCTCATTCTTATAGTAAAGGATTTTAGTCATTTTATTCTAGATGCTTTATCTTAATTATAACTTGCAATTCTGGTTTTATTAATTTACTGATTGCCAGGTTGCTGTTTGCAGCCTAGAAAGTGCAGCTATGAGGAGTTGTGAATTGTCGGCATATATAGAATTATTTATAAAATAAAATACATATGGATAGTGCCTTTCCCTGACCAGCCTTGGATTGTTCTTCGACCGTTGCTCCGGAAGTTATATATATATATATATATATAATATATATATATAAAAAAAAAAAAATATATATATATATATATATATATATATATATGTGTGTGTGTCTTATATATATGTATGCGGTGTATTTGTATGTTTGTGTGTCGTATGACACTCTTTTTAACATAGAGTAAAGAAATGCCTAAAAAAATTTTGGGACCATCAGCTTGAAAAATTCAAGTATTTCAGAAAAATCTGAGAACAGGATTCACTTGAACACAGTACTTAGTAGAAAGGTAGAACCATCCTTAATGTTGTTATAGATTAGCGGTGTAAAAGGGAGGGTTTTCTTATTTTATTTTATTTATTTATTTATTTATCTATTATTTATTTTTTTTGTATAGGCACCTAAAAGGTATTGGATCTAATATGCGTTATACGTGGGTGGACGAAGTGCTTCCCTTTGCCCTCAGTGGCATAGCTCGAAGGATATACCCTCCTTTTAGTGTCCTTGAGAGTAACCAAGAAGGATCAATTAATATGAAACGTTATCCAGAAGGTCATATTATTGACTGAACAATTGTTATAGCTAAAAAAGCCATTAATAGTAGTAACTTATATTTCAAGATGAAGAGATATTCTTATAAATATTTGACATGGCGAAGGTACCGAAATACTCAGGACCTTGGCAAGGTCACTTAGTGGGTCCTGCTTTTAGCGAACCCGTCTTGTAAAGGTCACTTTGTGGGTCCTGCTTTTAGCGAACCCGTCTTGTTAAGGTCACTTAGTGGCTCCCTCTTTTAGCGAACCCGTCTTGTAAGGTCACTTTGTGGGTCCTGCTTTTAGCGAACTTGTCTTGTTAAGGTCACTTAGTGGCTCCCTCTTCTAGCGAACCCGTCTTGCAAAACGAGAGGAATTTTGGATCGTTCGTGGAACACGGAGAAGGACAGAAAGTTCCGTAATCTGGAAAATTAATTCGCCTTTCAGACTTTTCTATTCGGCGCTGAATGACCTCATAGCGTTTGGCCCGTGGCCTAAATTCTACATGTACCAGAGTACGTTGCTCGCCATACATACAGTTCTCGTAATACATGCCAGAAAAATGTATGTGTGTATTAGAGGTAGCCAAACTGTCAATTTGATCGTAATTTGTACTAAAGAATTACTGTCATAATCTGTGAAGAATTATTGTCATAATCCTTCAAGAATTATTGCCATATCTCTAAGGCTGACACCCGGATCCATGCAAATGGTTGTGTGTTATTTAATGATTAGATAATTTCTTTTGGGAGTGAAGAAGAATCTCTTTCCTCCGTAGTTTAAACTCTCTGGCAGACGTTGTTTTTCAGATCTAAACTTTTTTTTTTTTCTTAAGATTTTCGCGAAACTCCCTATCTCTCTTAAAACGAGGTTGATGAGGCTTACGTAAGATGCCTTCGTCTTGCATCTTGTATCCGAGATAAACGGGTCTCTCCCCCGAATCGGAATTAACTTTTTAATTAACCTCGACTTTGATCAGTAGGTACTCGAAGGGAAAACTTAATCTCCGCTAGAAAAGAGGAGTAAAGAGCAATTAAACGTCCTGAAATTGTACCTGGCCATTCTAATGGCTTCTTCATGTGCCGTCGACTCTCTCTCTCTCTCTCTCTCTCTCTCGTCTCTCTCTCTCTCTCTCTCTCTCTCTCGATATTGTCAGATTACAAAACATGCTTTTGTTTTTCGTATTTATTCTGTGTGACAACCATTGTAAAATGGAAATAAAGGGTATTGTTTTGATTTGACCCTCTCTCTCTCTCTCTCTCTCTCTCTCTCTCTCTGAGATATAGTCACATTACAAAACATGCTTATGTATTTTGTTTTATGTGATAAGCATTGTAAATTGAAAATAAAATTTTTAGATTTTACCCCTCTCTTCTCTCTCCTCTCTCTCTCTCTCTCTCTCTCTCTCTCTCTCTCTCTCTCTCTCTCTCTCTCTCCTCTGCTATTTTTTACGACACCTCAAGTCGTTTATCTAACCAGTCGTCTTCGGTTCGTTTTTTATAGTGTTTTAAATCACGTACTATATGGAAGATCTCTCTTCCACATTCGTATTTTATATCTTTTTTTTTGTAGCCTCTTTAGATCCTCATATTTTACTGTAGTTTATCAGCCTTCGCTTCTCTCGCGCTGTATCTTTTTAACGCCTGTATTTCGAATATGTTGTATTTTTAAATTTTTTCTATAGAATATTTTAAATATTTAGATTTTTCTAGAATACTTTATCTTTTACGTGTATTTTTTCTGGAATAGTTTATCATTTTTATATGTATTTTTTTCTAGAATAATTTATGTTTAGATTTTTCTAGAATATTTGATCTTTTTTCGTG
Organism: Macrobrachium nipponense; assembly: GCF_015104395.2. Classification (NCBI taxonomy): domain Eukaryota; kingdom Metazoa; phylum Arthropoda; class Malacostraca; order Decapoda; family Palaemonidae; genus Macrobrachium; species Macrobrachium nipponense. Next base: position 45,817,063 of record NC_087203.1, read on the forward strand.
TATTTTTTCTTGAATAGTTTATCGTTTTTATATTTTCTAGAATATTTTATCTTTTACATACATATTTTCTACAATATTTTTTCTTTTACATATATTTTTCTACAATATATGATCTTTTACATAATTTTTTTCTATAATATTTTATCTTTTACGTGTCTTTTTTCTAGAATATTTTATCATTTACGTGTTTCTTCAGAATATTTCATCTTTTACGTGTTTTTTCAAGAATATTTTATCTTTTACATTCATTTTTTCTAGAATACGTATCTTTTACGTGTCTGTATTTATAGAATATTTTATCATTTACATCTAAACATAATTTTGGAGATGCTGTTTTTAGCTAATCCTTTCGATAACTTGAGATCTTGTATTTTTTCTATTTTATTATATATTTATTTTATTTACTTTATCTTGTATTTATTTATTCATTCATATTTATATTTGTCATTTTCGCAGCATCCGTTGGGTCTGGAATGCTCACAAAATTTGTGGATGCTCAAAAACATTTTACTTAAAATTATTATTATTTTGCTAAAACAATCATGACTGTTTTATCGATGATTTCTGGTGACATTATTTTTGTTCATTCATTCACTCATTCACTCATGTGAATGAATGAGTGAGTAAACAAACAGAAGCAGTTCTTCAGTTGCTTCAGTTTTCAACTATTGTTTTTACATATACCTCTATGTCAGCATTTCTCTCCTTTGGTTGTTTATTTTTATTCTAAATCAAAATCTCCTTTATTCGTCTATTCATTCACAATTGTGCAAGTTAGTTTTTTCCAATACGTTCATTATTATCACTTTTTTTTCATTTATTTTTCAATGTTTATTTTTTTTCAATGGACTTGACAGATTCCTATTAACTGACCATTCTTCCTCCTTTCCGATTCCAGATTTCCTATTAACGCTGGAATTGACCAGATTCCTATTAACTGACCATTCTTCTCCTTTCCGTCCGCAGGAATTGACAGATTCCTATTAACTGACCATTCTTCTCCTTTCCGTCCGCAGGAATTGACAGATTCCTATTAACTGACCATTCTTCTCCTTTCCGTCCGCAGGAATTGACAGATTCCTAATAACTGTCCCATTTTCTCATTTCCGTCCGCAGACGGGATTCGTCCTCACGGACGACGACGAGTACCTGATCGAACCCGTCCGCGGACACGTCCGCACGTCGACGGACCGTCCGCATCCTCACCTGGTCTACAAGCGGTCGGCGTTACCTTCCGAGGGGGATCGACAAGAGGACACCTGTTCCTCCTCAGGTGAGTTACTACTACTACTATTATTATTATTATTATTATTATTATTATTATTATTATTATTATTATTATTATTATTATTACTGTCGTTCTTCCATTTTTATTTCGAACTCTGAGGAAACTTCATAAGAAATTATCTTCGTGATTATTTTAATTGAATATTTAATATTTTTTCTTGGCCTGTTTCTTTAGATCAAAGGTTAATTTAAGATCCAAATTTTAGCTTAAACTTTTTTCAAGGTCAATTTGATGTTCAACGTTTCATTTTCCTTTTGGGTCGGCGACTATATATATAATTTTTTTTAATTTGACCCATTTTTGAAGGCGGGGTCATTCAAAAATCAGTATTCGATATCTCGACCTTTTTCGAGGTCAAAGGTCCATTTAAAAGGTCATCATTTAATTTCGTCTGGTTGTGATGGATCTGGCGAGGTAGGAACCTTGGGGTTGTTGAGTATTTTATTACCTGAAGATTTTTTTTAACTCTTGACTTATTTTCAAGGTCGCAGGTCAGTTTAAAGGTCACCATTTCATTATCTCTGATTCTTTATCTGTGACTGTTGTCCCAGGGTACCAATTTTTTTTTTTACTTTGATATTTTTTTTTAAGTTACAAGTCATTCTTCAGTCTAATATCTTATTTTCCTCTTATTTTGGGTCGAAGTTAAAAGTCGAATATTTTAGCATTTTAAACTATGTATTAGATATTAGGAGAGTTCTGTGCTCATCAGAGTGTTCGTTGGATTTATAAATAAAATTAAGCTTTAAGAGCTTTATAAGGTGTAAGACTGATGATTCCTACAGTCAAATCTTTTACCTTTTATTATTATAAAAAGAAAAACAATCGTTCATATTATGTCACTTTTAACCAATTATTTTTATGAATCGTTTGCACCAGTGACTAACGTTGAAGGCTTGCTTATGTAATATCTCTCTTACTTCATTCACTGCTTCCCAAGAATTGAAGGGTTACAAAGTAGTGTACCTGGCCACTGGTCGCCTCTCCAGATTCGAGTTCATGTTATCTTTTAATGTCCATTTCGGCAATGTTGTCATTAGGTCGTGAATATGTGCCTGGATAGTTGTTAACTGTTGCGGGTCGCGGCTCGAGGCGAAGGGATAGGAAATAGAGGGATTAGAATGTCATAGACAAAATATGCAGTCTGTAACAACAACAACAAAAAAAAAAAAAAAAAAAAAAAAAAAAAAAAAAAAAAAAAAAAAAAAAAAAAAAAAAAAACAACACAGGAATAAATAATTCTTCCGGTATGTCAGCTGCCTCCTCTCTCTCTCTCTCTCTCTCCTCGTCTCGCTCTCAACATCCTTGATCTAAAAAAAAAGCTGATAAAAAAAAACATTAAAACGTAATAGATGAAGAGTCAAATCCGCTCGTCTGTTTCCTAACACGACATTAGAAAAAAAAAAACTATCTCAAAGACGTTAATTATCTTCAACATGTAACGTTAAGTAATTTTTTTTTTTGTCGGGGGGGGGGGGTTGGCATGGGCGGGGGGTTTAGGGGAGGGGGGCCATCCGTCTTCGTGGCTTCAACGAGGGCATTAGTTTTTTTTCTCTTGATTTCGCTTAAGCTTCTGTTGATTCTAAAGACTTTTTTTATATAATTTTTTTTTTCGACCCAAATACTGAGAACATTTTCGTTGTACGTTTTTCAGGGAATAATTTTTATTTCGGTTAAATTTTATCATTCATTTTTTATTGTCGTTTCCATAAGAACTTTTTTGGTTTTCTGTCTCTTTAAAATAAAGTAAATGGAAAACCTGTTTTATTATTGCTTTATTATTTATGCTATGGAACGGGTAACTGTTTTTGGTATTTGCTCGCCCCCCCCCGTGATTAGACTCATAAAACTATATAGATCTTATATATATATATATATATATCATATATCATATCATAATATATATATATAATAACTATAAATTATATAGATAGATAGATATGCAATAACTTGATCACGATAAGTATATAAAACGTGATGCTATGTATAAATAAAGGTTTTTTGCCACGAAGGAAAAAAAACCTTTATTTATATATACATACATATATATATATATATATATATATAATCATGTGTCTAATAAAGCGAGCTTTTATATGTCATACATAATAATACAAGGAACGAGTTACCTTTGTAGTTGATGATGGCTCTCTCTCTCTCTCTCTCTCTCTCTCTCTCTCTCTCTCTCTCTCTCTCTCTCTCCGCAGGGGGTTGAAAGGACCACCCGAGGAGGTGTACAGGAATCACAATTGATCCCTGTCACCTGCCTACCCTCTACTTTAACTTGTCATTAAATGGCTGTACCTGTCTCGTCCTAAGCCTTAAAGAGGCTTATTTTTAAGCCGTATTTTTTTTCCTTTCCTCCAAGACGTATTTATTTTTATGGCAAGGCTTAGTTAGCATTTAAAAAAATGGACTGAATGGGCTCCATCGACTTGGTGTTGTGCTCTCTAAAGTCAGATCTTCGTGGTTGGTTGAATGTGACAAAGATGTTGGTTACCTTTTGTGCTTTGTGTGATCCAGGTTTTTTCTGCTTTATTTTTCTTCTTATTTATTTTCTTTTACTTATGTTAGCGTTGTATTTTTTTATATGTTTTTAATATTTATCAGTTTTTTCTGTATATAAATTTGAGGACGTTTGTGATCCAGGTTTTTTCTTTTAATTATTTTAGTGTTGTAGTTTTTTATATGTTTTCAATATTTACCAGTTTTTTTCTGTATATAAATTTTAGGATATTTGGGATCCAGGTTTTTCTTTTACTTATGGTTTTTGTGTTGTATTTTTCGTATGTTTTTAATATTCATCAGTATTGGTTTTTTTCTGTATATTTTATATTGGAGGATGTTTTGTGTCCAGGTCTTGCTTTTGTTTTTTTCATGTGGGTGTTCTTCATCTTATATATATATATATATATATATATATATATATATATATATATATATATATATATATATATATATATATATATATAGATTTAGTATTATTTACTTTTACGTTTTGCTGGATTTCATAGATGACTATACTTTTAGAGCTGAGGGTATCAGTATAAGGTTAATAAGTATTTTTCATCTCCTTCAGTCAATTTTTCCTCAATTATAATCGATGAATACAACAGTAAAGTCATCGTCGTATTTGTGCGGAGTTCGTCAAACTGGTCTTTCTTTCCGCAATTACATACGAGTTAATTCATGTATTATCTTAGAACTTAGAATCTTTTCGTTATTGACCGAAACAATATCAGTTTTGATTAAAACCTTTCCACTTTTGCATCTTTCAACTTTATGCAAATGGAATTTAATTTTTCGTTTTCTGTAAAGAAAACGATCGTTTCCGCTTTGTCTGTCCGTCCGCACTTTTATTCTGTCCGCCCTCAGATCTCAAAAACTACTGAGGCCAGAGAGGTGCAAATTGGCATGTTGATCATCCACCCTCTAATCATCAATTACACCAAATTGCAGCCCTCTACCCTCAGTAGTTTGTATTTGATTCAAGGTTAAAGTTAGCCATAGTCGTGCGTCTGGCAAGGATATAGGCCAGGCCACCACCGGGCCTTGGTTAAATCTTCACGGGCCGCGGCTCATGCATCATTTTCGCTTCCCCTTCCGCTACTTCTTTATTTTTTAATAATTCATTACGTCATTTTGGCACTCCTTCCACGTCTACTCACTCCCTTTGCATCATCCGTTTCTCCTCCTCCTCCTCCTCCTCCTCCTACTTCTCCTCTTCTTCGTCTTCTTCTTCTCCTTCTTCTTCTTCTCCTTCTCTTCTTCTTCTATCTGCTCCCTCCTCTCCTCCTCCTCTTCTTCTTCTTCTTCTTCTTCTCCTCCTTCTCCATACCCTGACCATCTCCCTGATCCTCTCCCCTCCTATCTCCCGTGACTTTTATCTCTCAATAAACGAGTCCCCCCCCCTCCTCTCTCTCTCTCTCTCTCTCCTCTCTCTCTCTCTCTCTCTGGCCCCGACCCTATTCGGTTACAACTCTGTTTACATCGAGGCTACTCTCCCCATCCATCACCTGTAATAGACCTCCATCAATCCCTTACCTGTGTTTCTTCCGAGAGTTCTAGTGCAGCGGAGAGAGAGAGAGAGAGCAGCTGCTACAGTAGCAGCTTCCAGAAGTCCATTCTTCATTACCATTCATTCATTCATTCATTTAGCCAGTGTAGTAGAGGGGTAGGCAAGGTCCAAAGAAAAGGTAGGTAAATTGGTGGGGGCGGGGCTTGATCATGTGTGACGTCACAGCCGACCACCGTTGGTTCCTGAGACCCATACTATTTTCTCTTTTTCAGACCAAAATACAAACGCTATTATTATTATTATTATTATTATTATTATTATTATTATTATTATTGATTATTATTATTATTATTATTATTATTATTATTATTATTGAGAAGATGATTCCCTTCATATGGGACTAGTGCACCAAAGGGGCCACTGACTTGAAATTCAAAATTTTAAAGAATATTGTTATTATTTTTTTATTTTTTATTTTTATTTTTTATTTTTTTTGCTCTATCACAGTCCTCCTATTCGACTGGGTGGTATTTATAGTTTGGGGTTCCGGGTTGCATCCTGCCTCCTTAGAAGTCCATCACTTTTCTTACTATGTGCGCCGTTTTTAGGATCACACTCTTCTGCATGAGTCCTGGAGCTACTTCAGCCTCTAGTTTTTCTAGATTCCTTTTTAGGGATCTTGGGATCGTGCCTAGTGCTCCTATGATTATGGGTACGATTTCCACTGGCATATCCCATATCCTTCTTATTTCTATTTTCAGATCTTGATACTTATCCATTTTTTCCCTCTCTTTCTCTTCAACTCTGGTGTCCCATGGTATTGCGACATCAATGAGTGATACTTCTTCTTGACTTTGTCAATCAACGTCATGTCTGGTCTAGTGTGCACGTATCACCCTATCCGTTCTGATACCATAGTCCCAGAGGATCTTTGCCTGATCGTTTTCTATCACTCCCTCAGGTTGGTGCTCGTACCACTTATTACTGCAAGGTAGCTGATGTTTCTTGCACAGGCTCCAGTGGAGGGCTTTTGCCACTTAATCATGCCTCTTTTTGTACTGGTTCTGTGCAAGTGCTGGGCATGCTATGTGGTTTATGGTTTCATTTTTCGTATTGCACTTCCTACATATGGAGAGATGTTTAATTCACGTCTATCGTTCTTTGAACATATCTGGTTCTTAGGGCCTGATCTTGTGCCGCTGTTATCATTCCTTCAGTTTCCTTCTTTAGCTCTCCCTTCTGTAGCCATTGCCATGTGTCATCGCTGGCTAGTTCTTTAGTCTGTCTCATGTATTGTCCGTGCATTGGTTTGTTGTGCCAGTCCTCTGTTCTGTCTGTCATTCTCCTGTCTCTGTATATTTCTGGGTCTTCGTCTACTTTTATTAGTCCTTCTTCCCATGCACTCTTTAGCCACTCGTCTTCACTGGTTTTCAGATATTGCCCCAGTGCTCTGTTTTCGATGTTGACGCAGTCCTCTATACTTAGTAATCCTCTCCTCCTTCCTTTCGTGTTATGTATAGTCTGTCCGTATTTGCTCTTGGGTGTAGTGCTTTGTGTACTGTCATATGTTTCCTGGTTTTACTGATCTATGCTGCGGAGTTCTGCCTTCGTCCATTCCACTATTCCTGCGCTGTATCTGATTACTGGCACTGCCCATGTGTTTATGGCTTTTATTATATTTCCATCGTTGAGTTTTGACTTAGAGTATCGCCTTGATTATTATTATTATTATTATTATTATTCAGAAGATGAAAGCCACTCAAATGGAACAAGCCCACCAAAGGGGCAACTGACTTGAAATTCAAGCTTCCAAAGAATATTATGGGGTTGATTAGAAAATAAGAAAGGGTAAAGGCAGATACGGAAAGAAGAGATCTCACTTATCAAAAGGAAAAAA
>NC_087203.1:45834265-45839265 GCF_015104395.2 Macrobrachium nipponense
TATATATATATATACTAAGTAGATGAGGGCAGGCAGGAACACACAGGAATTTGACATTTTGACATTTATTCCGACGTTTCGCAATCCATTATTGCATCCTCAAGGAATTCTACAATAGATGTAAATAAAATATTTTTTAAAACTTCTTTTTAAAATTATAAAATTAAAAATATTATCTATAAGTCAATTTAAAAGACCGCATTTAAAACAGAATAACTTAAGTTGAAACACAACAAAAAACAAAAAAACATGTAATTGAACATTAATCTACAAGGATTTATTAAGAAATATAATAACAATAAAAAAAAATAATAAATGACTAAAGAAGGTTGAAAATTAAACAACTTGTTCCGGTTTTTAAATACCCAGTCCTCAGCTGTCAGCTTTTTTTTTATCTTGACTTTGTTGTTGTTCTTAAAAGCCTCTTATTGTTTACTTTTCGTTTCTGCCTTCAGTTTTACTCTTGACTTTGCTCTGTCAGGTTAGCTCCACTCCTTTAGTCATTTATTATTATTATTATTATTATTATATATTTTTTAATAAATCCTTGTAGATTAATGTTCAATTCCATGTTTGTTTTTTGTTTTTTTGTAACTTGTGTTTTAACTTAAGTTATTCTGTTTTAAATGCGGTCTTTTAAATTGACTTATGGATAACTATTTTTAATTTTTATAATTAAAAAAAAGTTTTAAAAATGATTTTATTTACATCTATTGTAGAACATAGGAATAAATGTCAAAATGTCAAATTCCTGCCGTTCCTGCCTGCCTCATCTACTTAGTGTGACTGCGCGAGTGGCCTCCTGCTGATTTTGGCTATATAGATATATATATATATATATAATATATATATATATATATATATATATATATATATAGTATATATATATATATATATATATATACTGTATAGCCTGCTACACTTTACCATCACATTACCGCCTTCTGCCAGTATATTTTCCCCCGTTCAGGGCGACTAGAATTATGTATTAAAAAAATGTCTTAAGGAAAAAAAAAAATATGTTTACGTCTTACACGAGGATTTGATATGGTTCAGAAGGTGTTGGATGATGTAACGAGAAGGGAAAAGAGAGAGAGAGAGAGAGAGAGACGAAAATATGAGGGCATCGTGTTTAATGTTCCGTTGTGACGTTCGCTAAAAACTGTTTACTGGTGAGGGTGTTGTACGAGAGGAAATAAGCCGTACCTTAAAGCCCTTGTCGTCAACATTCCGCCCTTTTAAACTCTCTTCTCTCTCTCTCTCTCTCTCTCTCTCTCTTTCTCTCTGTGCTTCTTCTTCTTCTTCTTCTTTGTTGTGTCTCCTTAGAACAATGGCGCTGTTTAAAGAAAGCTATTTATTGTACATTAAGGTGAGGAGGGACCTATGGTTGCTATTTTAGGTATAAACAGGCGCTCGCCACGCGCACAGTAAGGCGTATACGCACACAGAATGGGATGTTAGACATTTACACTATTTAGTGCTGCAGTTATCTATAAGTTTTTTTTTTTCTTTTGAGAGAGAGAGAGTGAGAGAGAGAGAATTGAACTGTGACATATGGAGATTCCTCTCATATCTGTATCTTACCAAAGGACCTTCCTATCCTACGCCATGGAATTGAAGCTGTTCCGTAGGTCGCTCTCTGAACCGCAGAGGGTCAGAAGGCGAAGGTCATGCCCGCGGGGCGCGCGAATCAGGCGCCCTGCCAGTCATCATCATCATATCTTAGCCCTCGGGTCATGATTGTGGGCGTGAAGTAGAAAATGAGGCGTTAAAACCGGTGACGGGCGGTTAGTTTTGCCTAACTAAATTATCATAAGGAGGGGGCGGTATGATGATACCTAACTAGTAGCTATTGGTTCTGTTCACCGCGATCATTAGTATAAGTACTATAGTAGATTCACATCAACCGTGCATCTGACGTCTAGGCCAGTCCCTCACGACGCTCCTGATTGGCTGTAGCGTCGTAAGGGCCTGGCCTAGACATCAAATGCACGGCTGATGTGAATCTTCTATAGCAGCGATAATACTGCCAATTATAGAATAAGCACCATTATCTTTAGAAAAATTGATTAAAATATAAATATTGTTCCAGTCACCAAGTTAATTCAGTTGTCAATTTTTATTCAGGTCTATGCAAATCACCAAGTTTATTCAGTGTTAGTCAAACCGCTGACTTTATTAAGTGCGGTTTCAGTCACCAAGTTAATTCAGTGTCGTTTTTATTCAGTTCTACTCAAATCACCAAGTTAACTTTGTGTCGAATCACCAAGTCAATTCAGTGTCGTTTTTTCAGTTTTATTCGAATCCCCAAGTTAACTTTGTGTCGAATCACCAAGTCAATTCAGTGTCATATTTATTCAATTATATTCGAATCACCAAGTCAATTCAGTGTCGTTATTCAGTTCTATTCGAATCACCAAGTTAAGTTTGTGTCGAATCACCAAGTCAATTCACAGTCATTTTTATTCTGGTCTATGCAAATCACCAAGTTATTTCAGTGTCGTTTTTATTCAGTTCTGTTCGAATCACCAAGTTAACTTTGTGTCGAATCACCAAGTCAATTCAGTTTCATATTTATTCTGGTCTATGCAAATCACCAAGTTTATTCAGTGTCTTTTTTATTCAGTTCTATTCGAAATCACCAAGTCAATTCAGTGTCATTTTTGTTCAGGTCTATGCAAATCACCAAGTCAATTCAGTGTCGTTTTTATTCAGTTCTATTCGAATCACCAAGTTAATTTTGTGTCAAATCACCAAGTCAATTCAGTGTCATTTTCATTCAGCTCTGTGCAAATCACCAAGTCAATTCAGTGTCGTTTTTATTCAGTTCTATTCGAATCACAAAGTTAACTTTGTGTCGAATCACCAAGTCAATTCAGTGTCTTTTTTTATTCAGTTCTATTCGAATCACCAAGTTAATTTTGTGTCGAATCACCAAGTCAATTCAGTGTCTTTTTCATTCAGTTCTGTGCAAATCACCAAGTTCATTCAGAGTCAGTCAAACCGCTGACTCTATTAAGGATTTTTAGCCCCGTGGCATACGATCCGTTAAATTAACCTAGTGTCCGCGGAGCCAGTAGGGTGTCCGTAACACACACACACACACTACACACAAACAGCAACAAAACTATCCGGTGTCACATAACAAGTGAGAAAGGTGCCAATCACAAGACCACTTCCAAAGGTGTCGTGTTTCTCCCGATGCGTTTTATAATAAGGGAAACCTGTAGTGTCATTGATATCTCCCTTTTTCTTTTTTCTTTTTCTTTTTTTACCAGTTGGGATTTTGTTTTGTTTGTTTTATTTGGTTGTTTGTCTTTTCATTGAGTCGTGTCAGCTTTCTTTTGGGTCAGTGTACGACATGGACTGTATATATACTATATATATATATGTGACTGGTAAAAATGTTCTGTTATAACAGAATTCCATCTAATAAAAGGAGCCTATAAAAACACCAAAATATAGAGAGAGAAATACTATATTTCAGAGAAGATTGCTGTCTCCCTCTTCAGGTAGATGAATGAGAAAAGTTACAGAAAAGGTGGTATTTATACCAAGAGGTCCATCTACAGGTACACATATATATGTGTGTATATATATATATATATATAATATATTATATATATATATATATATTATATATATGCAAATATGTATGCAATGTGTGTATGTACAGTTAACAGGTGTGTTCAATCAAAGCAGATGAAATCAGCAGGAATAATGTTCTCAACAGTAATGTAATTAATATTTTCTTGACTGATATTTAACTCTTGGACGTAAGTCGGGAGCATTTAGATACGAACAGCAGTGAAATTACTTGAACTAGCAAACATATGTATACAGAAATTATGTATGAAAATTCGTAAAGTAACTAAGTCTACGGGCATAACCAGCTCCATTTCAGGGAATTCCTTCTCGCCCCCACCCCCTTCGGAGGAGGGGGGAGGTAGGATGAAACCCCATTATAAACCATCTTAGGGGTCTCTACTATAACCCTGCCAAGTTTCATGCCCATCAGACCAGCTGTTTGGCCGTGATTGAATGACAAACGGACGGACAGACATTACACCCGTTATAGTAAGATATGACTCGCAGAAAACTTTCATCAACTCGCCATGTTGGAAATTGTTTGAATTTCCAAAACCCCTCATTCTTAGTTATTAGTTTTATGATCTTCACTTGATTATCTGGCAAGGGACAGACACGGACATCTGATGTCATTGTCAGTATAGATTCAGATTTCAGTTGTTCTTTAGTAAATCAGTAAAAATTTTTTTTTTTTTTTTTTTTTTTGGGGGGGGGCAGTGTCGGGGGGAGACAGTGATACTGTGTAAATAACAATCCTTTCTCATCCTTTGTTGCGGTGCGGTGACCACTAACATGTGTACCCACAGCTAGTATGTTTTGATAGAAGCCCAGTTTTTTTAATCATATACAAAATTGTCATTTTCTGTTCTGTCCAGGCAGGCAGTGGTACAATTAGTGTGTGTGTGTGTGTGTGTAATTCGAAAACTGTATATAAGGAATCATTGAAACCTGATATGAAGCCTCTGTGACCAAGGTACCATAAGGTAGATTTTTTGGACTGGCCCTAACATCAAATTGGAGTTACTTTTCCCTCACACCAAATTGGAGTTATTTTTCCCTCAGACAAAGTTTAGTTACTGTCCCTCACACAAAATTGGAGTTAATTTTCCTTGAGACAAAATGGGTACATTTTCCATCACACAAATTGGAGTACTTTCCCTGAGACCAAATTGGAGTTAATTTTCCTTGAGACAAAATTGGAGTTACTTTTCCCTCACACCAAATTGGAGTTACTTTTCCCTCAGACAAAATTGGAGTAACTTTTCCCTCAGACAAAGTTGGAGTTACTTGTCCCTTACACCAAATTGGAGTTACTTTTTCCCTAATCAAATTGGAGTTACTTTTCCCTCACACCAAATTGGGGATACTTTTCTCTTACACCAAAATGGAGTTATTTCTCCCTCAGACATAAT
>NC_087203.1:45844265-45866765 GCF_015104395.2 Macrobrachium nipponense
GTAAACAAACTGTTTACAGACCTCCGCCTAGGATTTTGAAACTTCATTAGCCCACTTAAGTATCCTAATTATTCTTTCGATTATTAACTTGGATTTGTGGCTAGGCATACGCTATCGTAAATTTTTTCATTGCATTTGATGTCTGAAGCTAGTTAGCCTAGTTTCAGACTTTGTTGTCTGCATGGTAAGGTGAGGCTACCGTAACTTTCGGTAGACACTCGCTTAGTATATATGACGTTTACATGTTTTCTTTGCATAAGGTAATTAGTGTAATGTGTGACTGATTACGGAAGAAGGAGGATTCAATTACGCATTTTAGAGCGTGTTAGAATCAGGAGTTTTCCTCCACAGTAAACAGAAGTTAGAATAATGAACCTTCTAACCTCCTGTAGATTTTATTTGCCTAACCCTGTGGTATGGCTTACGAGCCTAGAATAAGTGTCTGCTAAAGGATTACATCAAGTAATCTTAGACTAAAGTGCTCGCTCTCCAACCAGTGTTGTGAGTGTAGTGCCCCTTGTGTTGTTGTGAGGGGGCGTCAGATCGGCCCCCCATAATGCCTCTAGGCCTGGACCTCTGTCGGACTCCCAGGACTCAGGGAGAGGGCATGTCGAAACAGCCGCAAGAAGGGTTACGGGGGATCCCCCACCGATCTGGCGTCCCCTTCGGCAGAACTGTTGACTCTTCCCAGGCTGCTAAAGATCGTGCACGTGCGCGAATCTTGAAAGATTGCTTCTCTTTCCGTTCCTCAGAGGCGTCCTCCCCACACAGGGGTTGGAGTTCTCGGAAGGACTCGCGCCCCCTAAAGAAGCTTTAGAGAAGAGGACGCTTCACGTCCTCTCTCTCGTCACGAGAGGATGAGAGTAGAAAGAGACCACATTTTCCCTTTTAGAAGAATGCACTGGCTCTTTTCCTAAGGGACATTTAAGGAGGCCTCATTCATCTTGCCAGAAGAGTGATTTGAGCCTCCTGCGAGAACGCTCATGTATATATCATTTATACATTATTAAGGAGGCTCATTCATCTTGCCAGAAGAGTGATTTGAGCCTCCTGCGAGTGACCGCTCATGTATACATCATGTATACATTATTAAGGAGGCTCATTCATCTTGCCAGAAGAGTGATTTGAGCCTCCTGCGAGTGAACGCTCATGTATATATCACTTATACATTATTAAGGAGGTTCATTCATCTTGCCAGAAGAGTGATTTGAGCCTCCTGCGAGTGAACGCTCATGAAGTTAGAGCTGTTTCAACCTCGCTAGCATTCCAAAAGAATTTGGTAATCAAGGACATTCTTGATTCCACCTTTTGGAGGAGCAACTCAGTATTCGTCTCCTCTCCTCATTGCGCTCCGTATACGTTATGTAACGTTCGCTTTACTTCGATAAAGCAAGCTGATAAGTTTGACGGCCGGCAAGCTGCTTTGCACAGTCAAACAACTTATGTCTCTGGTCGGCATAAGAAGGGCAATTTAGACGTGAGGAAGCTTTTGGAGGTGCTCGACGTCCTATAAGTAGAGACATTCTCCAGGACGCTCGGCAAGCACCTTGCGGAAGACGAAAGCCATACGTCTTCCTTTAGTGTTCACACTCTTCAGGAGCAGCGTGCGGCTCTCCATGGAGACTCGCATGAGGACGTCCCTTAAAAATATTCAATGTCATACGCAAAACGCCGTTTCGTCATAACATTGAGATGTTGGCAAGGTCGCTCGCCAGGACGCCTCTTGGCGGGCCTTGCATGCATCAAGGCGCTCAACGAGTTCCTCTCTGAAACGTCGTTCAGAAGACTTGGTGTTCTCTGCTCAGACACTCTCGTAGCTGGACGCTTTCCAGGACGCTTTTGAGGACGCTCGGCAGGAAGCTTTTGAGGACGCTCAGCAGGACGCTTTCCAGCACGCTTTTGAGGACGCTCAGCAGGACGCTTTTGTGGACATTCGCCAGGACGCTTCGGTGGAAGCTCGGCAGGACGCTAGCGAGGACGCTCGCCAGGACGCTAGCGAGGACGCTCGCCAGGACGCTAGCGAGGACGCTTTTGAAGACGCTCGGCATCCTACACGTCATGACGCTCGGTAGAGCACTTGCCAGGACGTTCTTCAGAACGATAGGCGTCCTACGCATCAAGACGTTCGGCAGGATTCCTGCAAGAACGCTCTTCAAGAGGGCGTCGTCGAAGTAGAGGAAGGAGTTTGGTCTCGTCAAGATGTCTACTTCGCTTTCTTTCTACGAAGGGAGCGTTCAATAGATCCATCACTTGATGAATTCCAGGAAAACTGTAAGCAGATTTCGGTGTCATAAAACGCCTCGCTCTGCTTTCGGGATTGCGCTGCCGAAGGGGAACATTAAGGTCCTTCCTGTCGTAAGCCCAGTCTCTAATCAGGAATCCTGCCCCTTCCTCGATTTCTGCGGGAATCGGGGAAAACTATATGCTCGAATTCCTGGATACTTTCTGTCATGTAAATGGGTTAGTTCTCATTGACAAAGATCTTCATAACATTTTATCGCTTAAGCGGATAAGTAAATGAAATTTCGGAAGAGCTCTCATTCATTTTCAGAACCGAACGTGGACAGTCGTTTTCCTTTCTTTCTCTCTTCCTCGTCCAGGAAAGATGTAGTAGAGAATTCGATGTTCAAATTACTACAATACTTACGTAGTTTATCTTTGCGTCATTTTGCTAACGCATGGGTCGAGTCATATACGCATATCGTAGTTTACCTCTGCGGATAGAAGCCGAAAGAACTGTTGTTCTAATGTATTTATTTGACACTCCCTTCAACCTTCCAAGAGTTTTCGGAGTAAGAACAACTCTTCAGGTATTGTTACGACAACACCAACTCAGCTTCTGTATTTAGCGAATTCTGTTTCGTTTAAATAGGCCTGCTTGAGAGTTTCCTTTTGCTCGATAATATCATACCTATTCCTTAGTAAAGGGAGTAGCTGGCAACTCAGGCAGATAGTATTCTGTTCTCCATTGAAGCTTTCTTCGAGGAAGACTTCTCCTTCACTCTTTTTGATAGAGATCGAAGGTGGTCGATCTCCAATCCTTATTTTTTGTTTTGTTTTCTTTAAGGAAAGAATTTAGGATGGAGGATCGTTGTTCAGAATACTATAAATATACTACGTATATTAACCTCGCGAACGATGATTCTACTAAGCAGTTGAATTGTCCCCGAGGGGTAGGCCGCACCATATCCTAGTTATTCTACGGATTGCGACTTAGAAGACCGAGAAGTATTCTAATTGAACTGCAAACATCAACTCAGCTTCTGTATTTAGCGAATTTTGTTTCGTTTAAATATGCCTGCTTGAGAGTTTCCTTTGGCTCGATAATTTCATACCTATCCCTTCGTAAAAGGAGTAGCTGGTAACTCAGGCATATAGTGCGAGACGATGATCGAAGGCTGCTGTTACTGTGATCTACGCAGTACCGGCTAGCTCGGTGTCATGGGCGCGGTTGTTAACGTCCTCTCCCTATTGCGGGAATGGCTTAATAAACCGTCTCTTTGCCCTACAATCATGGATTTTAGCCTCGGGTTGAGGAAATTTCTAGTAATCTTGAATGATCATACCTGCCGTTTACTTAGAAAATTTCAACAAGATATCTCTTATACTTGTTAGGGTGCGGGTTTACCGCACGGTAACATTCTGTACGAATCTACCGCGGCATAGCACTATAATAATGCTCTCCTGCTTATGCAAAGCGCAGCCTTATTTAGGGAAGGAAGCAGCTGAGTGAGGGAATGGATGAGTTTGCTGGGGACCATTTCCTCGCTGGAGAGCTTGTTTTCCCTGAATAAACAGCAATTCAGACCTCTACATCAAATTTTCCTCACGAAGAAATTGGAATAACATCAAAGATCTTGTAATTCTAATTTTCTCTCAACGGCTTGAGGATCACCTCAGGTGATAGCGAGAGGGTGCCAGACATCCGAACAGAGAACAGATGTTCTGGCACATTGTCTGAAAGAATTGGAAGCCAAATTCAAATTAAGTCCGGCTTTCCAGTTCCTCGAAGGGTGAGAGGTTGGATCGAGTGGCCCAAATCA
Source organism: Macrobrachium nipponense (assembly GCF_015104395.2). Lineage (NCBI taxonomy): Eukaryota > Metazoa > Arthropoda > Malacostraca > Decapoda > Palaemonidae > Macrobrachium > Macrobrachium nipponense. The sequence continues at coordinate 45,848,309 of NC_087203.1, forward strand.
TCTCGGATAATTTCTCAGCTCTCTCATAGCTCGAGAAGAGAGAATTGGTTATGGGCTTGGGCACGGAACGTAACGATCCTCAATAGGTTCGTTAATCTAGTGCACGTCCGTGTGGGGCTTCTCGATCGAAGGCAACAACTACTGACGTCTGAGTAATCCTCACTTAGAAGTATGGTCGAAAGTGAGGAGAGACTGAGGGAGTCTTTCGTTAAGTTTTTCGTAATATTGAAGACGAAGGAGCTTCCTCTTAAGTTGTTCCCTTATTCATGATCCTAGAGGATTAGCTTTAGTCGCCACATGTTGGCCTCTAGGAGGTTGGATTCACAGAGGTCAGGTAATTCAGAGATTGTCCAAAGAAACCTTCCCGAGAGAATTCGGTGTAATCAAACATCGTCACTTAGTGAAGTATCTAATATCTCTCCTCTCTGAGTCTGAAAGCGTTCAGACTATCGAGAAGCGATAAGATCTTCAAGATTTATGGCAGTCTCTTGGCCAAGGCAAAGCAGTGCTGCCTATTTTTTTCAGTTTCAATCGGAGGGGGCCGTTTCTGGAGATAGTGAAGGGAAATGACTGTTCCTCCACCTCGACCTCTGTGAATTTCGTTATGGTTCTATCTTTCCGTATGAAGTATGAGTAAGATAGAAGTCCTAACTGTTGTAGAATATGCAAATATGTTGTTTGACGGCCTCTAGGCTCAGAGATTCGGTTCTGTCAAACAAAAAAACAAAGCTTCACGATCTTTGAGGTCTGTGGAGATCTTGTATTCTCTGGATCAAAAGGTTCCGGCATGGAACTTAGACGTAGTCTGAGTTTCTGATGCCAAAAGCATTTCGAACCTATCCTTTCTGCGAACTTAATACACGTGACCAGAAAGGCTAATATTCTAACCGCTCTAGCCACGGCAAGGAGGGTTTAGTGAGGTTTTAGCCATCATCAGAGGTTTTGGCTTTAAAGGACATAATGCGGTCTGTCCGCTAAGCCTTCCGTTCTTGATAAGAACAGAAAACCTGTCTGACCATTGACCCGAAGGCTTGGAGACCAAGGGTTATGGCACAAATTATTGGGCAAGGGCATTAGAGAGTCCTGTGCCCTGTAGGGTCTCTCAAGTTTTATCTTGATAAAACTATAGAAAGTCAAGGTCAACAGACAATCTGCGGTGTTCCGTAAAAAGACCAGACTAGTTCATGTCCAAGAACACCCTGGCATGATAGCCAAGGAGTTCTTTTAAGAGGTCTCATTCATTATGTTTGCATAAAGATTTGAGATTTTTTCTTAATATCAATGCTCAAGAGGTGAGGGCGCGGCCTCGGAAGCATTTCAACAGAGCATGACACTCAGTAACATCCTGAGTGCCACGCTTTTGCGAAGCAACTCTGGGTTCGCTTCACACTCCCGGACAATCTGCGGTGTTCCGTAAAAAGACCAGACTGGTTCATGTCCAAGAACACCCTGGCATTATAGCCAAGGAGTTCTTTTAAGAGGTCTCATTCATTATGTTTGCATAAAGCATTTGAGATTTTTTTTCTTAATATAATGCTCAAGAGGTGAGGGGCGCGGCCTCGGAAGCATTTCACAGAGCATGACACTCAGTAACATCCCTGAGTGCCACGCTTTAGCGAAGCAACTCTGTGTTCGCTTCACACTCCCGACGGGATGTGAAGACGCATTCAGATCCGTAAGTCGCTAGGACCATACATATCCGTAGATATATTATTGGGTGCAAGAAGCAACACGAATCCTATCCTATAGAAAAGGGATAGGTGTGCTTTTAACTTTGAAGGGTTGGTCGCTTGAGGCGCGTTCCTTTTCTTTAGCCTAGAAGTTATGGAACTAACTTTGATAGGTTAGGTCAGGTGGTGGTTTTAGCTTCGGTGCCCTCAAAAGTATGGTCATATGTCTAGTCACATTGTGGTCACGCCCCCGTTGACAGATCATCTAGAGCGCACCAGCATTACAGGTCTCTACCTCGCTGGCAACTCTAGTAACGCAAGAAGCAGACTTGGTGACAGTAATCACGAAGTCGGCTAGCTAACAGGTCAGAACCAAGATGTATATCATCTACTTAATTTAGTTTCCCAAAAATCCTATTCTGTCTCTTCCACCATCCGAAGGTGGGATTCAGCTATATATATATCTGTCAGGTAAGTTTCATGAACAAAATGTTATTGTTATAATACAATTAAGTTTGTTCATACTTACCTGGCAGATATATATAATTAAAGTGCCCACCCACCTCCCCCCACCCCTCAGGAGACAGTGGCACTGATAAAATAAAAATAGAACTATAAAAATGGGAATAGTTCCTGATATCCGCCTCCCCAGCGGCGGGAATGGGTACTACCACCTGGCCGCCCACCCCTGCGTGTGCCGCGAATTTTTAAATTCTGTCGGACTTCAGAAAATACAGCTATATATATTATCTGCCAGGTAAGTATGAACAAACTTAATTGTATTATAACAATAACATTTTCAAGTCAATGGCCCTTGTGGTGGGCTTGTTCCGTATGAAGAAAGTATCACTCATTGATGTCGCAATACCATGGGACACCAGAGTTGAAGAGGAAAAGAGAGGGGAAAAAAAATGGATATGTTATACAAAGACCTGAAAAATTAGGAAATTAAGAAGGATATGGGATATGCCAGTGGAAATTGTACCCATAATCATAGGAACACCTAGGAGGCACGACCCCCAAGATCCCTGAAAAGGAATCTAGAAAAACTAAATGCTGAAGTAGCTCCAGGACTCATGCAGAAGAGTGTGACCCTAGAAACGGCGCACATAGTAAGAAAAGTGATGGACTCTTAAGGAGGCAGGATGCAACCCGGAACCCCACACTATGAATACCACGCAGTCGAATTGGAGGACTGTGATAGCCAAAAAAAACGAATAATAATAATAATTGTTTTATTTTCAGTTTATTTCAAACGTTTTTAGTAATTTTATCCATATTTCTTTTTTTCGGTTTCGTAGGTGTTCGTAAGAGTTTTATTTAGAATCATTACCTTAGACAGGTCACTAGATCATATACGTTTCTTATACTTCCTTGGCAAAAGATGACAGACGTCGTGGAAACTAACAGATATATTTAAGGAAGCGAGAAAGTAAGTTAGTTTGTTAATAGTGGTTAATTAATGAGAAGAACTCTGTTCACATGGAACAAGCCCACCAAAGAAGCCACTGACTTGGAATTCAAGCTTCCAGAGAATTTGAAGTTCACGAGGAAGTAAGAGAAGGTAGAGGGAAAATACAGAAAGAAGAGATCTCACTTACTGAAAAGGAAAACATGAAGTAAATAGATTCATAAATATATAAAAATGTATTTAAAATGCATTAGGTGCAGCATTAGAGTATATTATGCATTGCGTCTTCTCTTGAAGCTTTGAAGTTTCAAGTTGTCTGCAGGAACATCCCGTAGGAGGGCTAGTGCCGTCAGTGCACCTCATTCGGTGCAATGTAGGCAAGGCAATACTTAAGGTTCTTTGCAGCATTACTTAAGGCAAGGCATTACTTAAGGTTCTTTTTTTTCGGCGCCCCTAGCTACAACTATTTTCATTCCTTTAACGTACGTCCGTTCGTACTCTCTTTCTTCCATCTTACTGTCGACTCTCTCCTAACAGTTGATTCATAGTGCAACTGCTTTGAGGTTTTCCTCCTGTTACGCCTTGCAAACCTTTTCCTGTCAATTTCCGTTTCAGCTTTCAATGGCCACAGTTGCCCGAGTGCTTGGCATAATGGCAAAATATCTATATAAATCAAATGAAAAATCTATAGGAACATAAACAATTTGTACACAGAACGAAATAACACGAAAATTTGGGTTGTTTTATTTGTTCTTGTCGAAAGCTAATACGGAGAATGGAACAGGTTTTCATTCAAGAGAAAGGTGAATACTTTCTGCATTCTCAGTTGTCACTAAAAGGAAAGTAGACTTTTTCTTCTTTTTTTTCTCGGTTTCCATCAAAAGACGTTCATGAATAAGACTGAGCGACCACTTTGCATCAGGGAAAGGAAGATAAGATATAAAAACTAGTAGTACGTATGTTGTTATGTCCGTCGAGCGAGCCAGGTCATCAAGAAGACAAAAAAAAAATAATTAAAACAAAAACATGTATAACTTTATCCATAACCGATTCACCCCGTTACATGACAAGGCAGATAGCATTCCTTAGGACCTGTCTCTCTCTCTCTCTCTCTCTCTCTCTCTCTCTCTCTCTCTTTTAGGAGAGAGAAACTCTGCTTCTCGAGATTTTTGCTCCTACCCCCGAGGACACGCTGCTCCATATGCATGAGGGAGCCAAATGGAGCAGGCGATTCAAGCAAGGTATTTGGTGGTCGGGTATTGACAGCGTCCGAGGCGGGAAAGAGGAGTGGCTTTTTGGACGCTGTCAGAGATATCAGGATGAGAGGGATGTTTCTCGTGTGATTAGCATGGAGGAGGAAATGGTACTTCTCGGGATGAAAGTAATGGTTCTCAAATTGGTTAACAAACAGGAAATACCCCCATGATTTTTCTACTTAATCAATTAGGACGAGGAAATAGATTGATTCCAAGTTTCGAGTTGATGGGAAGTTTGAAATATCCTTTAAAACATTTGAAATATATATATATATATATATATCACAGAAGGAAGTGCCTGAAATATATGGTTGCAACGTTAAAATAGTGTTTTATGAGCCTTTTATTTTCATATTATACTGTTGTATTACAGTAAAAAGACACACACACGACACACACACACACACACACACACACACACACACACACACACACACACACACACACATATATATATATATATATATATATATATATATAGATATATATTATATAGGTAGGGAGGTAGATTTATATTTTAGACTTCATTCTTTCATTTGACTTTGGTAGTAACCATTCCTTATAACACCCATTAATTATTCAAGGAGTCATTATTTTTTTTCGTTAATTATACACCTTTTCGTTGTGTGTGTGTGTGTGTGTGTGTAATATTGAATATTGACGACACCTTGTGTTTAGCGAGTGATTAATCATGCCCTTCGATCCTTCCTCCCAGAATCCTACAAGGAAGGCATCCTCGCCCGCGCCAGGTGGGAGAGAGAGACGCGACGTAGCAGCAGAGACGTGGAGGACGTCGAGGCCGAGGAGGAGGAGGAGGAGGAGGGGAACGGGTCTGGACGTCGAGTAGGAGGACGAAGAGGAGCGTCAGCGTCGAGAGGAACGTGGAAGTGACGGTGGTCGCCGACAAGAAGATGGTCGACTACTACTCCAATGAAGACATCACCACCTACATCCTGACCGTCATGAATATGGTAAGAGGCGAAATCCCCAAGAGATGGATGGACACCCCGCCCCGTTAGGGGGCGTGTAGTAGTGCCGTCAGTGCACCTCACGCTGTACACTGTAGACATTCTCAGACCCCTAACTGCTTAACCCCCTTTCGTTCCTTTTACTCTACCTCCGTTCATAGTTTCTTTCTGTCCACCGTCTCCTAATAGTTGATTCGTAGTGCGACTGCTTTGAGGTTTTCCTCCTGTTATACCCTTCAAACCTTTTACTGTGCGTCCGTTTCGAAGCTGAATGACCTTATAGGTTACACTGCTTGGCCTTTAGCCTAATCTCCATATTCAGTTTACATGGATGGACAGGGAAAGGCGTTGAAACACAGGAAAATGGACTTTTTCTGTCCGCCCTCAGATCTTAGAAACTACCGAGGCTAGAGGGCTGCAAATTGGGTTGTTGATCATCCATCCTCCAACCATCAAGCGTACCAAATTGCAGTCCTCTATCCTCCGTAGTTTTTAGTCTACTTAAGGTTAAACTTAGCCATAATCATGCGTCTGGCAGTACGATAGGACAGGCCACCAACGGGCCATGGCCGACAGCTTCATGGGTCACGGCTCATACAGCATTATACACTATACACAACTCGATTACGCCGAAGAAACTTCGTCGAATTTTTTCTTTATTCTTTTTTATTTTATCTTATTTATCATTCATTCATTCATTTATTCATTCATTCATTCATTCATTCATTCATTTATTTATTCATTCATTCACACAAATTTAATGGTAGTACGGCTATGCTAATCATTACAAGATAACCAACGACTGCTGTCAATTAAAAATGTCATTTTTTTTTTCAAGCAAGTAATCAGTCACATCTCTCTCGTCCACGACAGGTATCGAGCGTGTACCACGACGCCAGCATCGGGAACGCCGTCAACATATACGTGGTCCGTATCATGCTCCTAGAGGACCCGCAGTATGAGGTAAGGTCACCGCTTGTTTTGTGCGAATCTTGAAGGACAACAGGTCAGTTTGAAAGGCTTAGTAGAGCTGGGTATGTCGCAGGGGTCGGTGAATTGTGGCATTTTTTAAAATTTATTTATTGATATAAATATGTTTTCTTTGAGTGCTTGTGTTTTTAACTGATTAAATAAGTCTTTGACTCTTTTCGAAAAAGGAGCCTGGTTTGTTTGTTGTTGTTGTTGTGTGTTTGGGTGTTTGTGTGTGTGTGTGTTTTCCCATATTTTCTACCTTCTCACTTATCACTTTTCCTTGAAAATTGGACGCGTTAAGAGTATTCATAGGTTTTTATATATTTTAATATAAGATGAAGAATACAATGTTCGCGGTACGATCCCAGCTTTGCCGTCCATTGGTCTCTACCTGGTGATTATAGAAATAATATAGCAACATCTTGATGCAGTGACGCCAGTTAATTCAGGAGCGTTAAGTAGATCAGTCAATAAAATAGCCAACGTTGGAATAAGAGCTGGGAGCTCTGTAGTACTCTCATCTATAGAGAGTTGATTAGAGCTTTACGTATAGTTCTCCCACCTAAAGTGGACCAGTAAGTGGTACTAGCCTCATGAACGAATTTGGAACCGTAGCACCACAGTACCTAATAAGGCTTTTCCTGGGAAGGCTAATTTGTGTGGCTTAGTTAGCAGCGGCCTTGCCTTTCAATTGATGAGTCGTTTTTACTGTCGACACAAAAACATGCGGTTGTCAAACAGGTACGACCCAGTTCTGCCAAACTTCATTTCAATACATGACTCGGTTGTAGGCGACTGTCTGTTGTGGCATCTCAGGTAGGCGAAAAATGCCCTCGCATGAAGTATCGCCGTGTGGGCACGTGACAGAAATTGCCTTTGGGGAGACAGGTACTACGTGCTTGGGCATACGCCAGCTTTAAAAGTGGGTATTTTGGCCCAAAGATGAGTCAACGGTATATATATTTTTTTAAGAACAAAGATTCAAGGGAAAGAAGAAGTATAGGAATGAACAGACGAAAACATGCTCCTTGGAGACAGGGAACACGGAAGTAAAAAGAGAATTCCGGCGTCCAAAGAGTAATGGTGTACGGTGATACTCGTTACAGTGAATTATAGTTCGAGCGCTTTGATTCACAGTCGTGATTTACAGTCGTGCTAAAATAAATAAGAAGAAAAATCGGAGGCTATCGTTAAATTTTATTTTTATTTCTACACCTGAAGAAAAAAATTAATTTGTAAGATTTATGTTTCATTTTGTAAGGAAAAAAAATGTTTATAGTACAGTAGTTTAAATGCTTCCCGGGATTCGTCAGGGCAGTTTCTTTGGGCAATTATTTAAAAAAAATTGAGACGAGGACCAGTTCCAGTGAACGACTTGACCAACGTTAAGCGGAAGACTTTGACTAACGTTTAGATGGGCGACTTGACATTAGACGGATGACGACCAGCGTTAGACAGACGACTTAGTGACTAACGTCTAGATGAACGACTTGACCGGCTATAGACAGACTATTTTAACCAACATTAGACTTGTGGTTAACCTGGAGGACGGTGGGAGGTGGAAATGCTTATACGTACATGTCTGTCCTTCGTGTATGCGTTTGCGTGTGAGTGTATGTGTAAGTGTATTAATAAGTTTCTCCTCTGCTCGGTGCTCTCAGGTCTGTGGGTAAAGTTTCCGAGCACTTGATCGAATGACAAGGCTGCTTTTGCTTCCTTTTTTTTTTTTTTTTTTTTTTTTTGTTTTTTTTTTTTTTTTTTTTTTGCACAGTGCCTAACTTGACGATCGGCACTTGAGTGCCAAGAAAAAAGTTATTGAAGGCTGTTTACCTTTTTAAGAGTTCGCTTCAGTTGCCTCGAGACGTCATTGCAATCTTGATAAATTACACAGCTGACAATTAATCTTCTCTCTCTCTCTCTCTCTCTCTCTCTCTCTCTCTCTCTCTCTCTCGGGATCGTCTGACCTCGGTAACGCAAAGTCCGGTGACTTTCGAGACATGAAACTTGTGACCGTGATGACGACACCACTGTACTCAACTGTATTCATGTTTGCAAAACGAAGTTCTCCTCAACCTTTCATTCCGAATACAGTTCAACAACAACGCTGGGTATCGGTTCTCTGATATTATTAGCAGACGGTCTTTTTCCTTGTCACACATTTCATGTGCCCAGAATCGTGTTGCGGCAACAGCAGATGGGAGGAGTGTGTCTGTCGAACGTTGTTCCTTTGGCCGTGTCAAATGTCGCAGAGGTTGTCTTTTCTTACGTTTGTCAAACAGATATTCTTGTAGAACTGTCTTAGAGGAAATATAGTTAACCGGGAAATTATGCTCAGAATCTTCTGATTTACACAGAAATCTCTGAAGAAAGATCGTAGATTTCAGTTTTTTTTTTTTTTTTTTTTTTAGCTATTTGCAGCTGCCTAGCAACATGCAATAACAGGGCGTTGGCATGATTGGCCTGAGTTCAGACTCGCATTTAACACTGTGGCTGAATGAGTGGTGCATCCACCGCCTTTCCAAGTGGTACCTTCATCATGGGTCGTTGGGTGGTTCGAAACTCTGCTATGCACTGAGAGACCATCCATCCCGGGTAGCATAGTCTCGAACTGTAGCCGGTACCGAAACCTTCCTTTCAAAAAAGCGAGACGCCATAGCTTAAAAACTAACCAAGCACCTCAGTGGCGTAATCGGTATGGTCCTGGCCTGCCACCTTGGTGGCCGCGAGTTCGATTCTCGGGCGTTCCCACTGAGGGGTTAGAGATGTGTATTTCTGGTGATAGAAGTTCACTCTCGACGTGGTTCGGAAGTCACGTCAAGCCGTTGGTCCCGTTGCTGAATAACCACTGGTTCTTTGCAACGTAAAAACACCATACAAACGAATAAAAACTAATCGTGGAATCTTTTTTTAAACTAATCCCATATTTAGCACACCTAGATTATCTAGTGGTAACTAGTGCAATCCTAGTACTACACATCTCTGGACTTTTGCATCCTGGGTAGCGAAGGCAGAGAGGCAGCAGGTTGCAATTATTTTTTGCCGAATCACCGCTCGGGAGTTCGAGAAAGGAAGTCGGACGTCCAGTACGTGACGTCCTCCTCCCAAGGTATCATGATAATAATAATAATAAGCAGTGGCTGCGGAGGACAATGGTGTGTGATAGTGCCACTTGTGGCTTTTTGCAGAATCATCGCGCTTAATCACGCCGATTATTGTGTCTCCATTGTGGCCTATTGTTTACGGTGCTTTTTAACGACCGCGCCATTAGACGCATCTGTCTGGAAGGCTTTCGGATGGATGCTTTGAGATGATGCTCAGGATAAGGTGATTAATTACGGGACGAGGAATAAACGAGGCGAATAACCCTGAGACAAAATGCCAAAATAAATAAATGAATAAGAGGTTTTTATTATTTTGGCGTCGTGAGTCATCAGATTGTGAAGTTTTGTTAGGAGTGGATATATTGCATTTTGTTTGCGGGCAGAAACTGGAAAAAAGAGGACGTCATCCTCTTTGGAATATTATTCTGTGGATTTTTTTTTATGGATTTTTTGAGTTTAAAAGTCTGGCTTGTTTTGAGGGAAGTAGGAAATTACGGCGGAAACTTTATTTGAGAGCTTATGAAATTGCATCGTATGATAAGTGGAAAAATATCATTTTGATTTTAGTTCATAAATTGGCAAATAATTTGTCCATATTATAATTGATTTTAGTCCATAAATTGGTGTCTAATTTGTCCATATTATAATTGATTTTAGTCCATAAATTGGTGTCTAATTTGTCCATATTATAATTGATTTTAGTCCATAAATTTGTGTATAATTTGGTCATAAAGTAATTTATTTTATTTCATAAATTGACTTGGAATTTGGCCCTGAATAATTATTTGAGTTTCTAAGCAGATTTAGAATTTGGCCGCAAATAATTTATTTCAGTTCATAAATTGATTCAGAATTTGGCCTTTAAAAATTGATTTTAGTTCATAAATTGACCTCTTTTCAGTCTCAACATCTTTCTCAAAGTCAGGGAATTTAAAGTCTGGACACCTTTTCCATTTCACTCTCTCTCTCTCTCTCCAGGAAGAGCTGGACATCAGCCACAACGCCGACAACACCCTCAGGAGCTTCTGCACCTGGCAGCAGATGATTAACCCAGGCAACGAGACTCACCCTTATCACCACGACGTGGCAGTGCTTATCACAAGGTGAGTTGGCGGATGCTGTTTCAATGCTTTTTCTGATGTTGGTATAATAATAATCAGTTAGCATTAACTGATTATCAAGGATTCTTAGACTCTCTCTCTCTCTCTCTCTCTCTCACGTGAGGAAAGCGAGGTTTCTTTAGGCTAGCCGTTGTTAGACGTCTATTCTTATCACAAAGGATAGAAGAAGAAAAAAGCCATCCTTAGGCACAGCTAGATTAAGTGCGTGTTTCCTATCCTTTAGTTATTTTCCGTTTATTCTTGACCTCCTCACTGTCTGCTTATTCCATGACCTAGTTCTCACCACCAACCCCCCTCCCCTCCCCACCTCCTTCTCAAGTCCTACCCCTCCTCCAAGCCTGCTTGCTTCCCCTTCCTGATAAATGCTAATTTAAGATTATTCATGCATACTCTCAAGAGTGAGGAGTTTCAGAGTTAACTGCCATTAAAAAAAAAAACTCATTTACTTGGTGCATTTTTGGATGTTATTAACTTTAGGACTGCAGTTGTTGTAATGTCGTTTATGCAAGAATAATTGTGTGTTTTTTTTATGTGAATGTTCATCTGAGATAGCAATCTGACAGTGAGAGATGAAAGGAAATATCTTCCGATTTGAGATGTGCTTCTTATTTTGTGATGTGTTTGAATAAGCGTGAAAGATTTTTATGAATTAGCACCTACTATGTATACTACCCTGTTCATTCACTTGTATTATCCCGTTGGTAATCCTAGCAAGTGTATAATATAATATGTATAGTCATATATTAATACACTGACACGATGTACGCCGGCAAACGATTCTCTTTTGGATGGAAATGAATAGAATATAGAATTTAGATGAAAAGCCAAGCGCTGGGACCTACGAGGTCATTCAGCGCTGGTACGGAAATTGACAGTGGGAAAGGTTTGGAAGGTGTAACAGGAGGAAAACCTCAAAGCAGTTGCGCTATGAATCAATTGTTAGGAGAGGGTGGACAGTCAGTTGGAAGAAAGAGAATATGAAAGGAGGTACAGTTAAAGGAATGAAAGGAGTCGCAGATAAGGCCCTAAGGGACGCTGCAAAGAACCTCAGGTAATACCTACTGTAACAGCATGAGGTGCACTGACGACACTACCTTCCTACGTGGAATTCTCTTATGATTTCCCCCTCTAAAGCCACCTCTTGTCTCTCCTAAGGTATAACATCTGCAGCAAGATGACTGAGAGGTGCTCAACTCTTGGCGTCGCGGAGATCGCGGGCATGTGTCAGCCCCTTCGCTCTTGCAATGTCAATGAGGACACGGGTCTCCAGATCGCCTACACCATAGCGCATGAACTGGGCCACAAGTAAGTAAATGACTTAATTACTCAGGTTTCCATCATAGTTTTATTTTTTCTCGATTTATATTTTTCCAGTCTTCTGTCAAAGAAAACTATCGAGATGGCTATTTGTCCGTCCGTCCGCACTTTTTCTGTCCGCCCTCAGATCTTAGAAACTACTGAGGCTAGAGGGCTGCAAATTGGTGTGTTGATCATCCACCCTCCAATCATCAAACATGCCACATTGCAGCCTTCTAGCCTCAATAGTTTTGATTTTAGTTAAGGTTAAAGTTATAAAGTTAGTCATGATCGTGCTTCTGGCACCCAACGCAGGCTGAGAGTTTCTTACAGCATGATACGTTATACAGAAAACTCCATTGTTCTTTTTGTCTGTTATTGCTTTCTTGAGCTGCTGTGTCTCAAATGGTTATATTACATTTCATTCTCTTTACATTTGAATAGAATTACTTGCATACATTTTTATCTATTTATTTATTAGTTTGTTAGTTTTTGTTTTTAATGAGTGATTTCTTCTTTCTGTAACTTAGTTCGAATGAACACCAAAATATTCTTTGGAAGCTTGAATTTCATGCCAGTGGCCCCTGTATAGGCAGGCTTGTTCCATACGAATATGGGTTCATCTTCTGAATAATAATAATAATAATAATAATAAGAACTAATAATTAATAATAAATAATTAATAATAATAATAATAATGAATAATAATAATAATAATAATGTGGCGCCGTGGAGGAGTGGGTTAGGTCGTCAATAGACTTAAGTGAAGTTAAGCAACATTGGGGCTGGTCAGTCGTTGGATGGGTGACCGCTCTCCTCGGCGTTGATTCCTTGGGAAAGGATCTTTACCATAATTTCCTCAGTCTACTCAGCTGTAAATGAGTACCTATCCTGATGGGGTAGGGTCCAGCTATGGGTTAAATAGCAAAACTCAGCAATGATGGAAAGAAATGAAGGAATAAACGACAACGACGTAAATGGAACCTCTGGCAACAGAGGAGCTTCGTCCGGCAACCAGGTATTCAACCCAATTGAAGGGGAAGACGGTCAGGTACTTGGAGGTCGTCATCCAGCAACTGATCACCACATCGAGAGTAATCAACAGCCTGAGATTGGAGCTACAGAGGCAAAAAGGAAGAAATGGACAAAAGAAGAAAATAAGGAAATATGGAGATGCTACATCAGAAGCAACCCGACGGTGAGAGGATATAGAAGAAGATTGGTCAACATCTGGAATGAGAGGAATAACACCCCCCAAACAGAGCAGAGGCTGGCAGACCAAAGTAATGAACATAAAGAAAAAGAACTGGCTTCTCCACCCCAACAGAAAGAGAAGAACTGGAAAGGGAAATGTCACACGACAACGAATTACACGAAGACGAACTGAGAGACGATGCCACAGAAGACGACAGGGATGATGAGGTATCAAACAACGACACACGAAGAAACACCGACGAAGTAACAGAGAGGACGGAATGGGTAGAAAAGATTAGACAATGGATGGAGCCAGATACAGAGAGAACAAAGATCCCCTCCATGAAAGCCTACAACACCAAGAAATTAAGGGAGAAAACAAGTGATGGTCCAATGAAATAATGGGCATAATACACACCACCAGTATCACGAAATAAATAACTTGACATATGCAGGAGCAAGATTAGTAGCAGAACTGATGGGGATTCGAACACCAACACCACCAGGAACAACCAACCCACAGAAACCAAAACAGCAACCTCCTTGGAAAAGGCGCCTGGAAAAGCAAATCATGGTGATGAGATCTGACTTGAGTAAACTGAAAGAGATGGCAGAAAAAAGGCTAAGAAGCAAGAAAACAAGGGAGGAACTCAACGAGAAATACAAAGTACAAGAGAGGGGACTAAACAACACAATAGAAGACGTAAAACAGAGGCTTAAGGCCAAAGCACATAAGATCCAACGGTACACGAACAGGAATAAGGGATACCAACAGAACAAACTATTCGGAACCAACCAAAGAAAAGACTGTACAGCCAACTAAGAGGGGAAGACAACCACCCAGAAATTCCTGAAGCCGAACCAAGTAAGAGACTAATGGGAAAAACATATGGAGCAATCCGGTATCACACAACAACATGCAACATGGCTCCAGGAAGTCAAGGAAGAAGAAACAGGGAGAATAAAACAAAGATTCACAGAGATCACGACAGACACCAGTCAGACACCAACTAAAGAAAATGCCAAACTGGAAAAGCCCCAGGTCCCGATGGAAGTCCATGGATACTGGCTCAAAAACTTCAAGGCCCTACACCCACGAATAGCAGAACAACTCCAGCATTGTATCTCAAATCATCAAGCACCCAAATGGATGACCACAGGAAGAACATCCTTAGTACAAAAAGACAAGAGTAAGGGAAATATAGCCAGTAACTACAGGCCTATCACCTGCCTACCAATAATGTGGAAGTTATAACAGGTATCATCAGTGAAAGGCTATATAACTACCTAGAGGAGACAAACACCATCCCCACCAACAGAAAGGCTGCAGAAGGAAGTGTAGGGGCACAAAAGACCAGCTCTGATAGACAAAATGGTAATGAAGAACAGTAGGAGAAAGGAAAACCACCTAAGCATGGCATGGATAGACTATAAGAAAGCCTTCGACATGATACCACACACATGGCTAATAGAATGCCTGAAAATATATGGGGCAGAGGAAAACACCATCAGCTTCTCAAAAATACAATGCGCCAACTGGAATACAATACTTACAAGCTCTGGAATAAGACTAGCAGAGGTTAATATCAGGAGAGGGATCTTCCAGGGCGACTCACTGTCCCCACTACTCTTCGTAGTAGCCCATGATTCCCATGACAAAGTACTACAGAAGATGGATGCCGGCTACCAACTCAAGAAAAGAGGCAACAGAATCAACCATCTGATGTTCATGGACGACATCAAGCTGTATGGTAAGAGCATCAAGGAAATAGATACCCTAATCCAGACTGTAAGGATTGTATCTGGGGACATCAGGATGGAGTTTGGAATAGAAAAATGCGCCTTAGTCAACATACAAAAAGGCAAAGTAACGAGAACTGAAGGGATAAAGCTACCAGATGGGAGCAACATCAAACACATAGATGAGACAGGATACAAATACCTGGGAATAATGGAAGGAGGGGATATAAAACACCAAGAGATGAAGGACACGATCAGGAAGAATATATGCAGAGACTCAAGGCGATACTCAAGTCAAAACCAATGGAGGAAATATGATAAAAGCCATAAACACATGGGCAGTGCCAGTAATCAGATACAGCGCAGGAATAGTGGAATGGACGAAGGCAGAACTCCGCAGCATAGATCAGAAAACCAGGAAACATATGACAATACACAAAGCACTACACCCAAGAGCAAATACGGACAGACTATACATAACACGAAAGGAAGGAGGGAGAGGACTACTAAGTATAGAGGACTGCGTCAACATTGAGAACAGAGCACTGGGGGCAATATCTGAAAACCAGTGAAGACGAGTGGCTAAAGAGTGCATGGGAAGAAGGACTAATAAAAGTAGACGAAGACCCAGAAATATACAGAGACAGGAGAAAGACAGACAGAAACAGAGGACTAGCACAACAAACCAATGCACGGACAATACATGAGAGACTAAAGAACTAGCCAGCGATGACAATTGGCAATGGCTACAGAGGGGAGAGCTAAAGAAGGAAACTGAAGGAATGATAACAGCGGCACAAGATCAGGCCCTAAGAACCAGATATGTTCAAAGAACGATAGATGGAAATAACATCTCTCCCATATGTAGGAAGTGCAATACGAAAAATGAAACCATAAACCACATAGCAAGTGAATGCTCGGCACTTGCACAGAACCAGTACAAAAAGAGGCATGATTCAGTGGCAAAAGTCCTCCACTGGAGCCTGTGCAAGAAACATCAGCTACCTTGCCAGTAATAAGTGGTACGAGCACCAACCTGAGGGAGTGATAGAAAACGATCAGGCAAGATCCTCTGGGGACTATGGTATCAGAACGGATAGGGTGATACGTGCAAACAGACCAGACGTGACGTGATTGACAAAGTCAAGAAGAAAGTATCACTCATTGATGTCGCAATACCATGGGACACCAGAGTTGAAGAAGAGAAAGAGAGGGGAAAAAATGGATAAGTATCAAGATCTGAAAATAGAAATAAGGAAGGATATGGATATGCCAGTGGAAATCGTACCCATAATCATAGGAGCACTAGGCACGATCCCAAGATCCCTGAAAAGGAATCTAGAAAAACTAGAGGCTGAAGTAGCTCCAGGACTCATGCAGAAGAGTGTGATCCTAGAAAACGGCACACATAGTAAGAAAAGTGATGGACTCTAAGGAGGCAGGATGCAACCCGGAACCCCACACTATAAATACAACCCAGTCGAATTGTAGGACTGTGATAGAGAAAAAAAAAAAAAAAAAAAAAAAAAAAAAAAAAATAAAAAAAAAAAAAAAAAAAAAAAAAAAAAAAAAATAAATAAATAATAATAATAATAAATAATAATATTTTCGTAGAAGACCCTCTTTTAGGCAAATACTGTTAAAAAGAATGGCAGAATTAAGCGAGTTGATTTTATATATTGTTTTTTCTATTTTCCTTACAATTCGCTTCTATAATAATAATAATAATAATAATAATAATAATAATAATATAATAATAATTTGGAAGAAGACCCTCTTGATCATTTTATTATAAGAAAAAATAGAAAAGATAATATAAAAGAGTTAAACTTTTATATTTATTTGTTATAATAAAATAATATATAAGATTAAAACTTTTCTATTTTTTAGTTTAAGAAAAAAATAGAAAAGATAATGTATAAGATTAATTTGCAGAATTCTGCCATTTTATTCAACAGAATAATAATAATAATAATATAATAATAATAATAATAATAATAATAATAATAATAATAATAATAATACATCGTTGGGCGAATAAATGAATAAATTAAACCATTTATTCCATCGTTGGGCGAATAAATTACAAATATTAATCCGTCTATTCGTCCAGCTTCGGCATGAACCACGACGGGCCCCAGAACGGATGCGAGAGCCAGTACGGGGTCAGCCAGCACGTGATGTCACCTCACCTGACCTCGGAGCCCATCCCCGTGACCTGGTCCAACTGCTCCCGGCAGGAGATCACCCACTTCCTCGAGTGAGTAGCACTGCTTGTTTGTTTGTTTTGCTGCGTTTTTTTCTTTTTACTTGTTTGTTTGTTTACTCGTTTTCTTTTCTTTGTGTTGCTGTCTTGAGCAAACGGTGGATAGTTTTTGTTTGTTTGTTTTATCCTTGTGTTTGTTTTCCTTGTTTGTGTTGTTGTCTTGAGAAAACGGTGAGTATTTAGTTTGTTTGTGTGTGTGTGATTGTTTTCCTTGTTTGTGTTGTTGTCGTCTTAAGAAAACGGTCCATTTTCGGTAATGATAAATAAAAAAAAAAAAAAAAAAAAAAAAAAAAAAAAAAGTCTTCGTTTCTGTTAGTCTTTTGTCTTGACTGTTTTTTTAAAATCCTATTGCCTGAGAAAAGACGAATACTACAAATCACATACATTTGATTAAAAAATTTGTTATTGTTTATATCACAATAAACCTTTGCCAAGATATGATTGAAAGTAAGAATTTCATGAGTCAATTTCATTGCCTACCTAATGTAAGGTAAGTTAAAATCATGTCACTTATGTACGTTATCATAAATTCTGTAAATATTACTACATTACCTGAGCATCATACCCCACTTAAATCAGCAAGTTATGATGCTTGCGGGACACTATACACTACACCGGACACTACACACACTATCTGTTGCTCAAATGGAAATCGAAAATTGTATGAAAATAATACTAGATATCTTGGTACTGAATAATAACAGAAAGTCTTTCACTTTCAGCTCTCCACATTTCTGCAGTTTGTTATTTTGACGTAAAAAAGTAATTATTAATATTGCATGTACCCTGCGTATACTCTCTCTCTCTCTCTCTCTCTCTCTCTCTCTCACACACAACACACAAACACACCATACAAAGTAGTATTCGTATTCCAAGCTGCACCATCATTGCATTCTCGGAATTTCGAGGTTCACGAGCAGCAAAATGCCACCTCCCCCTCCTCCCTCCTCCTCCTCCTCCTCCTCCTCCCCCAAGTGAGAAGAATTTCGTGCGAGAAGGAAACGAAGAGCAGTCTCCTTCTCTTTTCCGACGGACGAATCCTGGCCTTGAATTTTAACCCCCTCGCATCCTTTGCCCGCGAGTTGACACATCCTCCTGAATGCGTCAAACTATACTTTGTTTTTTTTCCATCTGTCCATCCGCTTGTGGTGTTTTCGCATGGTAACACTGCGTCCCGGGCTTTAAATAGTTACGCTATGTGTAAGTTTTAGGTAAATAAAAGGATATCTGGGTGTACATTTGCAACTGAAAAGTGTTTTAATAATTTACAGTATGCGAATTACACCGTTAATATTCAAAATAAGGTTATTATTATTGTTGAATGTAAGATGAATGTAAACTATCTAAAGCCGGACGCAGTGTACCATACGCAAAACAAACACCACGCTGGTGGACAGATGGAAAAAAAACAGAGTATAGTGCTGCTTGCAGGAGCTTGCTTGCAAAATCCGGCAACCGGTGC
>NC_087203.1:45871765-45894265 GCF_015104395.2 Macrobrachium nipponense
TTGGGCCAAAATTCTGTGTGCCATATATGCATTATTCCTGGCAGGCATTACGGAAGCCATATTACCTTTACGCAAATTGTGAAGAAATTGGCTTTATTCTTGCAAGTTCGAGTCGGTCTTAATAAAATTGACAGGGACACGATCCTGAGGGCACCCGAAAAACCATACCAATCTTCGCCAGAAGGAGGTTTGTCGTCAAGCTGTCTAATGCCCCGGGTATCACTCACGGGCGCCGACTGGTCTGCCCAATCATCTGTTGTGTGACTTTATCCTGAACTTGCTTCGTTTCTCTCTCTCTCTCTCCCCTATTTCTTATATGATACTCCTTTTAAGCTTATTTATTTATTTATCTATTTAATTTCCTATTTAATTTTATTACGGCGTCAATAATCTAGATGTTGTGACGCCAGTTTCAATTGCTACGAATCAATCCGTTGTGAACTTAGTAGGCAGATGTCAGTTCAGCCAGTTAAAAGGCTTCATCCACTGGAATGCCTTCAGTCGAAGGCTTCGTCCACTGGAATGCCTTCAGTCGAAGGCTTCGTCCACTGGAATGCCTTCAGTCGAAGGCTTCGTCCACTGGAATGCCTTCAGTCGAAGGCTTCGTCCACTGGAATGCCTTCAGATTCTAGTCGAAGGCTTCATCCACTAGAATGCCTTCAGTCGAAGGCTTCGTCCACTGGAATGCCTTCAGTCGAAGGCTTCGTCCACTAGAATGCCTTCAGTCGAAGGCTTCGTCCACTGGAATGCCTTCAGTCGAAGGCTTCGTCCACTAGAATGCCTTCAGTCGAAGGCTTCGTCCACTGGAATGCCTTCAGTCGAAGGCTTCCCACGCTGGAATCCCATCAGTCAAAGGCCAGGAGATTAGCTTCCTCATGCGCATGCGCGCCTCACAATGGACAGCTCCTGGAGGCCACATAAACATTGCTGACAGTGATAGATTTACGAAGTCACGGCGAGGACGAGAGGTCAACTGTACGCACTCCCTAAAAGATAATGTTCGAGCAGGAAGGGAAAAAAAAAGAGAAAAAAAATATTCACGATTGTGTCGTAAGTTCACACTGGAGTGTTCTCTCGCTTCCTGTATGTGCACTTATGTTTTTGCGTGTTTGTATATGCTGGAAGTTAACACTTTTGGGTGCTTGTGACCTCTCTCTCCCTCCTATTGCAAAGCTGTATATACGTATATATGTGTGTTTGTGTATAATACTTGTGTGTTTGCAACACTCCTTCTTTTGTACTCCATAAGAGGGTGGCGTGGGTGAACCCGCGTCCCTCGAAATGTTCAATTGGGTGACGATGATATCACCCAGGGTCAGAAAGTCAGTCGGAGCGAATTCAAACTTTTGCCAGAAAAAAAAAAGGACTCTTGCCTTTTGTGGTCCATTCTTGGGACAGTGAGAATGGAAAAGGGGTCATTATAGAGCGCGTTTCAGGCTGCCTCCTCAAAAGGGGTTTCTTTCAACCTTTGCTGGGATGAAAGGGTCGGCGTCACCTTTATTTGAAGGTCTCGGGTCTTTTTCCTGTTGATGCTTGAGATCGGATTTCCATCTTGTCTCTTGCATTGTCATCTGGAATTTTAATCTGTGAAATAATGAATCCCGAGTTGATCTTGCTTGCCCTACCCCTGGTTACAGTAGGGGAGGCATGACACAGCCAACCACCCCCTTCGAACTGGTTTGTCCGCCACGGTTGAGGCGGGGTCGGTAGGGCAACGGGAGAGTAGGGAAGACTTCCACCATCCTCCTGCCAACCTGTTTGTCCGCCACGGGTGGGGCAGGATAGGTAAGGGAATGGGAGAGTAGGGGAGGCATCCACCATCCCCCTGCAATCCTGTTTGTCCGCCCCCAGCAAAGGGAATGGGAACGGGATAGGTAGGGAATGGGCGGGGAGAGTAGGAGGGAAAGATATCCACCATCCTACTGCAAAGCTGTTTGTCCGGCCTGGGTTGAGGCAGGGTATGTAGGGGAACGGGAGGGTAGGAAGACCAGACAAAACCAAGAAGAAAGTGTCACTCATTGATGTCGCAATACCATGGGGCACCGAAGTAGATGAGGAAGAAAGAGGAAAAAATTGATAAGCATCAAGACCTGAAAACAGAAATAAGAAGGATATGGGATATGCCAGTGGAAACTGTACCCATGATCATTGGAACACTAGGCACGATCCCATGATCCCTGAAAAGCAACCTGGAAAAACTAGATGCCGAAGTAGCTCCAGGACTCATGCAGAAGAGTGTGCTACTACAAACAGGAGGCAGTATGCAACCTGGAACACCCCCTCCACCACAACCACACTATAAAACCACCCAGTCGAATTGGATGATTGACTGTGATAGACAAAACAGAAGAAAAAGATTATATTATTATTGCCCAACATTAGCAATCGTACAGTGTTCATACTAAATCTCTCTCTCTCTCTCTCTCTCTCTCTCTCTCTCTCTCTCTCTCTCTCTCTTATTCCAGAGTCTAGGGAACATTTTTCGGTTCCGAACTTGTTTTATTGTCCATTTTATAGCTGCCCGAACGTAAAATTAACGTTTATGTGCAGCCTTGCCTATAATCGACTTGAACTAAATATAGTGAGTCTCTCATTTGAACGAGGGCCAGTGTGTGAAGCCATTTGCATTTTATGGGCTAAAATGAATATACAGCTAAACAGCTGGAATGACCGTCTATACCCTTATATTCCCCGTAGGGGCTAGTGAGTGGTGTCAGTGCATCTCATGCGTGGTGCACTGTAGGCATTACTTAAAGTACTTTGCAGCGTTCCTTCGACCCCTAGCTACAACCCTCTCATTCCTTTTGCTGTATCTCCGTTCATATTCTCTTTCTTCTATCTTGCTATCACCCTCTCCTAACAATTGATTCATAGGGCAACTGCTTTGGAGTTTTCCTCCTGTTACGCCTTTCAAACCTTTTTACTGTCAATTTCCGTTTCAGCGCTGAATGACCTCATAGGTCCCGGTGCTCAAATTATATATTCTATTCTATTCTTACCTAAGCAGATCTAAAGTATATTTCCCTTACCTAAATGACTGACCCACTCTGGCCTTGCTTGACAATACCTACCTTCATTTTTATTGTTGATTCAACTACTTTCAGGAACTGCAGGTAATGACCTATTATATTTAAAGGATGTTGGTTATAGTTACTGAGGTCGTCTACTAAATGTGCCATTGTTAGAAAGTAAAATAAATCGGAAATGAAAAATGTTACTCTTTATAAAGCATCTGTATTGACTTAATCATTTCTTGATGGTTTTGGAAGTTAAGAATAATATAAAGAAGGGAAAATAAATTGAGATATAGAGGATGAGCACTGAGATTTGGACTTCGTAAAGTTCAACAACGAAGAAAAATGGCTGGTTTCGTAATTTGTCAAATGAGACGCTTGACAATTTTAATATATATGTAAAAAAAACTTGGTTTCTTAATTGGTCAAATAAAACGCTTGACAATATGATTTCGTAATTTGTCAAGTAATACACTTCACAATTTTAATAAAAGCACTTGGTTTTGTAATTTGTCAAATGAAACACTTGAGAATTTTAATGAAAAGAGGTTGGTTTTGTGATCTGTCAAATGAACCACTTGACAAATGTTGCAGAAACGAGAGGAAAATAAAATACCCGGAAGATGGATTGGCAGAGGCCAAGAGCAGACAACAGACAACAGAACAAGAAACTGGTCCTTCAAGTACTCAACTCTCTACTTGAGTCAAGTGCGTTGTATTACGGCAACCAATGGACACCTGTCTCTCCCTTGAAGTTTGTTTATTGTTAAGAGGCTGAAATCTTGAGGGTATTTCGCATTATCGTCGTGACTTCCAGTCACCTCACGCGGAGCACTGTAGGCATTACTTTAGACTCTCTGCAGCGTCCCTTTTCTTAAGCCCCCATTTTACTGTACCTTCGTTTATATTCTCATTCTTGCATCTCTTCCTCCAGTTACACCTTTCAGACCTCTTTACCGTCAAGTTTCCGTTTCAGCGCTGAATGACCTCGTAGGTCCCAGCGCCTCTCACAAATTGGGGGGTGGGTGGGTAACGGGGGGCGGGGGAGCATTTCAACACTTCCAGGTGCTCTTAGGATCCCTCTTCCTTGGAAACTCTTGAATCCCAACCTTGAGCAATTCATAAAATATGTGGTCTGTTTTCACCTTAGAGCGCGTCATGGTACTACAGCTGCTTCCTGTGATATCCCGAAAGGAATGAGAGAGAGAGAGAGAGAGAGAGAGAGAGAGAGAGAGAGAGAGAGAGCAAAGCTGTGATTTCGTAAACATTCGTAATGAGCTTCCCTTGTCTAAGTACAAGAGTCGCATTTGAATCGTGGCTAATGCGGTGCACTGTAGGCATTACTGAAGGTTCTTTGCAAGCGTCCCTTTCGTAGGCCTCTAGCTGCAGCCCCTTTCCATTCCTTTTACTCTACCCCCGTTCATATTCTCTTTCTTCCATCTTACTTTCCATCCCCAGCTAACAATTTTTTTCACAGTGTAACTGCTTTGAGGTTTTCCTCCTGTTACACCTTTCACACCTTTTTACTGTCAGTTCCGTTTCAGCGCTGAATGACCTCATAGGTCCCAGCGCTTGGCCTAAACTCTATATTCTATTCTGATATATTCCTCGTGGATAATCGTGTAGGTGTTGTGTTCGGGAACTTATATTATTGAATAACGCGAGACTTTTTATTATGTAAGAAAATATCTCGGTTGTTCAAAATCTACGTAACACTTTTTGGGGATAATTTTTTTACCCCTCCCCCCCCCCCCCTTGTCACGCCTCATAACACATGTACAGCTATTGTTACTCATTAGGGTCAAACAAGCAACAACATATAATGACTTCAGTCAATTACAGAAATTACTAATTACCAGATTCGTTTAAGAGAACTCAAGACCCTTTCTCTACATAAAGAATTCATTGCGTTGTGGTTACAGACATGAAAGGACATATATACTATATTCTATTGTTGTTTTGCCCCCGAATTATTACTTACTAGTTTAACATGAAGTTGTTGCCGAGTTCGGATTACAATAGGCACGGGTAAACCACGATACCACTAATATATATTCAATTTTACCCAGTCACGGAATCCCACGCCACAGATATGCATATCCCTAGCGATTTATCCCAGTCAAGGCAAATTAAATTAAATAATATTCATATAATACTCATACCAAACTTCGGTTGATTAATCCATCCACTTCATAAATGCTGGGAAGGAACGACAATCGTTAATCGAAGTGAAATCCTTTTCACTCTGATTAAGTTCTCCTGTTACCACCAAACCACCCTCTACCAGTACCAATGTTGAGACGACTGACTTCATACCCTTTGCTCACTTCTGTGTCGAAAATAAATATGTTCGCTCTCTCACCCAAACACACGACTTCGGCCTCGTTCGCTCACGACAAATTAACAACAAAACGAACGAAGCCACCAAACCAACACGAACCGAACGAAACTATCAAACAACTTACATCGCATTGTTAACCAATTATACAAACCATTCACAAGACAATATTCCTTGGTAACAACGCTTATTACAATTAAATATAAATAAAACATTCATTTGTACACAACCTGCAAATTTCCACTTAACGCTATGTAATATAAAGGAATATTTCCATATACAGCATGAACATAGATATTCAATAAAATTGATTTTCCATGTCGTTATTGTAGTAACGACAACAGCCCCCTTTGAAAATTATATAACATCAGCTATAGTACCTCCCCCCCCCCCAACCCTTGAATTAGTATATTTCCTTTTTTAATGCAATAATATATTTAAAGTTTAGCCTGTTACCTGGAAATGATGAATTCGACTAAGTAAACTTAACATTTTCTCGTTGCGAGACATGAAACCATGCATTGTGATATCAAAATCTATAATTTAGAATGTTCATACATACTCCCTGATCCTCTCTCCATTAATACATCGAACAGCAAGCAGGAATAAAGCGAAAACATTAAGCATAAAATAGGCAATTTGCCCTACGCGCGCGTCTACTAGGCCTATCTCTGGTAGTCAGGTTTACTACGGCACCTCCATCCATCGATGACATCGGCGTCCAAACCGCTTCAGTTCGGGAAGTTATAAGCGCATTCCTGCACGCGCGCATGCCCGTCAACTCTGCTAATCAGACGCGTTCATCTATTCATCAACTCATCCAGGATTCCCCTGCGTCAGTGTCTCTTGTCACAGTCGCTTGTTTATGAGTCAAATTCAACGGCCAGTGGAATTGTTTACGAGTCAGATTCAGCGACCGGCGGAATCACAACGAGGTGCTCGCGCATGCGCCCGCGCATGCGCGCTGAAGGTTGATAGCCGTGCAAAGGACTTCAAGTCATGGACGTTGGTTCCCCGTAGGCGATATCGTGCATCCGGGTCGGATGCGTTGTTTAGGGTTTTACGGAGATTATTAATAAGGTTTTAAGTGGTAATAACGCATGAACTCCTCAATAACAAAAACCTCGTCTCCTCCAGTTGTTCAGTCAGTAAGAGTCAAATGAAGGCTTTATCATGATATCCAAAAACCAAGATGCATCTTGACTGCATTTCTGTTTTTTTGTGGTTAACATATTTTCGTTTTTTTTTTCTCTCTCTCTCTCTTCCATTCAGACTTCCCTTTTTCACTCATTTTATCTTTTAACTTAAAGAGAGTTTGTCCTTGTTTGTCATTTATTTTTCCAAACAGGCATAATTCAGCTTTCAAATTCCTCATGTTTCAGTTCTCACTCACTAAATTAGTCTCTCTCTCTCTCTCTCTCTCTCTCTCTCTCTCTCTCTCTCTCTCTCTCATCAAGAGGTGTGTGTTTGTGCGTGTTTTCCTAAGAGATCTTACTCAAAACTTTATTACAAATTATGTGCTCGGGAGACGTTGATACGTAGTACTAGTCAGACAGTTTTCCAGAGAGATCTTACTCATAACTTCATTATTATATGCCCGGGAGACGTTGATGCATAGTACTAGTCAGCCAGTTTTCCAGAGAGATCTTACTCAAAACTTTATTATAAATAAATTATATGCTTGGGAGACTGTGATGCATAGTACTAGTCAGACAGTTTTCCAATGAGATCTTACTCAAAACTTTATTATTATATGCTTGGGAGACGTTGATGCGTAGTAGGTACTATTCAGACAGTTTTCCAAAGAGATCTTACTCAAAACTTTATTATTATATAATACGCTCGGGAGACGTTGATGCGTAGTACTAGTCAGAACAGTTTCCCAAAGAGATCTGACTCAAAACTGTATTATAAATTATTATTATATTATCTACGTTGTAGTCTTTCGCCGTGTCAGATGAAAATTCCATTTATCAGTATACCTTAGCAAACGGCATCCAGCCTTTTAAGTTCCGTACAGCACGGACATCTAACATCTTCTGCGTCTTCCAAAAACAGCCGAGACTGGGGCGCCTGCTTGGAGGACGAGCCTCCCCAGGTGGAGTACACCTTTCCGGAACTTCCCCCAGGGGCCATGTACGACGCGGACCACCAGTGCCGCCTCAGCTTCGGGCAGGAGGCCACGCACTGCTCGGGCATCGAGGGCATCGAGAGAGTGTGCCAGACTCTCTGGTGCCACCTGGACAACCGGTGCATCACGCGGATGGAGCCGGCCGCCGAGGGGACGCAGTGCGGCGTCCACAAGGTAGGGCATCTCGAAGAGTTTATGGTTGTCCTCAGTTTGTATCGCAAGGTATTTTAATGTACAGATATTCCAGCCTTCAACGATTAGACTTAAACCCCTAGGCCTAGTCGATGAATGCAATCGAAAATGTTCTTGTTTTTTCTGTGTTTTCTCCAGTGGTGCGTGATGGGACGTTGCGTCCCGATGGGCGAGAGACCAGCGGCCATCCACGGGAACTGGGGGTCGTGGTCCAACTGGTCCGAGTGTTCCAGGACCTGCGGGGCTGGAACGTCTTCCGCCATCAGGCACTGTGACAATCCTCCCCCAGCTAATGGCGGCAGGTACTGCACGGGCGATCGGAAGCGGTACCGCATTTGCAACACGCAGGTACAGCAATCAATCAATCAATTGAAGCAGCGTCAATAATTCTCTACGGGCTGCTCTATGAGCAAGAGCCCGTGCTGGCATAAGGCTAGCTTAGTCTCCAACAACAAGTCAATGATTTAAGTTTTGTAGTAAAGACCGAATGAGCAATCCATTATGATAGACACATAAACCTACTTATTATTCACGTAGGGGGTTAGTGCCGTCAGTGCACCTCCCGCGGTGCACTGTAGACATTACTAAAGGATCTTAGCTGTAACTCCTTTCAGTCCTTTCCCTATACCTCCGTTCATATTCTCTTTCTTCCCTCTTACTGTCCACCCTCTCCTAACAATTATTTCACAATGCAACTGCTTTGAGGTTTTCCTCCTGTTACACCTTTCAAACCGTCTTACTGTTAATTTACGTTGCAGCGCTGAATGACCTCATAGATACCAGCGCTTGGCCTTTGGCCTACCTTCTATATTTTGTTCCTACACATGATAACTTTTTATTTCTTTCGCCTTCCAGGATTGTCCAGACAACGGCGTTAGTTTCAGAGCTGTTCAGTGCTCGGCCTACGACAAGCAGTTATACAAAGGCGCTGAACACACCTGGTTACCTGTCATGTTCGACCGTGAGTGTTACAATGTGATACCATTGGATTCACCTCTCTCTCTCTCTCTCTCTCTCTCTCTCTCTCTCTCTCTCTCTCTCTCTCTCTCTCTCTCATCTTTTGTTGATGATTCATTGATATTCCAAAACTTATCCATTACTTTTTCCACGGCCATTTTCTGTTCCATATGTTGATAATTTTGATTTTGGGATTTTTTGTTTGATTGATTGACAGCTACTAAAACTGGCGTGACAACGTCACAACATTTAGGTTATTGACCCCGTTTTATTTTTGCTTGAAGGCTAACTCGTTTTTCTTCTTTCTGTTTAAATGTGAACGGATATTTTTTAAAGATTTTAACTTTTTTCATTTTGCGTAGTCATCTAAGTATATTATTATATGTAATGTTGTCAAATAAGCAGTTTTGATGTCCTAAGGGGCAGATTCATTTCTTCAAAATAATATATAATATATATATATATATATCTATATATAATATATTATATATATATATATATATATATATATATATATAATATATATATATATATATATATATATATATATATATATATATATATATATATATTCCTAAAGAAATTTTCTCAAACGCCTCTCAGTATATAGTTAAAATTTCATTTACGCATTTTAAGCATGCATGCTTTTGCGTTTACGCCTATTGTGTCATTATACAGGGGCAAAGAATGATGTGTGCGCTTAGTTAATTATTATTTGTTTTATATCAGACGCAGCCTTGAATTATCATTTGTTTTATATCAGATGCTCCAGAGAATTATTATTTGTTTTATATCAGATGCTGCAGTGAATTGTTATTTGTTTTGTATCAGATACTGCAGTGAAATACTATTTGTTTTATATCAGATGCTCCAGAGAATTATTATTTGTTTTATATCAGACGCTGCAGTGAATTGTTATTTGTTTTGTATCAGATGCTCCGTGCCAGTTGGACTGCAAACCTGACAACGAGTTCTACAGCGTCAAGTTAGCCGACACAGTCCTGGACGGGACGCCTTGCAAGCCAGGCACCAGGAACATGTGCATCCACGGCATGTGCAAGGTAGGTTGTTCAGTAGGCCGTGAGAGAGAACGGAAAACCGTCACGGGTCGTATTGAACGTCCGTCTTTTACGTTGGCATAATAGTCAACATGAGCTATTATATTATATAATCGAGTCCTTAGTAATATATGTAACGATTCCCCAGTAATATACGCCACGATTTTCGAATAGTATATACGCCACAATTCCCCAGTAATATACCCCACAATTCCCTAGTATTATATGCCACAATCCCCGGTAATAAACGCCACAGTTCCCGAGTAACACAGGCAACAATTCCCCAGTAATACACGCCACAGTTCCCCAGCAATATACGCCACAATTCCCCAGTAATATTCACCACAATTCCCCAGTAATATGGTCACAAATTCCCTTGTAACACACGCCACAATTTCCTGGTAATATATGAAAAAATTCCCTGGTAATCTACTCAACAATTTGCAAGTAATATACACAACAATTCCTAGTAATATGCCACATTTCCATTGAAATATACGTCACAAATCCCCAGTAATATATTCGCAACAATTCCCGAGTAATATACACACAAGTTCCTAGTAATATACGCAATAATTCCCCAGTAATATACACAACAATTCCTTAGTAATATACGC
The DNA here is from genome assembly GCF_015104395.2 of Macrobrachium nipponense. Taxonomy (NCBI): domain Eukaryota; kingdom Metazoa; phylum Arthropoda; class Malacostraca; order Decapoda; family Palaemonidae; genus Macrobrachium; species Macrobrachium nipponense. The sequence goes on from NC_087203.1 coordinate 45,882,073, forward strand.
AATAACTCCCTAGTAATATACGCCACAGTTCCCTAGTATTATACGCAACAATCCTTAGCAATATTCGCCCCAATTCCCGAATAATTTACGCCACAATTCCCCAGTAATATATGCCACAATCCCTGGTAATATGCGCAACAGTTCCCTAATAATATACGCCACAGTTCCCTGGCAATATACGTAACAGTTCCTTTTCGTCTACCACAGCGCGTGACCTGCGACTGGACGATTGAGGGCAGCGCCCAGGCAGACCGCTGCGGCGTGTGCCACGGGGACGGCACCCAGTGCATCACCCACAGGGGCGTCTTCAACGTCACCCAAGGGTCAGGCTACGTCCCGGTCTTCACCTTCCCCCTGAACGCGACGAACATCAGGGTGCAGGAGATCGACGACGCCGCTAACTACATGTCCGTCAGGGACAACAAGACCGGCAAGTCTTTCCTCAATGGCAACTGGTGAGGAATATTCTACGGTTTTCTCCGTATTTATTACTTTAGAATATATCCTTTACTGTCATGTAGACTTCAGTACATTAAAAATGGGTTTGTGACGTAGCCACAACTCCATGCAATTCAGTTCTCGCAATATTTGCTATTCTGTTTTTTTTTTTTTTTTTTTTTTTTTTTTTTTTTTTTTTTTTTTTTTTGCAATATGGACGTCAGTGCACTGAAATTTAGTTTATGGCTATGTCGTGAAATTCCTTTCCATTCATTCCTTTCCACGTAATTCCTTTCCTTATAATATTGGTCATGCACAAACCAGTGTTAAGACAAAAGCAGAAATGATTTTCTATGTGCTTTTACTTTATTCTCAATCTCACATCAAAGTATTTAACACCAACTCATTCATATATAAACAGGATCATTCAGTGGTCGGGCGAGTACCACGCGGAAGGGGACATGATGTACTACAGTCGGGAAGGAGAGACCGAAGAATTGTATCTCCCCGGACCGCTGAGCAGAGCTCTGACAGTCTACGTAAGTCCAGTATTCATTCAGAACCTTTTTAGACAAAACTAAGAGCCAGTGACTAAACCAACACGTTTAAGCGTTCATGACCGACCGGAAAAAAAGGGGGTTAAGTGTCGAGGAAAAGTTCATGTTCCCCCATCACCATCTGTTGGCACACAGCCAGATTAACCTAATCGAAGATGCTCCAAGTATTCTGTCAAAAATCAGAATTGCTTTCAAGCTTTGGATAAAAACGTTCCCTGGAATATTTAGCTTGTGGATATCTGGTTATAGTTATATCGCAATATTTCAGCTCGTGTCCCTTTCATTCATAACAAAACCTCTCTTTCACAGCTTCTGTTCCAAACGGAGAACCCAGGTTTGGAATGGGAGTACACCCTGCCCCACGAGAATGTCACGTACACGCCCGAGTTCAAGTGGGAGCATTCTGATTGGTCCGTTTGCTCTGTCACCTGTGGAGGTGGCAAGCAGGTATGTTGAGTGTCTGAGTAGGTGGCGAGCTGGTAAGTTAGTTGTATATGAAATGTTTTGTTGTCTTGGCTGCGCTCGTAAAGGCAGTGTCTTATGCCATATTCAGTCTTGAAAAATGTTGAGATACATATGAAAGGTCGTGGGGAATCGATATGATGTCACTGAACAGATCATATAGCTTTTTAGGTTATTCAGATTATGGTCATGTTATTTTCATGACGTTTGTCTTCATCTTGACTTTGTTTCTATGCTAACAATTACAATGTTTATGTAATTTTATAATGGCAATCACGTGCTATGCTATCTCCTCATCACGAATGACCCCTCTGCTTGTGCTTTGGTTCCAGGTGTCAAAAGTTCAGTGCATGGAAAAGGAAGCGGGCTTAGTCGAAGATAAGTATTGCATTAATCAAACTCGACCGGAGGATCGATCTCGCGTGTGCAACACCCACGCATGCCCAGCCTGGTGGTGGTCCGGCCCATGGCAGCCGTGCTCTGTGACTTGTGGCGAGGACGGAACGAGAAGGCGCACTGTGATCTGCGTGCGGTCGTTTGGTCCTACCGAACAGATGGCGTTGCTGGATTCAGACTGCGACGACAGCGCCAAGCCTCACGAACTGGAAATGTGTGGGCTGCTTCCCTCTTGCCCAGAGTACCAGGACTGGAGTGTTGGCCCGTGGACCCAGGTAAGTGTCGCAGTCTATATTAAATGTACGCCTTTTTTACTGATATGAATGATTTATGTTAAAGATATTAATGATATGAGGCAAGAAGTACTTGGTAGTGTCTTATTCTTGTGCCCTCTTCAAAAAAAAGTAACCTTTAGTGATCTTCTGGTGATTTCACCTGTGGTGGAAATTATGTATTTCAAAGTTTATCATCATATAGCAAAGTGAAGAGATATTGTATGATGATGGCACCTGACTAGTACCTGTATATTTAGTGTTGTGTTCACCCCTCTTGTTACAAGTTAAAACCTTTTATCTGTCAAGTTTCCTTATCTGCGCTGAATGACCCCCTAGGTCCCAGTGCTTGTCCTTTGCCCTAGATTTTATAATCCAGTTCTTTAGGTACTTGTTTTAACAAAGTCCTTCAACACTGGCACAGGCTTGTTCACTTGACCCTTGTGATTATGAAGAGAGGGATGTCAAATGTGTAGCTACAGGGAACGACTGTGACCCCTTGACAAGACCTGCTGATCGGCGACAGTGTGGAAATATTACTTGCGGTTACTGGGATGTTGGAGAATGGTCAAAGGTAAATAATAGAATCTAAAGTATTAAACAGAAGGTAGATTTAATCATCTCAGAGTATCTTGACATACATTAATGTTTGTCTCTCATATTCTTCTGAAATATTTCTAATGTTAAACTTTTCTTAACCAGTGTTCTGCAGTCTGTGGGGAAGGGGCTCAATTCCGACGAGTGTCTTGCATTGGTGGACTGGCCTGTAGAGAGAGGGATGAACCCGTAAGTTTCCAGAACTGTACAGGAGAATGCCTGGAAGAGGAAACAGTGCTTGAAGTTGAGTCAGAAAGCACAACTACCCCAGTACCTGCTACAGTTACATCTACTGTTTTAGTACCTACAACTGTCCCCTCAACAATTCCAACCCCAGTATTCACCCAGTTGGGATTAACAACAACTCCATCGGTCATGTCAGAGTTTACTCCTGAGGATTCTGAAGATACCACCCAAGCTCCTATATCCAGTATTGGAACACTACCTCCAATTTCTACTACTACCAATAGCACTATCACTGATGCAGAAGCCGTGGAGACTGTTATTTTAACGACCTCTCCACCTTCAGTCACTCAAACAGCCGTCGTGCCAAATGAAACCGCTATTACAACAACAGAACAAACAGTGACTGTTCCGGCTACCATTGAAGAAAGGGAAGAAGACATGACAGGACCAACTGTGATCCCAACCACTTCCAAAGTTGACAATACGACACATCTAGATTATGAAACTCATTCTGAAGAGATTGATTATGAAAATAGTACAAAAAATATCACTGTTGACGACGAAACTACTTTAAGTGAAGATTATGGACTTGATGAAGCTGATCCTTCGAGTACTACGCCATTTGAAACTGAATCTACAGGTAAAGACTCTAACTCAAGTGTAGTGAACAGCACAACAACAGTTAAACCAGCGTCTGAAAATTCAAGTACAGTTAAAACACTACTGACAGACAGCATCACTTCTGAATCTGAAAACGAAGTGGATGTCGATACAATTCCTGGAGAAGTGGACCTCGAAAAGATGGTTTCAGATGAACCAATTAAGGCATCTCCAACAGTAAAGATGAATGAAGAAAATGAAAAACTAGCTGAGGAACAAGAGTCACCTACAGAGGAGATAAAAGCAGAATCAACTGATGAAGATATAGAGATGCTTCCTGAGAAAAATGAAACTGTTGTAGAACCTCAGGAGACTATTCCCGAGGAGCTAGAAACAATTTTAGAGGAAGCAGACATTAATTCTGAGGAACAAGAACAAGATATTAATGTACAGGAACCACTTCCTACTGAACAGGAAACAGTAGTGGAAAGTAACTCCTTAGTGAATGAGTCTTCAACAGAAGATTCAGAAGAAGAGCGACCTTCAGGGATTATTGAAGACAAAATCAATATGGAAGACTTCGAAGTTATAGAGGTTATTGAAGTTAAAGCAGAAGGCAAAAGGAAGAAAGACAAGAAGAAGGTCCTTATTCACACTGGTGAAGAGGCAGTGGATGTGCTGTACGACTTGGCTGAAGAGCAAGCAGCCAAGAGAATCCCAACTACACCAGAACCTAAAGAGCAAGGACCACTATACACTTGGCTCGTTGGAGAATGGTCTGAGGTAATGTTTGTCGACAGTTATGTAAATTAGACTTTTGGAAATGATATAAAGTAATTGTGTTTTATAACAGGGGAAAATATGAGTTAATAGTACAACGATTATTTCTATAGAGCCCTACCAGTTATAAAAGCCTCTCTTAACAGATTATAACAGGAACTTTTAGCATGTTATAACAATCCGTGCTCAAGGAGCAGCAAGTTAAAGCAGCTTCGTACAGTTACATGTTGATTGCAGTAATTATTTACTTGTGTTGCTTGTGCTATCCAATCCAGTTTCACTTGGTTGTGCAGTTGTTACAGTAATTTTGGCTGAAAATAGCTATGATTTATTTATGGTGAATTGCTCTTCTATTCATAGATTGTCTGTAAAGATAAATTAGTCCCAACATCAGTCCTCTAGACATTCATAAATGATTTCCCACAACAGTGCACAGCAGAGTGCGGAGGTGGTGTGCAGAGCCGAAATGTCTATTGCCTCGAGGAAGTCGCTGGTTCTCCTGTCGACCAGAAGTTTTGCGAGGAAGAGATGCCTGATCTTGTCCAGTCTTGCAATGAAGTGAGTAGTGAAAGGGTGCACGTATAATTGAGAATAGCATTTTGATTAAGGCTGCAGTAGTGTTACTTTCCAATTTTTCCAAGGATGCTAACCTGCATAAGGCAGCATTTGATATGTTTGTGTTTTATAAGAGTACCCAATATTGTTTTGACATTTGAAAGCTCTAGCGGTATTGCATCTTGCAATAACAGTCCTCCGAGCAACATCACACAGTCCTTGGAAAACTTTCTGAAAAATTGTACATCATCTCAAAGGACCCGTCATACAGAATGCTCAGTTTTATCATCTATTCTCAGCCGGAGTGTGGAGAATGGGTAGTTGGAGAATGGGAGGAGTGTTCTGCGGAATGTGACCTGGGTGAGAGGCAGAGATCCGTTACTTGTCCAGCAGACAAACTGTGTCACAGCCACTCTCAGCCACCGGAGGTCGAGCCATGCAACCTGAAACCTTGTGCTGAGTGGGTGGAGGGACCTTGGAGTCTTTGTACAAGGTCAGTGCAGTCGAGTCAGCAGAATTCAGTAGCTCCTAGTGTGTGTGTAGAAGGCATTTCATGAGCATCCAACTGTAAATGAGCAAGAATAAGATTAAATTTGTTGTCATTTGATTGAATGGAAATACTGTATTACCTGATCAGGTCATGCGGTGGGGGCTACCAGATTCGCCATGTTAAGTGCGTCGATACCAGGACGCAGGAGCCTGCCCGGACTTGCCCCAGGGAGACGAAACCAAAACACAAGATGTCATGTCACAATCAGCGTTGTCCGAAGAAGGAGAGAGGTGAGTTTATATATATATACATATATATATATATATATATATATATATATATATATATTATATATGTATCAATAGATAGATAGATATGAAATATTACACAGGTGAAAAGATGAGAGACAGAGTGGGGGCCTTTGCCTGTTTCGACTTTATTTCCGAGCCATGAATGGTAGACTGATACAGTGTTAGAAATCATAACATATATATATATATATAATATTATATATATATATATATCATTATATATATATATATATATATATATATATATATATAATATATATGTATATCACTTGAGAGACAGAGAGAGAAAGAAAAACAGCAACATGAGTGTTTATCCACATGCATCTAGTATGCCTTCCTATGTGGCTGTGCACAAAGAGAGAGAGAGAAGGGGGAGAGGGAGGCCATTTTTTTAAGGTGCCAGACTAGACGGAACAATAAGATGTCGTAACGACCTCTAGACATAGAAGGTGACAGTAGAAAGAACAGAAGAAGAGAGAGAGGGTTAAAAAAAGAAAGAAATGTAAAATAAAATAAAGATTACATCTTGACCTCGATGGAGGAGATGGATACTACTCACTTGTGTATGTTGTCAAGTAAATATTCCCGATTTTTTTCTTTTTCCGTGTATACTATTAGAAGAGCAGCCTCTATCTCTCTCTCTCTCTCTCTCTCTCTCTCTCTTCTCCTCTCTCTCTCTCTCTCTCTCTCTCATACATTCTGTCATTCTATATTTGTGGGGTACTGTTTTGCCTCTTAATTACACACAGACACTATATATATATATATATATATATAGATAATATATTATTATATATATATATCTATATATATATATATATATATATATATATATATATATATCATAAAGAAATAAGTTAAGTTCTCATCTGTTATCTGAATAGTAGACAAGGACTTAAGTCTTAAGGCATTTTTGTTACAGCTCCCCCAGTCCAGATAGAAGTCTCATACTCCCTCAGGCAGGTCCCCCCCCCTCCCCCCCGCCCCCCCCAGAAAAAAAATAAATAAAAAAACTGCCAGAAATATGACTTGTTTTGTGGCATCAAGAACAATGCAAAAGAAAAAGTCTGCCGCTCTCTTAGCAGACGACGATACACAAAAGCCCGTGGTGTGATTAACTTATTCTCGTCCTCGTTTTTGCCAACAGGGCAGCAGAAGCGTTGCCGGGACCACATGGACACCAAGCTGTGCAAGCGCCTGAAGCACATGTGCAGCACCAACTTCTTCAGAATCAAGTGCTGCCGGACCTGCTTCAAGAAGCACCTGCTGGCGCAGACCGTCGAAGGGAAATAACGCTGGTGGTTCTAACTTAATTCGGTGTACATAGGAACATTATTCGTTGTAAGAGATAAACTACGCAGAATTCTAAGACGTCCATTAGATTAAATGAAAAGTATTGAATGCTGTGAAGAAGATCGGAAGAAATTTCTGATTCGTCCTGCAGTTTTTCTTCTTTGATTGCCACCCGCTCGTGTCTTCTTCGAGTTTTCGTAAAAAGAGTTCAAAAAAAGCTATTTTACCCTTCGTATGATATAGTTTTAGCGACTTTTGACTATGGATTGTATTTTAGTATATGGTTTGCTAAAGACTAGGTTTATAGATAACATCTCGGGTGTTAATGAAATACAATATTTTTTATTGATTTTATCGTTTTTACTAAAAAAAAATCATAGTGTCCACTTACGTGTACCTTGTTAGTTCTACTCTGCTCTCTTCTTGATCTCGCGAAGAGGGCATCAAGTGTACTTGATGCTGATAGACCCAGTACCCAGTCAGCCGAATATTTGATAAAATGAGAAAGGTTTTATATAAAAAGGCCTAGTATGTCTATAAAGCGTTTTATTTCTGGAAAAAAAAACCGCGAGCGAAAAGCAGAAGGGAAGGAATAACTTCTTAGTGAAATTTGAAGACTTTCCTCATCACTCGATGAACCAGTTAGACATCAAGAGACGGTGGTAGGAGAAAGGAGAAATGTCTCGTCTCTCGTCTCTTGAACGGTAAAACCAACAGCATCCCTGTTCGTCTGTTCTTCTGTCAGTGACGCGCAAAACAAATCCGTTGTCTAGATGTGTGAACGACTGTTCGCGTTTTTTATATTTTCGTTTCGTATTTATCCAGGTTCGACGTCATTATCTCTCCGCGTCACATTGGCGAGTGAATTCGAGCGTCCTACTCTCTCTCTCTCTCCTCTCTCTCTCTCTCTCTCTCTCTCTCTCTCTCTCTCTCTCTTCTGTGCTCCGTATCGTTTCAAGGAATCGTAACGAGTAGAGGATTTACGAGTTCACGCGATGCCGAGTGTGTCACAGTGTCGTAGTGCCAATGCGGCACTCCTCCGAGCGAGAGGACTTTCGACGAACCTGTCGAAATCCACCTAAACACCTCCCGGAGGAACCGCGTCCGTCACGAAAGTCATTCGCGAATGAGAGTCATAGAAAGTATAATGCATGTCAAAGGCATCATAAAAAGATAGGGTAATTCTAGGCAGTAGCTCCGCACGGTCTAGAAACGGTCCCGCGTATATGACAGCCATTAGGGGGATTGGGGCGTCCAGTATATGTCGCCATGTTTAGTTCTAGCCCCTGGGGGTTAATTTACAGTCGACTCCACCAAAAAATAACGGTAAATTCTTCATAAGCAACCCAAATATTACAGGAAACTAATTTCCAAAGAAATACTCGACGCGGAGTTATTACCAAGATCTTACCAAGGTTATTTTTTATCTTTTTTTCCCGTAGAGAAAGCTTTTCTGCATGCTTCAGAAACACGTCTAGAGATCTCAGCTTTTGGGTGGGAAATGCGAAGTTGTGGAGTAATGTTCGGTTCAGGTATTATGGCACAAGGAGAGAGGGATTTTGATTATGTAGATGTGTGGGCATTGATACCCCGAGAGTGTATATTCTGAACCTTTGGTTGGAAGGACTGAAGAGAAGAAGGGAAGGTGGTAGCTACTCTGGCTAGTTATCTATGCGTCACCTCCGAGGTGCTAGTACTAAACATGGCGGAAGCTCAATGGGACGCTGTGTTTAGTACTAGCCCCTCGGGGGTTGAAGTATTATATATCCATTTCTATATAGCGTGGTCGACAATTATTAATTAATGAATAAACTATATCTTTGATTCCCGAGGGGCTAGTACTAAACACGGCGTCCCATTGAACTTCCGCCATGTTGAGTACTACTAACACCTCCGAGGTGACGCGTAGATAACAAGCCAGAGTAACACCGGAAGTAGTCTGATCGGATTTGGGAAGTCGTACGTCTAGACTCTAGAATGTCGTAGCTGACCAATTAAAACCCAACGTAGAAAGACAAGATGATGATTGTTATTTAACAAATAGAGTATAAAACGAGCTTTAAGAGTTACCGGTGAAAGTCTTGCCTGTGCCTTATATAGTAGTCGGTCGTTACTTGCATTAGTATCTAGAGAATACCTGAACATTAGTACAAGTGTCCCTTCCCCGGGGGGACTCCGGAGGCAAATGTACACATCGTTATTCCTGGGTGTTTTCTGATTGTATACCTTGTACCCAACCTGTGTCTGTTAGATGAGGGCACTCCATAGCCATGGTTAGGAATGCTGTCTCTAGCGGTCGGTATCACGGAGATGAACTACAGAGAGCGTGACAAAAAAAAATAATGATAGCTACGGTACAGTTGGTTTTTCGTACTACCGTTGTCATTCCACGGGTAACCATGGTTAGCAGAGTACGTAATGGTTAACTTCTCACCATTATCACCAGCACAGAACGGACTTTCATGTCATTTATGATAATTGGGAATGAATGTGGCCATTGGTGCATGATAAGTACGAAATTGTGCAAAGTGTTGGCACTGACTCGACTGAGTTACGGGTCAGTTTCTCATCGTCTCTAAAAAAAGTGCAGCAGGAACGAAGCAGACTCTGGTTGTAAAAACATCATCGTTTTTTAAAACGTTTCAGACTCTGAAAATGTGAATGAACCAAATATAAATATATCCTAAATCAACATTTGGTTGTTTCATTGCCACTTGATTTTGACGGGAGTCATTGCTTGCTATGGAAGGGCTTCTCGCTCAGGTATGAATTTGCTCACACTCTTATTGCTTGCGAACATTTTTCTTATGGTTGCCGAAATACTGTGTGAAGTATTTCATTCTCAAATTGTTGGAATAAGTAAGTGTAAGGTGTAGGTAGTACTACCGACCATGTTTGTCATAACGGTAGTCAGTCACTCTCAGAACAAGCAACCGAAGCACTACGAGAATAGCTTTTGAGGAATTTCAAGCAAGTTCCGGCAGTTGTGGTTGTATTTCCAGTGGCGAAGGTTCGGTTCACTCCTCTCCTGAAGGTGTATTGTTCTGCGGGAGTGGCTGCCGAAGAGAGAACTTCATTAGGAGGGTAAAGTTTCTTCGTAACTGAAATAAGGTAAGTCACTGAGACTAGGTGGCGGCAAATTATTTTTGTTGTACTTAATACAAGTAGCCTTGTTTATTGTACTGAGGTGAGATATTGCCATGCCGGATTTCGTAATTGCCTTGGGAATTTGCGACGAGTTACGTACCGAAGGCACTACTAAAAAGCCACACTGGGGATGAGTAAAAAATAAACTTGCCGTACCAAGTAGCGTACGGCCCAAAATACAGAGCCTCTGCCTTGCTTCTGATGTTAACAAAACATCGGTTCTTTTTTTATCTTGATAATCGGCTGGTCATTTCCTTGACTGAAATGGTGCCAGTTTAAATATCATGTGTTTGGTATGACATAACGTTTCATATTATTGAGTATGACATATTCAAATCGCTAATTTATTAAACTTGTGGAGATAGGCCTAACCTTAACCCCACACTTTCAAAATCGTATATATGTATGCAAAGATAATGTTGCGTTGTAAAGTATATAATAGATAGGTACTATTGAAAAGTATTCGTTTCCCTCATTGGTTTTGATAAGAGTTTATCATTCGGTTAAAACTTTAACAATATCCCCATTCTCCATTGGGCTGTATTATAAGTCTACCTGTATACGGGAAAATTTAGCATACAGTATTCTAGTACATTCGCTTGCTTATACAGAATGGATTTTCTACCTGACACTGGGTTTTCGGGTGATAAGGTATTGTGGCAGTAGTCAAATGTTTTTTTTTTTTTTTTTTTTTTTTTTTTTTTTTATCAATAATACGAGATTTCTCGGTGTTGATATTTTAAACCAGATTTGTATTCCAGAGTTGAATATATTTTCCTGTGTTTTGTGTTTTGAGAATTAATAGTGTTCATTAGCAGTGTTAGAGATAGTGGGCGTCCCTTATGTCCTTAGTTAAACGGGATACTTGGAACCCAATTCCCCCAACCCCATCCAATCAGTTAACCACCTTGTTACCAAGTTTAAACTACTATTTCAATCTTGCACTGAAGAATAATACTCTTGGGTGAAATATCTGGCTTGCATACCCAGAAAAAATACAACCAACTTCTCCAATGACGTTTAATGCAAAGGGCTTCTTGATTTTATTTAATTATTTATTTATTTGCGTCTGGTACGTGACCTTTGGTATTTAGCACAATTAACGAACTCACAATTGGTCATGAAATGTTTTGACAGGTCTTCCATGTATAGTTCATAGAATGAACCAGTCCTGATTAGAAGTAGTTTATATATAAATAAATGATATAAATTCACATGCTGTCTTATTGATTTGCAATGCATATTCCGACGTGCATATTGGTGTTACAGATTTGCATAATGCGGTGAAAACCTCTTTATACAGTTCTTTTTTTACCTGTTTCAAGTCAAAAGCGTGTAGCGTGGGTGGGCGCTAGGTGTAGGATGGGCGCGCATTCATCCCGTTGAAGGCGGGATATGAGGCCGTACGTGGGTGGTTGAAGTCACGTTCAGATAAAGTATTTTTTTTATTGCTCTCTCTCTCTCTCTCTCTCTCTCTCTCTCTCTCTCTCTCTCTCACACACACACACACACTCCTACCTTACTTCTTCATTGTCAAGTTGTTTAGAGCCTGACGTTAACATACGTGGTGTTGTGTTAGCATTGTCGTAGATGTTATTCTCTCTCTCTCTCTCTCTCTCTCTCTCTCTCTCTCTCCCTCCTTACTTCTTCATTGGCAAGAAGTTGTTCAGGGCCAAACTTTAACATACGTGGCGTTGTGTTAGAGAGAGAGAGAGATGCACCGACAAAAATTTCTAGACCTTTAGCAAATCTGAGACGTTTCACATACGGGTAGAATTTCCTCGTGCAGTGGGGGCCCCGTCTTTTCGATAGTGGCACATTTCGAGAGAGAGAGAGAGAGTTAATGCACAAACCCAGAACAATTTGACTAAAACTGAAAGAGGAATATGCCATCCTTTGGCCGGACTCGGTCTAGAGCACAGTATTGTGACAAAATCACTACGCGTTGACCCCTTAGGAGGTTAGTACCGTCAGTGCACCTCCATCGGTGCCACAGTAGGCATTACTCGAGGTTTATTTTACTGTACCTCCTTTCATATTCTTTCCAGCGTCTTTTAAGAATTCATTTCCTAGAGCAAACTGCTTAGAGGTCTTCCTCCATGATTACAC
>NC_087203.1:45899265-46044265 GCF_015104395.2 Macrobrachium nipponense
AGTAGCAAAAGCCCTCCACTGGAGCCTGTGCAAGAAACATCAGCTACCTTGCAGTAATAAGTGGTACGAGCACCAACCTGAAGGAGTGATAGAAAACGATCAGGCAAAGATCCTCTGGGACTATGGTATCAGAACGGATAGGGTGATACGTGCAAATAGACCAGACGTGACGTTGATTGACAAAGTCAAGAAGAAAGTATCACTCATTGAAGAGTTGAAGAGAAAGAGAGGGAAAAAATGGATAAGTATCAAGATCTGAAAATAGAAATAAGAAGAATATGGGATATGCCAGTGGAAATCTTACCCATAATCATAGGAGCACTAGGCACGATCCCAAGATCCCTGAAAAGGAATCTAGAAAAACTAGAGGCTGAAGTAGCTCCAGGACTCGTGCAGAAGAGTGTGATCCTAGAAACGGCGCACATAGTAAGAAAAGTGATGGACTCCTAAGAGGCAGGATGCAACCTGGAACCCCACACTATAAATACCACCCAGTTGAATTTGAGGACTGTGATAGAGCAAAAAAAAAAAAAAATTATAATAATAATAATTCAGTTATGGAAAGTTAAAGAAAACCATGAACTTTACAGTAAAGAAATGCGTCATTTAACTTCTTTCTCGACCTATAAATATCAATCGCCCTAAAAAAAAAAAAAAAAAAAAAAAAAAAAAAAAAAAAAAAAAAAAAAAAAAACAAAAAAAAAAAAAAAAAAAAAAAAAAAAACACTTAAACGCGTAAATTGATGAGAACGGTTCGCCCCCGCTCAGTGGGTAGGTTTCACAGATGAATCATTGGGCATTGGGTTCTTGCTGTGGGTATCTTGTATTTGTTAGTTTGCGAATAGAAATATTGATTTTGGTTACTTCATACCAATTGGTCGAGAGAGGCAAGAGCTCCCAGCTTCATGTACGATATTGCTTAAAATCTTACTATAACGTGCGTTATGTCTGTCAATCCGTCTCATTCAATCACGGCCAAACGGCTGGTCCGATGGGCATAAAACTAGGCAGGGTTATAGTGGGGACCCCTAAGATGGTTTATAATGGGGTTTCATCCTATCTCCCCCCATAATGGGTTTTATGTCTCCATCCCTTTCAACTAAGGTGTACTTTTTTAAATGAACAAAATAGATGAGAATACACGTTTGCAGGAACTGCATCCAGGAAATCTAATCAGTCTTCATCATAGATGATCTCAAGGGAGGTTCCACGCAGCTGACTCAAGTCAGTCAAGTGTAGCACATAAGCTAATATTTGCCACATGCATATTATTCTCTCGGTAGTGTAGCTACCAAAAGAGTAACCGATATTCCAGTCATGCGTCACAAGAAAATAAAGGTTGACTCAAAGAATCCACCCTGGGGAACGCCACAGCTGGTGTGAGGTGGTTACAAGGAATTTTAGATAGTTTGGGTCGTGGGATGGCCACATGCTAATTAAGGATGCTCTGGGAATTGGTTTAGGACAGGGTATGAATTGCCAGTGACCGGTAATGGTCACAGAAAAAAATCAGTTGTGGCTAGGAAGAAAAGTCACATTAATTTATGGTTGCCAGTAATAAATCATAGGGAAAAATTCACAGTATCTCTTGGGGTGGGGGTTCTTTATCTTTGTGATATTTACAGTCTTTTGTTTTCGTTTTTACAGTAATCGCCAACGGGTTTGTACTAAACACGCCTTTGCAAAGGTGGATATATACCGGGCTACAATCCTTGGGGGTCAATACACAGGAGAGATTAATGTGATTCTTTTTCCTGCGACTTTTTTACATGGGACTATTTTACCTGGATTCTATTTGTCAACAGTACTTAGTTTTAACTCTTAATAACCCTTAATTCCTGTCAGTTGTAACCCTTAATTCCTGTCAGTTGTAACCCTTAATTCCTGTCAGTTGTAACCCTTAATTCCTGTCAGTTGTAACCCTTAATTCCAGTCAGTTGTAACCCTTAATTCCAGTCAGTTGTAACCCTTAATTCCAGTCAGTTGTAACCCTTAATTCCAGTCAGTTGTAACCCTTAATTCCAGTCAGTTGTAACCCTTAATTCCACTTGCTTCTTCAATGAATTTTGATTCTCTGGCAGTGACTCACAAATATTTATTAGATCCAAAAATATACTGTAAATATAAATGGGTAACTATCGGTACATTAACTTTTAAAAGACAATGGTTGTCAAGGTTCCAGCACAATGCTGGAAATTATTTGAAGATTTCCAGAAAAATTATTATGATTGCTTTCATGGATTTTTTTTACAGCAATATTAAAGAGATGGAGGTCCCATAAAAAGCTAAAAGTGGGTTCAGCTAAGACGAAGGCACGCTGCAACTACCTTTTTAGTAATGCCAACAGTGCACCACGTGAAGTACACTGACGGCACCAGTAACAAAATTTAGTTAATATCCTATGTAAGTATGTGACAGTAGTCTTACTGACGTTAATATGCTTACGCAGAGCGGATTTAGCGTATGTTGCTGTTGATGCTTAACCATGAAGAATATACGCGAAGCATACAGAACATATTCCACAGCAGCGATATGGCAACAAGGTGCTAATATCACTGATGCCACTAAATACACTCCTGTGACAACGGCTAGAGAGTCTCTCTCTCACACACACACACACACACACACACACACACACACACACACACACACACAGGTGCCATTAGATTATGGTCAAGAAGTTGAGATCTGTATTCGTAATTATGCATCAGTGTTTTGACTGGGCAATTGCAACGCATACCATACTAAGATGGAAAAAAAATTAGGGGGGTTGGGGGTTGCAGGGTAAGCACTGCACTTAATCCACGCTAAAGCAGAAGTCTTATCATAACAATTAACTACGACAAGTTTGTTTGGAAGATGTGAAACATTGGTCATCCGCGTGACAGAAGTTTGTAAACACTCTTGAGATGTTTGGCGATCTTGGTTGTAACAGTATCTGGGAGTTCACGAGAGAGAGAGAGAGAGAGAGAGAGAGAGAGAGAGAGAGAGAGAGAGAGAGAGAGAGAGAGAGTATTATTTTAAGCCAACACGAAGCTGAGACAATATGGGGAAGCACCACTGAAGTTGCGGAATTCTGGTGTACGTACTATGGTACTAAAACTTTCTTTTGAACCACGGTTCAAAGATCCGGTACTTAAGCACCTGTACAGCTGCACGTATTGGTCATCAGCCGTTGTTTGACCTAAGGTTAGTTTCATTTTGATTTATCAACAGTTCTTTCCCAATTGTCGCTCACGGGTGAAATACCAAAAGAGGGAACTGTATCAAAATTACACGCTGGTACTGACTTGGTGATTTGCATTGGAGCTGTTAGGATGCGAAATACGATGTTGTACATATTCCAATCGTTAAAATTTCCGGTTCTTATATCACGGCGCTGAATGACCACTTTGGTTTCAGGACGCAAACCTTGACATCCATAATACCTTGCGTCTATCTTTCCACCAAAACTTGTACTATGCGGTGTGGCTTTGATAAATTATAAAAACGACTCGCCAGATCTTTCTGCAGAGAGAGAGAGAGAGAGAAGAGAGAGAGAGAGAGAGAGAGAGAAATATGAAATCACTTGACATGGTTTGTCACTCGGCCTTCCACAAGGCCTGGGGAAGAGTGGTGACAAATTATCAGTTTCGAACTTGGTCATTAGTGGGAGAGATAGACAGATCATCGGTCTATCAAACTTCAATGTGCTCTGGTCATTCAAGCGTAGGTTGGTATAGACCAAGGACGGGAGAAGGCGATATTATAGAAACTTTAAAGATAATTCAGCTTCCGAAGAAATGAAACACAAGGCATTAGCCACGTTGAGCATGTAGGGGGATAGTGCCCTCAGTGCACTTCACGTGGTGCACTGTAGGAATTGGTACTAAAGGTTCTTTGCAGCGTCCCTTCGGCCCGTATCTGCAACCTTCTTTAGCACCAGGTCGACTGACGTGGTTTGCTTAAAAACATGGGACTACTGCTTAACATAAGAAAAGAATAATTATGCAGACAGTTTTAGCTCAACTGTTTTTGTTGGTGTACATTATATCATTGTTGAAGGATAATGTTTTCATAAACGTGATATTTTACCTTCATTCAGTTTAGCTTTAAATCAGGATTTTGTTCTCAATGTAGTGTTCAAAATTCTGGTGTGTTCTCATTTTTTATATAATTTCTTGGGAACATTTTCCAAGTTTTTTGTTTAATGCAGTGTTCTATTTTTACGTTGTCTTGGATATACATTGATAAACGTGCTGCTATGCAATTCCCTTTCTGAAGTGCTGCCAAGCAACTCTCTCATTCTGAAGTACTGCAACGCAACTACGCAACTCTGCCTCATTCTGAAGTACTGCTACGCAACTCTGCCTCATTCTGAAGTACTGCTACGCAACTCTGCCTCATTCTGAAGTACTGCTATGCAACTCTCCCCTCATTCGCACCCATCGTCAAAGAGGCACTGAGTGCAATCCGTTCCCTCCTCCGCCAGCCTCGGATTACCGACATTTGTTGTGGCCCATCGATCGTTTTTATGTCTTTTGACAAACCACCACCTATTTTTAGCACTCCCTGGCGTGGTGGTTTTTCTGGTGGGCGTCTTTTGATACTCTGGCGAGGTCCTCTCGCTTCGTTATTGTTTGCGCTTGAGTTGGTGCCCCGCCCCCACCCCCCCTTCTCCTCCAAGGACGCGACGTCCCGTTGCTGGTGTTGGCTGTTGACTCCACTTCAGGGTCGAGTTCTGTTCTGGGGTATTTGAGAACGAGTCCGAGAGATTTATGCTCTTATTTTAGAGTCAAATTCTGGCGGCAATAAGCGTTGGATTGTTATTATAAGCGGAGGATCTCACACTCGATACCCCCGAGAGAAAGATGCGCTTAGCGATGCGCCATTGTCTAAAGGAGGCGACAGCCATTACTTTATGGGCGCACCAGATGCGACGGGGAAAAAGGTCGAAATTGCTCGGTACTGGGCGTCGAGTTACTGGTGTTTTGTCCGAGTAATGAAGTCGTAATTAGAATGATCTGAACGGACAAATAGAAGGAATTCTAGTACGAAATGACTGCGTGTTCATCCAAGCCGCGCTTGGTGGTCTGACCGCACTGCAAATGAATTGCTAGACTTACAAGTAGGAAATTTTTGGGAAAAAAGGTAAGCATAGAGACTTGAAGAAAAGCAGAATATAGAACGAAGCTAAAATTTTCCATTAATAAAAGTAGCTGTTATTGAATCATCCTCTTCTTCTTAGCATAATCCCCAGTCGGGCTCGATGTTTTCAATAAGCCTATTCTAGGTGGTTTCTTCCTTGTTGGCTCTCTTGCATCCATTGTTCCATGATCACACTCTCCTTGAAGTGGAAGGGAGGCGAACGAGAGGAACGCTTAAGAGAAGATGGCTAATAATAAGAAACACGAGGAAAAACTTAACGTAGAAGACCGTAAAAAGCGACATACGGCTCCTAGCGAAACCAACACCAAATGTCAGCCGAGAGCTAACAAGCTAGACGCATGTAGAGCCCCGTTACACCCATCAAACATAAAAAGCTGAGGGTGGCAGACAGCGGAAAATCACTTAATCACCCATAACTAACTGGCGCTGAGTCTCTTCTGAGGGACTAGTTCTGCTAGTGAACGCTCTCACACGGCCCCTTGCTTTTGTTTGCGCGGTTAACATATTAAAAAGCAAGAAATAGATTTAAAACACAAGAACTCTGGGTGCTGCACGTCACCTACTCCGAGTAGCTTGTACTACTAATTAGACATGGCGTAAGCTGAATGGGACGCAGTGTTTATAGCACTAGCCCGTCGAAGATCAAAGTATCATATACACCCACTTCTACATTGTGTGGTCGACAAATTATATTAATAATATTAATAGACTATATCTTTGTGCGGCCGTCTACTCGTTACCATACGTTGTTTAAGACTAGCACCTCTGAGACCGCGTAGATAACCATCAAGTAGCACCAAACTCAAGTGTCTAGTAGCGGTTTCCTGAATGAAATTGAGACTTGTTTGTGCATTCATGAAAGCAATAAGACTTCATTCATTACATGAACCCTCATGATTCAGACTTGAAGATGCACGAGTGATATTCTGTAGTCAGTACCAGAGGTCAACGAAAACAAAGCTTAGCCAAAAACAATATATATATAAAAACAGCTTCCCAGAATGACTTTCGATGCATGTGATACAGGGCAGTAGTCATTTGAGACCACTGAACGAATCAAATACGACAATAGGAAAAAAGACAAAAATTTTTGATTGCTATTTCAAGAGAGGAAGATCATCTCCCATTACTCTCTCTCTCTCTCTCTCTCTCTCTCTCTCTCTCTCTCTCTCCGCTATAAATAGTCCTGGGCACTTGGTCCTTCCCAAGACTTCGATCATTCAATGTCAAGTGAACTCGTTTTTCAGTGTCGTCCCTTCCTTTTGTTATTAGTTCTCGATTCTCAAACTGCGATCATTTGCTCTTGACGTTTTGTTTTTTCGAAGTTTCCTGCTTTGGTCTCTCTCTCTCTCTCTCTCTCTCTCTCTCTCTGAGATGGTGGTGGTGGGTGCTTCAGCTCATACGTTGTTTAAACGCGAGTAATTTTATAATTCTCTCTCTCTCTCTCTCTCTCTCTCTCTATGATGAAATATTGGTGGGTGCTTCCGTTTATATCTCGTTGAAACATAAGTAAATTTATGAGCTGATCATTTACACAATTGTGCTAAATTGAAAAACACTTAATTTTTCAGTATGTTCACCAATCGATCTATTTTTTTCCCCAATCTTTACGCCCCAAACCCCCATGAATTTGTCGTTCGTTAACTTTTGATAATGAAGAGCCAATGAAATCTAACACGATCTAAATTAAACGCATCGTATATTTCAGAATTAACGTAATGAAGTTTCCAAAGACTACTTTTTTTTATTTATCTATGTCCAGACTTTTTTTTGAGTCTTGCTCTCTTGCTGTGTTGTGTTAGAATGCACTGGAATTTGAGGAACGAATGATAAAGTGAATTTACTTCTGAATATACTTGCAGCGTAGAGGAAAGCAATGCAAGTGATTATTAGTTTTCTATAAAAGAAGACTTAGTGGACGGGCTTTGTCTGTCCGTCCGCACTTTTTCTGTCCGCCCTCAGATCTTAAAAACTACTGAGGCTAGAGGGTTGGAAATTGGTATGTTGATCATCCACCCTCCAATCATCAAACACACTGAATTGCAGCCCTTTAGCCTCAGTAGTTTTTATTATATTCAAGGCTAAAGTTAGCCATGATCGTGCTTCTGGCAACGATAAGATAGGCCAGGAAAAAAAAAGTCACATTATATTCTTTTTTATGTTGTTACGGTAATCCCGAACAGAATTGTACTCTCTAGGAGAGATTAATGTGACTTTTTTTTTCGGTGACATTTTCTGTGGCTTTTTTTTTCGTGACTTTTTCTTGTAACTTTTTTCTGTTGACTTTTTACCTGGATTCTGGTGAAGATAATTGGTCCCAAATTTATTGGGTAAATGTAAGTCACGTTATAAACGAATTTCTCGGTTATTTTGTAGTCATGATTTGACATTCAACAGTTTTATTCATTTTTGTGTTAATGCTGAGGGAGCGGTAGTCTGCCTGACAAAACAACAAACATTCTTTTACGCGAGATAAAAAAAAAGAAGATATATATTGCTCTCTCTAACATTTCCGACACATTCCTCTACAACTTGGAGAAATGTATTATTTTTTTTTTTTTTTTTTTTTTTAGTTGTGGTACTTTTGAAATGAAACATTTCTACAGCTTCCTGTCGGTTGTGTCGACTAAAATTCGCATAGACAGATCAGTCCCTAAAAGTCGTAAAAATTAAATTTGAAGAACTTCATTTATTTATTATTATATTTGTCTATTTATATATTGCACGGCACTCGGTTGAACTGGTGCCATTATCTGTTTACTTTACAGATTTGGCATTGTAACTAAAAGCTGATTTCCCAAACTCCGCCAAAATTCCCTCTTATCTCGACTGCACATTCTGACCATCACATCATCATGATCCGCCCTTAATCCTCTTTCGCGTCATGTTCTCGTTTAACCTTCTGACCCCCAGAGGGTCAATAGAAGTCTGCAAAAGATTTATTGAGAACGGGCCCTCCACTTATTACACATTTAAGGGTTATCCGCTGGCTTGGTTTAAATAGTACTAGCTCCGCCCTTCACCCTCCTCCATCTTGGTGCGGGTCTGTCTTGCCGAGCTGATTACTACAACGAGAGCGAACAACTCCAGTGTCTTCTTTAAAAAAAAAGAAAAAAAAAAAAGTTCTTATGGTCTCGACAAAGAGTTTAAAGACCGAAGAGCGATGATTGGCGATAAATTACTCGACCACTCGAGTGGGGGTTTATCATAAAGTAGCTTTAAGTGGGAAGAATTGATAATGGCGCGGTTCAGAAGTCAGGTTTGAAATCTGGAGGAGTATGGAGAGCAAACCCCACCGATACCTCTTCAACATTTCAGAGGAGGAGGAGGAGGAGGAGGAGGAGGAGGAAGAAGTGAAAGAGTAGGAGTAGGAGGACTGAACGCACAGAAAGCGATAGAGAGCCGGGAGAGGAATGCTTCTTGTGCGATCCTCTTGTTAACTCGCGATAGGATTCCGACAACTGTTTAACTTGGGAGAGGAAGGGAGGAGCTCAGTATAATATCAAGAAGGGGTCTCTGCTGAGGGCGGAGTCTATATTCCTCTTTGTTGGAAGTTTCAATGGTCGTTTTTATTCCTTTTATCTCGAGTGATTCCATCAGAAGCCAAAGAGTTTGGTGGGTGGGCTCCTTTCTATCTATCTGTTGAGTTTGTATGTATGCGTCCTTTTGTATGTATGAAGTACACAGATCTTTATTATTATACTTCCTCTCTTTATAAATTACTTGTAAGTATAGTTTACGCTCTGGTTGACAAACTACAGTTGCTTTTATGGTAAATAAAAGTATTATTCATTCTTGAATGGATATTACTAATGATAGTAATAATATGGCCTGTGCTAGCCATCAGATACACACAAATATAGAAGGTTGATATATCACACACCACAAATAACAATAGTGAAAATAGTGGTGGTGATAATAGTAGATTCAGTTGCCAGTAATAGTATAGAAAGGCATAAATGATAACGAGAATAAATGAATTGCTGACAACACTATAGGCTTATACACGACGGGATGCAGGTATGTCTAATAGCGGTTGCCATGTATTGATATTAATAATAATAATAATAATAATATGGGGCAGAGGAAAACTCCATCAGCTTCCTCAAAAATACAATGCGCAACTGGAATACAATACTTACAAGCTCTGGAATAAGACTAGCAGAGGTTAATATCAGGAGAGGGATCTTCCAGGGCGACTCACTGTCCCCACTACTCTTCGTAGTAGCCATGATTCCCATGACAAAAGTACTACAGAAGATGGATGCTGGGTACCAACTCAAGAAAAGACAACAAAATCAACCATCTGATGTTCATGGACGACATCAAGCTGTATGGTAAGAGCATCAAGGAAATAGATACCCTAATCCAGACTGTAAGGATTGTATCTGGGGACATCAGGATGGAGTTTGGAATAGAAAAATGCGCCTTAGTCAACATACAAAAAGGCAAAGTAACGAGAACTGAAGGGATAAAGCTACCAGATGGGAGCAACATCAAACACATAGATGAGACAGGATACAAATACCTGGAAATAATGGAAGGAGGGGATATAAAACACCAAGACATGAAGGACACGATCAGGAAAGAATATATGCAGAGACTCAAGGCGATACTCAAGTCCATACTCAACGCCGGAAATATGATAAAAGCCATAAACACATGGGCAGTGCCAGTAATCAGATACAGCGCAGGAATAGTGGAATGGACGAAGGCAGAACTCCGCAGCATAGATCAGAAAACCAGGAAACATATGACAGTACACAAAGCACTGCACCCAAGAGCAAATACGGACAGACTATACATAACACGAAAGGAAGGAGGGAGAGGACTACTAAGTATACAGGACTGCGTCAACATAGAGAACAGAGCACTGGGGCAATATCTGAAAATCAGTGAAGACGAGTGGCTAAAGAATGCATGGAAAGAAGGACTAATAAAAGTAGATGAAGACCCAGAAATATACAGACAGGAGAATGACAGACAGAACAGAGGACTGGCACAACAAACCAATGCACGGACAATACACGAGACAGACTAAAGAACTAGCCAGCGATGACACATGGCAATGGCTACAGAGGGGAGAGCTAAAGAAGGAAACTGAAGGAATGATAACAGTGGCACAAGATCAGGCCCTAAGAACCAGAAATGTTCAAAGAACGATAGACGGAAATAACATCTCTCCCATATGTAGGAAGTGCAATACGAAAAATGAAACCACAAACCACATAGCAAGCGAATGCCCGGCACTTGCACAGAACCAGTACAAAAAGAGGCATGATTCAGTGGCAAAAGCCCTCCACTGGAGCCTGTGCAAAAAACATCAGCTACCTTGCAGTAATAAGTGGTACGAGCGCCAACCTGAGGGAGTGATAGAAAACGATCAGGCAAAGATCCTCTGGGACTATGGTATCAGAACGGATAGGGTGATACGTGCAAATAGACCAGATATGACGTTGATTGACAAAGTCAAGAAGAAAGTATCACTCATTGATGTCGCAATACCATGGGACACCAGAGTTGAAGAGAAAGAGAGGGAAAAAATGGATAAGTATCAAGATCTGAAAATAGAAATAAGAAGATATGGGATATGCCAGTGGAAATCGTACCCATAATCATAGGAGCACTAGGCACGATCCCAAGATCCCTGAAAAGGAATCTAGAATCACTAGACGCTGAAGTAGCTCCAGGACTCATGCAGAAGAGTGTGATCCTAGAAACGGCGCACATAGTAAGAAAAGTGATGGACTCCTAAGGAGGCAGGATGCAACCCGGATCCCCACACTATAAATGCCACCCAGTCGAATTGGAGGACTGTGATAGAGCAAAAAAAAAAGAAAAATAATAATAATAATGATAATAGGACAAGTGATAATAGTAGAAACCAATGTGTATGTAAAACACGTTAAGAAATGAACCTGGAAAAGGCTCATAGAAATAAATATAAAACACTCAAGGAATTAAGCTGAAAAAAAGCTGAGAATTGCCATTGTTCAGGCACTGCCCCCGTAAAAAATAAAAATTAGAAATTAAAATTAAAAGGTTATGGTTAAAAGTAAAGAGGAATCTACTGACAATATTCGGTAAATAATTAGTTTAGAAACCTCTCTAACTTTTTGGAAGATCTTGTTGCAGAAAAGGCTGAGGTCATGGATTAAAATGAACAGTCTGGTGTACTATTCAAATAGTAAAGTTAAAGACCTTTTAAAAAAATGTAGTCACGAAAAACTGTAAAGTACAATAGTATCAAAATAAAAAAAAAAAATAAAAAAAAATACACCTCACACGAAGTGTGTTCTTAGGGTGAGCGCTTAGGAATGAGTAACCTTGGCCAGAGCTTTTGTGAAGAACGTAGCATCCATAGATTCATTCGTATATCCCAGGAACTGGAACTCAACTACAAATTCCAGTTGTTCGTTCTTTTCCAAGCGTTATTTGCGGCTCTTCAATGTGTCTAAGCAATAGGCCTAGGTTAGTACTATTCACTAACCCTAATGTCATTTTGAAATTAGGCCTAATTCGTCCGCACACTTGCAGCATCTACTGAGATTAGTCGTTTGTATGTTATAGAGATTTAGTGAGAGAACAGTCCGTTGGAGGAGCCCCCAAATTGTATGGAAACACCTGACCCCATTTGACATGTAACTACTGCTTGAGAACCAGTCATGTTACAAACCACTGGTGTTCTAGTACAACCTTCTAGAAAAGTTTCAAAAGTTTGTCCTTCACATTAGCAAAACTTATGAATACAGATGAGGCTGACGATAGGTATTTGTTGAGTATTAGATTTTATCTAAGCATTTATCTCAGGATAGAGGCGTGTGTTGGGTGCTTGGCTTTAGACCGATACTGAATGACTGGTTTGTTTAGAAACGGAAAGAGGCGCGACGAGAGAACGTCTAAACAGTTTTTCATGAAACTGCACCTGCATCTTTTACTTTGTTTACTGATCAGTGATTTTAATTGAACTGGGAATGGGGAATCTAGTTTATGAATTTTGCCCCCAATGAGTCATGCAGCTGGCAAAACGTAAACTGCTGAATGACGAAACTTTAACATTTCTGCAGACAAGCCAACACAGCGGGGTTTCGTGTTATTTGGTAAACGATAAATGTTATAAATACAATGTGACCTGCTGTCATGATTGAATAAATGTGATTGACAAAGGTGTTTTAGTCAGTGTTGTTACTAAAATTACCTTACCGTTATCATAAGGTCAGCTTGAATCTATTTATACATTCGAAAAACAAAAAAGATGGTAGATATTCCGTACTCCCCATTTCAACAGTTGGTGTTGTTGCAAATTATATAAAGTAACCATCATTTGGGAATAATAATAATAATAATAATAATAATAATAATAATAATAATAATAATAATAATAATAATAATAATAATAATAATCTGTATTAAGCTCGCTCACGGGAGGTAACAAATTGTAGTATGCCACAGCTGACCCTTGTAGCCATTTATATTAGTTCAGATTTGTATGGTTATTGATAATGAGACTAAGGCCACGAATGATACATTACAGACTTGAAGAGTGTAGTTTTTGACTGCAGAGCTTCTGCTTCTAATGGCCCCGAGGTATGTCTATTAAAAGCTTCGATTCTGCAAAAGTGGTCACTGGTCGGTGAGAGATTTGTTTTGATTCTTGAGCAACTAATGAATTCTTATCAAGAAATTGAATAAGGACTACGAATGTTTCCGTTGATAAAATTTGGACTCCGAAGGGATTAGGGGCTCTTGCTGCAACCCCTTTCATTCCTTTTACCGTACCTCCGTTCATATTCTCTTCCTTCCGTCTTTGCATCTTCTCCTAACGATTTCCAGCATTATTTTAAGCGCTGAATGACCGATAGGTCACAGCGCTTGGCCTATGGACTGAATTTTATATTGCAATTCTAATTCTGAGAGAATATGGCAACCAAGAACTAAGCAAGATAACTGAGCAAAATCAAAGTAAAGAATAAATGAAAAGAATTTTAAGGTAGTGCTCAAGGACATAACAGTAATCAATAATATGAAACATTACTGACAAAAAAAAGCAAAATAAAAAAAATAAAAACATGATCAATTACTGACTAACACGAAAATTACTGACATATCTCTAGTCAGTATACAGTCATCTGATTGTCTATCAAGTCTGCCTGAGCGTTTTCAATATTCATCTTCTACGTCCAAGCACCAAGCAAAATCAATCATGTTCTTGCCAATTAAATTATCTTCGCAGATGATTTATGCAACGTGGAAGGCAAACATGTGATTCTCTGATCGAGTAAAAGAAGTTATGGAGGGTTTTTAGAACCATATGTGTTCGGCTGGGTCCACGTGCTCAGCATCGTACGTCAGCGCTTGAATTATCGTACTCATCATGTGAGTGTTTGCTCCGAATACCAGTATTATTTTCTCGTTCTTTAAGATCTTAACTTTTTGATATACTACTGTGCAAGCTCTTGGGACAACACAGCTGTTGCAGACGTCTGGCTACTAGTGTTTTATTTTTATTTTACAGTCGTTGGTCGCTTTCCTCTTGTATTTATTTATTTATATATTTATTCATTTATTGCCATAAAACATTCCCAGGTTCTTGAGTTCTTGGTAGACAGAAACATAGTCTGCGCGCGCACATTTCCACAATTATAATTTTTTTAAATATGGTTCCAAATCCTCATTAATTTTCTCATAGCCTATATGACTTGTTTAACTTGGCAATTCCAGAGAAGCATTAGTTTTATATTCTTTAGTAAGTTGTCCGTACAGCTGAAGAGGAAAGTAATTTTATAAGGTCAATCACGACCTTATAAATGAACTGATCAAGAAGTGACAAAACGTACTTGAACACATCAGCGGAGACGGAAAAATGTGAGCCCAGGAAACAGCAGACTTCATTTTCATCCTCCGCAACTCACAATCTGTCAACAGCTGTAAAGACTCAATCCATAGACTCAGTCCTCAAATTCTGGAGAAATGACGAGGCTGAGACTATTAATGGTGGCTTAGAAATCTGGTACGTTTGATAATGATGCCAGGTGACCGTTAGGTTCCTTTCGAAAACCAGATTTGCTTTCAAATCTGTGAAACCAGGCAAGGAAACGTGAAAAACAAACATCTTTTAAAGGTATCTTTGTGGAATGTGAACTGTTCACTAATTGATGGGTTTGCTTCCCTTTTTGTCAATAACGACACAATTTAAGACTGATTAACGTCTGTAGGCAGATCTAAAGTCTTTCTCTTAGGTATTTTTGTCATTATTAAAAAGAATTAGAATAGAGTCCGATTCACTGGGCATATTCGGTATAGGTTTTCAGAGAATGGCGTCATCGCTTATTGATCTATGCGGGTATAGTTTTCAAAGTGACTGACTTCCTTGGTAGTTTTCCTTCTTGCATTCAAATAACTAATTTAAATTAGTTCACGGAGCCATAGACCCTTCGGTGGTACCTGAGAGCCATTGACGAATATTCACTCGTACGGATCTGTCTGACGTTATAGATATTGTTGAAAACTAAGATGACTGCTTGATATGTATCTATAGACCTATGTATCTACAGACCTTGTCTGTAGCTTTCTTGGAGGAAAAAAAAAAAAGGCACATTTTAAACCTTCTTATAGCTTTATCGAAAATTAATTCATCTCGGGTAGTTTACCTCTTATTATGGCAGGGTGGCTATCAAGTCTCTTACTTTTAGTAAGTTACAATCCAGGGACTAAGTTCAGCCTGAATCAAGAAGCTTCAAGTCCCAACCAAGAGGAACCAGTCCACTGTATCCTCTGCTTACTGTCTACAGACTAGGCCTATGCTTTCCGAAAAAGGCCCTATAGGGACCCCTCCAAAAATAGACCTGGATGAAAATCATCCTTGCCTTCCGCGCATCCTTCAGACCACAGAACCAAAGTGGTTCTCCTATTACTCTTTACGAAGTTACAAACGCCACACCTTTTGTAATCATTGGCACAGGTATGTGGAAAAGACGTGATCTGGTGGCACGTAGCCGAACGAGCAAGAGAAATGTGGAAAGCTTGAGATAATAGGTAAAAGGAAAGTTAACAGACAACGGCAGTCTGCCTTCGCTTCAGTCAAGGTCTAAAGAATATACTTATTTTTAGTTATCTGAAACGTGCTTTGGGCGAAGTCAGCTGAAGCTGCTGCTGTGTCAACACGCGAAAAAGATTAATCACTAACGCAAGTTCCTCCTGGCGTACGTGACAGAAGTTGACACGAAGGCTGGGTTTGTGTGTGTGTGTGTGTGTGTGAGAGAGTGTGTGAGGAGAGAGAGAGAGAGAGACGAGAGAGAGAGAGAGAGAGAGAGAGAGAGAGAGAGAGAGACGGGAGTCATACCCATTTGGGGTTGTGGCGTGACTAGTACTACTACCACCTTTGCCAAAAGGCCGGCGCAGGAGTTTTTGCATACAAAATAACACAAGCAGATGGGAACCACGTCAGTGAATGAGATTTCCTTTCACAACCGTTTTGGCACTGTAGATGCTCTTCTTTGCAGCGACATTTGATTTTAACTGTTGCGAAGTATTAATGCCTTTTCGGTTTCACCATTTCTTCCGTGGTTTTTGGGGGTTTGTTTCTTCAACAAGTGAATGGCACGTGGCACTACGGCGTTAAAAATAGGACAGTTTGTTTTATTTATTGGTCGTGAAATTGACGTTCAGGTTATGGAATTTTTCTAAATATGACATTGTTAATGAGTTAATAACTCACTGGTACTTAGGAGTAAAACTGATTGAAATGTAGTACTTGCTTCGTTGGTTAACCGTAAGGAGCGGTACTGAAGTTATCGAAGAAAATGATAAATTGAATGATAACATTGACCAAATACAAATCTCAAAAGCCATAATACTAAGAGCTTTTTCAGTGCTGGAAAGCATCAAAATTAAACGCACGAGAAAAAAAAAAAGAATGATGAAGACGTAGGATGCGTTAATCAATATAACTCGTATGTCAGGTGTCATTTGGCACGAGTTCCTGTTTTGTCACAATGGTTAACAGCTGTTTTTAGAGAGGTTCGCTTTATGTCAAACTTGGCGTGTGCCCCGCGTGTCTTATCGGTTATGTTAGACCTAGACCTATATGTAGTGCATACTCAAAATGCAATTTACCTTTTTTTAATTTTCGCTGTAAGTATATTACAGAAAGGTTTTACGATTAAATCTGAGCCAATCTCATTTATTTTAGTTGTTTTAACCAAATTTTCTAAATTATTGGGATAAAATGGAATTATAAGTCTATTAATGAACGGATTCTATATGCAACATAGATCATTTGCCCCTTGCCAATCTCGGAGGAGTATCTTTTTAAACATCTAGCTCCTTGGTTTGGTTTTAGTCAATCAAAACTGACAGTTCTCTGACGATGTGACCTCATAATCTAATAAAACCTTGTTCGTGGAACTGCTAGGTTTTCCTCCTGGTACACCTTTCAAACCTTTCTACTCTGTTCCCTCTCAGTGCCGAATGATGACATAGGCCCAAATTTTATCACCAGGAAACATTAACCCCCATCGTCACTTGGAAACGGTTTTCTCGTCCATTTGCCATTAGACACGGTCGTTATATGCAGCATATCCCCCAAAGCCTACAATTACCATTTTGCTGAACCCCTACCCGGTCTCCTTTCAATCCCCGTGACCTGCCTACATGACCCTACAATTACTCCACAAAACAATCGCCCATAAATCTTGTGGGGCGCTTTGGTATAAGCGGGAAGACTTCCCTATCGGGAACAAAATCGCATCGCTGGGCGGGAACCCTAGCGTCCTTTTTGGACAGTTTGCCGCCCAGAAATCGCCCTCTTTTGCGGTCTCTTTTGGCGTCCTTAATGGATCCGCAGGTAATGTTAAGTCTTAAGATTTTCGCAGATCTCTTTTTTTTCCTTTTTTAATCAGGCTAACCACACATTATCCCATCGTGGTTGTGTTGATAGTACCACAAATCTGTCTTCTGTCCGCTCGGGTTCTTTCTCGAGAGAGGCTTCGTATATCCCTAGACTTATAGATGATGTGACGATCCGTCGTCCCTTGTCTGTTGAGTATTAAGAGTATCATCTCTCCCGAATACCAATCATTCCGCTGTTTATCGTCCTCTGCATAAAGAAATATATAAGAATGCGTTCAGGTAGCTTTAGTTTTCCACCTGTAATGTGTTTCGTTTGAGATGGCCTCGAAGATATGGTACTAGTGTTTACGTCACCTTGCGAGGAGACTCTCTTTCTCTCTCTCTCTCTCTCTCTCTTTTCAGCGTGTCGTTTGTTTATTTATTTCAAATTATGCAGTTACTAGCTGCACTGTACATTTTCAAAAGTACCAGATAACCATGAAAATCAAATAGATGAGCTTTCTTGTCTTCATTGTAGACTCAAAAGGTTGGTTATTCCGAAAAGAATGAATGGTGCTACAAAATTTAGATCTGCACATTTTGTTCTTAACATATACGAAGTTCGCTGGAGAGAGAGAGAGAGAGAGAGAGAGAGAGAGAGAGAGAGAGAGAGAGAGAGAGAGAGAGAGAGAGAGAGAGAGAGAGAGAAAATATTGATAATAAGGGGAAAGGAAAGATCTGAAAACTTTGCAAAACAGCCAATAGTTTGTCGATCCAATCACGAGTTTGTTGCCCAATCTACATAAAAATCTGGATGCACCTGCACAATGCTAATTCACAGCATATTAACGTCAGTAGTAATAGCAACCATATTGGCAGCGGTAATAGCAATAAGATTCTTTAATATTAATTGAAAATGATTGAGAATGGCGCGCAGAAGAGACGTTGGCTGTGGGTATGTCAAGATTGGAACTTCAGGTAAGAGAAAATAATAATTGCTTTGTCACTTGGCGACAATTTGGAAAAAGAAAAATAGGTGTAGGTTGTTTGATGGAGCATAGATCATCCTCGTACTGAATGCTAGTGAATTAACTCTTGAAAAAGCAGAATGCTAGTTGCAAATTGCAACTTATACATTTAAGTAAGATTAACTCGTTCAAGGTCTGTGGTCCATAAGTTGTTTTGCATAGAATACGGCTGCACTATTTTTTTAACCTGTTTTTGCGACAAAGAATGATTTTACCTGCATTCTACAGACGAGGTCCAGTAGACCAGATAATAATTTAAGCAATTATCAACTATGAGTAGGCGGGTAGTACCATCAGTGCATCTCAAGCGGTGCACTGTAGGCCTTAGCTGCAATAACTTTCATTCCTTCCTTTTACTGTACCTCCGGTCATATTCTCTTTCTTCCATCTGTTACACCTTTGTAAACTTCTACTGTTAAGTGTCCCTTTCAGCACTTGGCCTTTGGCCTTAATCCTGTATTGTATTCTATTCTAACTTTATTTAGCATCCTCTACTCCCTTTTTAAATTTCCCCATTGTTTCAGAAGTTAAAATTATTAATTATTATTATTATTATTATTATTTTATTATTATTATTATTATTATTATTATTATTATTATTATTATTATTATTATTATTATTATTATAGCGGTCTTACTGTTGACGTAAGAATTAGAGATTATTGACCAATATATTTCCTGATTTATAAAGGTATGGACTTTATAAATCAAGAAATATATTGGTCAATAACCTCTAACTCATAGATAATTTCAACGTCAACTGTAGGAGACCGCTATAATAATAATAATAATAATAATAATAATAATAATAATAATAATAATAATAAATAATAATAATTCAAATGGCTGAAACAAAGGCATTTCCTAAATTATAAAGCTTGGATATAGCTTTTGAGAACCTACTGAGGGCGTTACTTGTACTTTCACCTTCAGGGAAATGAATCGTCGAGAGTTGTCCCTAATGGAAGCAAAACTGCCCAACGGAAATGCCCATCTCCATTACGTCGGTCGAACTGCGCGGAATATAATAATTTGACGAGAGATGCCGTGAAGGCGATCGTTATACCACTGAGAAATCTCAAGGGACACTGAGTAATAATATCAATAGCCCCGTTGTCCTTTTGTGAAGAAGAGCATTGTGGGTCGTACATCATCATACGTAATTCATAAACTACTGTCCAGTGTCTAACTCAAGGTCCAACTTAGCCTCGCAGACGAAGGAGTAGTAAATGTATGTCTGTATCAAGCCATACCCTCTGGTCTAGGATGCAACCTACCTTTCTAATGAGTGCCCCGTTGGTGGGGTTAGCGAGGTGCCCTGTAGGCGTTACTTAATTAAGGTTCTTTGCAGCGTCCCTTAGGGACACTAGCTGCAACCCCTTTCGTTCATTTTACTGTACCTCCGTTCATGTTCTCTTCCATCCTATACTTTCAACCGCCTGCTAACCTTTGTTTCGTAGTGCAGCTGCTTTGAGGTTTTCCTCCCGTTACGCCTTTCAAACCTTTTTACTGTTAAATAACCTCATAAGGTCCAGCATTTGGCCTGAATTCTATATTTTATTTTGTTCTTTCTTCAACGATTGATGCTAATTCGTCCGGAAGTTCGCTATGTCCGGTTACGTAGGCCTAAACGATGAACGCTTATAGTCTCATCCGACCATTTACACGGAACAGCGAGTCCTGTTTCGACGCATGTGGCCAAGATCTTGTTCTACCGTCTACCGGACCTTAAAAACAAGGGGGGAGGGGGGCATGTAAGAGCAGCAGGAAGCAGGGGGCATCATGAACGGCTTTATTGACGTTCCTTCAACAAAGTAGGATCCGCCTCGAGGCCCTTTTTTTTTCTCTCTCTCTCCTCTACCATCCTGCGTTTAATATGAACAGGAGCTTGTCCTAACGAGGAGCCAAGAGGAGGGGGAGGAGGAGGAGGATGAGGTGGCGGTGGCGGTGGCGAGGTGGTGGTTTGGTTGGTTTGCTGCAAATCACTAAGATCATTCACGTGCGGTTGTTTCTTAAGAGTCCGTTGATTTTCTAAGAAAACAAGCGAGTGATGAATGCAGTGTTGACTGAGAAAGCCGTGATTCTCTCTCTCTCTCCGATGAGTTTTCTGACCTCATGAATAATATCTCCTATCCTTCCGCTGAGGTTTTCGACTATCACTAGTACTATTGCTTGAATCTGCTGCCTGCTTCTCTCGCTATCTGTCTCACTATATATAGTCAAAGTTTGCTTGCTACTGCCACCCTTATTATTCTTAAGTCACTCTCTCTCTCTCTCTCTCTCTCTCTCTCTCTCTCTCTGTGTGTTTGTGTGTGTTTGTGTGTGTGTGTTAAATGAATGAAATCGAGCAGAGGGTTCACGCATTCGCTGCGTCTGAGCATGGGATCTTCCCCAGAGTGATAATTATCTTTGTTTTCCTCCATCATTCCTTTAGCATCATCATATTCATCCTTTCTCCTTTAGGGAAGAACCTCCAGTGCCTGCGTCCAAGCAAATGCACTCTTACTGACTAAAACCAGCGTCCAAGCAAACGTAGGCCTACTCGCACTGACTATAAAAGCACAGCGCTTCACACTCTTGTTCTCTGTCTCGTATCTTTCACTCTCTTGATTCTGTTGCTTGTGAATTTGCCTGAAATTAAGGTTATCGAAGTTCATTTACAGAGACCGCCCCGTTGTGATGCTGCCTTACATGGCAGGTTTTAAAAGGTTGTGTGTCAGGAGATAAGACGCGGATTGGGAGTCGTTTAATCCGGTAGAAATTTATTAAGTGTGCCTTTTAGCTCGACAAGGAGATCTCGGCGTCTTTGGAATTGCTTATATTATGGAAAATATAATTATACGTACATGAATATATAAACTTGAGTAAACAAAGATGGTATTCAATCATGATTCGCCACGTGCAGTTTTAGCACAATGAAATATTGTCGCTAGTTTGGGACAACAATAACTGTACGTATATGAAAAGACTAGTGCATTGTTTTATTGTTTCTACGATCTGAGAATGGTTCTCTTGTCAGTTTTTATTCATACAATGGTTTGGAAGGCGATGCGCTTTTGTTATTGAGCTAAGCAGTCTAGGACAATCTATCGAAGGACAAAGTATTAGGCCTAATTTTAAGTTCGTGGGATTGTTTGTATGTGTGGTGTGTGTGGGTTGGGGGAGGGGGTTTGTGTCTAGGGGTGTGGTTCGCTTGTGTATGTGTGTGCGCGCGCGCAAATGTTAAGCACCAAAATAATTGCAAATTCCAACACCTGGTACTTCCGGCGAATGCTCATAGAATTGATCAACGTATGGTCAGAAGGTTGCATTGATCGAACGACCTTTTGTTGGATTATGGGCGCCCAAACCACCTCGAAACTCAGAGGAGAGAGAGAGAGAGAGAGAGAGAGAGAGAGAGAGAGAGAGAGAGAGACCCTCGGAGTTAGTCTGCGTAACAGAGGCCGCAACATA
Organism: Macrobrachium nipponense; assembly: GCF_015104395.2. NCBI lineage: Eukaryota > Metazoa > Arthropoda > Malacostraca > Decapoda > Palaemonidae > Macrobrachium > Macrobrachium nipponense. The sequence continues at coordinate 45,920,724 of NC_087203.1, forward strand.
TATGGTAGTATTAATGAATGGGTACCCATGAGTCTGCAAGTTTTTCGCTTTATGCCTTAACAACGCTTGGTGGAATTTATCCGTTTCTTTTCGTTAGTTTTCATTTATCCTCGTTCTCTCTCTATTGTGTTTGGCATTGCTTTCAGGGTCTAAGGTCAGAGGTCACTTTGTTTATTAATCCTAAATTTCCCAAGAGCTGACCGTAAATACGATTCGCTCGAGTCGTCTTGAAGCGCTTCCTATCAGAACGAAATCTTGGAGAGAGAGAGAGAGAGAGAGAGAGAGAGAGAGAGAGAGAGGTCGTGACAGATAAGATGGGAGAGGTCCCGTGAGCTCCCTTATACGGTTCCTGGTATGAATGAATTAATGAATGGAAAGCTGAATGGATGGGCGTCTTATATACTTCTCCTTTTTTTTTTTTTTGTGAATGAATTGACACTCACGCCTTCGAGAGGGGGAAGTGGTGGTGGGAGGGGAGGGGGCACGTATAGTGTGTCCCGCTTCCCTTTTTATTAGCATTTGTTATTCCTTCCCTCGCTTTCGTATGCATTCATTCCTCTTTCACATTATTCTTCTTCTTTCTATTATTGGCTGTTTAGTTTGTGTGTATAACCATTTTTTTTAACCACCTTCCTTTGGGAAACGGGACGAAATATTGGCTATCTCTTGGTATTATTATTAATTATTATTATTGATTATTATTAGTATTATTATTATTCTTATTATTATTATTTTATTATTATAAAATGCAATGCAAGACAAATTAGATCTTAAGCCTAGTCGGCAAAGATACTAGATACTAAATATAATATTATTATTACTATTATTTATTACTATTATTATTACTATTATCATTATCATTATTACTTCTTTTCGAAGATGTAAGAGCAAGATTCTTGAAACCGACTATGCTCTCTTGACGATAGTAAATATTCTTTTAGTTTAAGAAAAAAATATATCGGATCTTTAATACAGTAGGTAAAAATGTCTAGACAGCAAACTGCTCATAATTACTGAGGTTAATGACAGTAGTAGGGGTGGTTTTATATATGAATATGTCTGTATTAATTATGAAATATATGTAATACCAAATCTTTCAAATATATATACGCGTGAGTTTTACGTTCACAGATATTAACCCATATATATATCGTTTAATCTCAAACTCACAATATATATATATATATATATATATATATATATATATATATATATATATATATATCTATATATATATTATATGATATATATTTTATATATATTGTGTGTGTGTTGGAAATGCGTACACCCAAGGGGATTACAATAGATAAGTGGTCAGTCTGGTGATAGTCACTGCCTGTCGTTGTTTCTAAATAGGGCAAGGGTTCGAATCCTGCCGGAGACGAGGCAGTTATTCCCAAGGTACAGTGAAGTGGATATCAAACCATATTTGTGGCTTAATATTTGTGAAATATATTAATAATGTATCACTGAACAGTCTCAAAAAACTTAGGAGCGCCTCAGCGGCGTGCTTGGTATGGTATTAGCGTCTCACCTCTGTGGTCGCGGGTTCGATTCTCGGCCATTCCATTGAGGAGTGAGAGATGTGTGTTTCTGGTGATAGACGTTCACTCTCGACGTGGTTCGGAAGTCACGTAAAGCCGTTGGTCCCGTTGCTGAATAACCACTGGTTCCATGCAACGTAAAAGCACCATACAAACAAAACAAAAAAACTTGGGATAATTTTTATTAACCACTTCCTTTAAATTTGATCTCGCACCCCATATAATGTACAACTGAAACAATCCATCTCAACTGCTCCAGTTCTTCCTTTCATTTCGACATCCACACCTCTCTTCATAAAGGAGAGTTGGCTCAACAATCCCTTCATGCATTCGAAGCATGGCCTCCATAGACACACTTAAGTCTCTTCTCAGCTGATTGCTTTCTTGACCTCTCCCACTCTTGCTCTCTTGGTCTATTCGTCTGCGTCTTTCATTTTCTATATTCAAAGAACCCCTTCAGTACCCACTTCATTAATACTGGGCTATATTACTCTCAGACGGCATTCTCAGAATCTCTCTCGTATACACAAAATACACTCTCTCTGACACGCATACACAAAATATTCTCTGACACACGTATACACAAAATTCTCTCTCTCTCTCTCTCTCTCTCTCTCTCTCTCTCTTCGTTATTCTCTGGAATTTTTTTTTTTTTTTTATTTTTTTTTTTTTTTTTTTTTTTTACCCTTTTGAAAGTTTTAAGTCTCCATTCCGCAGTTAATCCGAGATCCTGTCTCCTCATAATTCGCGGCATTTATGATAATGAGGAAGAGTTTTTTCATTAAATTGTTTTTGTCGTCATTCCGGCAATCGTTGCAAAGTGAGTTGCTCTAACCTTCTCGTTCTATATTCTTTCGTACTTATGCGCTTATTTTATTTGCATCTCTTCACGTAATGACGTCCACTCGCTACTCAAAAGCATTCTGCGACACTCCAAGATAAATGTTTTAAATAGTTTCAGAATAGAATATAGAATTTAGGCCAATGGCCAAGCGCTGCGACCTATGAGGTCATTCAGCCCTGGAAGAGAAATTGATAGCAAGAAGGTTTGAAAGGCGTAACAGGACAATCATTAGCGAGTCTATCGAGTCAGATGGAAGAAATGGAATATAAACTAAGGTACAGTAAAATAAATGAGAGGTTGCAGCGAGGGGCAGAAAGGATGCCACAAAGACCCTCAAGTAATGCATACAGTACACCACGTGAGGCGCGCAAACGACACTACCCTCCCAGGGGGTTGAATCGTTTAGGTCAAAGCCATTCTCAAGTTTCAGGGTAGAGCACTCGACTCATTCCGGAATGTCTCCTAAAGGACACTAAATAATTGCTCGTGTCCTCCTACGTGACTGTCCGAAGGTTGAAGGGTTCCTTCCAGGTATTACGGCAGGATATTACCTTTTTTCTTCTTCTTCTTCTTCTACCCATGAACATGGTGGTATAAGGACTCTAATTGTATAATTATCAAAACACATCATTTGCTATGGGCGGAATTTTTTCTTTTTATTCTTATCGTGAGAAAATTTAACTACCGAGAGGGTGGTGAACACTCTCTCTCTCTCTCTCTCTCTCTCTCTCTACGACGCACACATACAAGCTTCGTAGTTCTGTTGCTTATGGCGTTCTTTTAATGAGACCTCACTATTACTTGAGGTTATTATTATTATTATTATTATTTTATTAATTATTATTATTATTATTATTATTCAGAAGATGAACCCTATTCGTACGGAACAGCCCCACAAAAGGGGCGACTGACTCAAGTCCAAATTTCCAAAGAATATTATGGCATTCATTAAGAAGAAGTAACAGAAAGAAGGGGGGAAAACAGAGAAGAGACCACTTATTAGAAAAACGGATAATTTAACAAACTGATAAATAATATATTTCATCGATAGCTGCAGCTTCAAAGACTATAAATCATTTTTCATTTCGATTAACTGGAGGCTGGTGCGACATTAAATGCTATTTTATGAGACTAGTGTAAAGGGAGCCAGAAAAGAAGTGTTACCTATCCCTCAGGAAGCAGTCGAGACTTTCATTGAGATAGTGAAGGTGACTGGGGTCAAGGAGAAGAGGAAAAGGAAGAAGAAATACAGGTTAAAGGAAGTGACAAAGAAGTAATCGCCGGACCCAGTAATCCGGGGATTTAACTTGGCGGTTTACAGCAGTGGCTAACGTACGCAGTGCACAGATGACTAAACAAGAGACGTTAACGAAACAAGCTTCCGACAGTTGGCATTTACTTAATTGCATTTGCAGAGTTGTCATAATTTAGCTTTGAGTAAAAAACATCGCTAGTATGATTTAGCTTTAAAAATGTATCTTCAATATATTAGTCTAGACTTTGGCTGATAAGATATTGGAGAACATGATTATTCCATGTTGTGCCACGCATTGAGTCTATTGTTGTTGCTAGATTAACTTGGCCTTATGCCAGAGAGGAGATTTGTAAGCGTCTGCGAAAGGTAACCAAATCTATCCAAATCCCCGTTGTCACTGACAAAAGGAACCACATTCTACGACGACCCTTTTCGAAGTCAAAAGCTCGCAGCAGCGAACAGATACATGGAGACCCACTGACTCTGCAGTAGCCGTCAGGTGAAAGAGTTAACCAACGAGGCCTCTGTGGAGATTTTATAAACCTTCGAGGGGTCAGGCCATGAGCTGGAAGTGACTCGAGATAAAAAAACGAGTTTTCTACGGAAGAATTTGGCGCCGTAGGAGACACAGTCTGGGTGTAATTTATCTTGTCTAGACGCATCTTCCCCCTGGCCAAGATAAAAAAGAAAAATGCTCATTCCTAGCGCGCGATATCGGCTATTAATGGAGACATTAAAACATTAAAAGCTCTCGGGGAAGTCGCCGTAAGAGAGTTCGAAAAGGCTAGTGTGTGTGTGTGTGTGTGTGTGGTGTGTTTTTTTTTTACAGCAGTGGTGGTTGTCAGGTCAGAGGTCTTTTCCGGGTTGCAACTCTGTGGAGATAATTAAAATCTCCAGTCCAGATATGTCTTGGAGCAGAAGGATGGCGGATCGAAGAAATCTGGTGCGAGTGGCGTTGCAATTTCGAGATTATCTCGAGGCGAAGGGGTTATTATTATCATAGCCATTTGCGCGAATGGAATTCAAAGTTAATCTTCAACCTCTAGTCCCAGCGTCCTATTTCTTTTTTCACCTACTCGGGATAAGTTCATTTACCATTCTTTTAACTGGGTGATTAAGTCTCCTACCTAACATTGTAATAAATGGAGACTTTTTTTTTTTCACTGGATCCCCGGTTAGTATATATAGCAGCAGGCCTGCTAGGGACCTTTTCCAGATCTTTTTTCTTATCCGAGAGGTTCAGTCTTGCGTGCCTGATTTGCGGTGACTCTACCGTAAATTTGTTTTCAAGAATGATTTTATGCGCGTGGCCGACAAATTTATATTGAAGTTATCACTTTTTGCATCTAGAGTTAAAAGTGTAATAAGCGAATTTTGCCAATCGTCCTCTCTCTCTCTCTCTCTCTCTCTCTCTCTCTCTCTCTCTCTCGGTAAAGTGGTACAAGGTTCGTCCCAGTACAAAGCTCCGAGCTCGATCCTGGGAGAGAACGAATGTTTTTGAGGTCAAATCCTTGAAAAAATTAAATAAGATTCATAGCACCTCAATATATCCAAGCAATGTGCAATATATTAGTTTCTTAACTAGACAAAGAAATGGAGAGAGAGAGAGAGAGAGAGAGAGAGAGAGAGAGAGAGAGAGAGAGAGAGAGAGTAAACACGATTGTTCAGTGCAGCGTCATACCAACAGATTCCCAGCGTATAAAAATGTATTCATCAAATCTCTCTCTCTCTCTCTCTCTCTCTCTCTCTCTCTCTCTTCCCACCAAAGAGTTTTGCTAATTCAAGGATCCTTTTCGGCTGTTCATATCGTGTTAAATAGTTGTAGACGGCCAGACGAGATGAAAGATAATCTTTATTATCTTGAGAAGAAACAAGAGATTCTTTTTAGATGTTTTGTTAACAATCTGGCTGTTAATTCTGGGTATGTTTACTTAAGTACTATACATATAGCTTAATGTTCGCGTAGTTATTGAAATTAATGGACGCAAACTGTTTGAGTCTAGGCACAAGAATATAGTACTACGAAGTGTATGACATCTACTATAGATAATAGAATATAGAAATTAGGCCAAAATACAAGCGCTAGGACCTATGAGGTCATTCAGTGCTGAAACTGATAGTTAAAAGGTTTGAAAGGTGTAACAGGAGGAAAACCTCAAAGCAGTTGCACTATGAAACGATTGCCGGGAGAGAATGGAAATGATGGAAGAGTTTATGAACCGAGGTACAGCTAAAGGAGTAAAAGGGGCTACGTCTTCAGCATCTCAGTGGCGTGATCGGTATGGTCTTGGCCTGCCACCTCGGTAACCGCGAGTTCGATTCTCGGCCATTCCATTGAGGAGTGAGAGATTTGTATTTCAGGTGATAGAAGTTCACTCTCGACGTGGTTCGGAAGTCATGTAAAGCCGTTGGTCCCGTTGCTGGATAACCACTGGTTCCATACAAACAAACAATCTTGACTTCTAAACTTACCAGTACTGCATTAATATAGTAAATCTTACTACTACTACTACTATATACTACTATTACCACTACTAATGACCAATAATAACCTGTTTATTCAAAGTCCACAATTGCACCAAAAACTTACGTACTGACAAAATTGTTCAACTTTCGACTTGTCAGCAATATACATCATTGAGGAATTTTTTTTTTTTTTTCATTCACTCACTTTTTTTTTCACTCGCGACACTGTGGATGTGTTTTGGCAATAATCTCGGTATATCCAGTATTATATTTATGTAATAATCTACCGCATAGCAGTAATAGCCTATTAGATACTGAACGCTAAACTTTAGACTTAGCTTAATAATAATAATAATAATAATAATAATAATAATAATAATAATAATAATAATAATAATAATAATAATAATAATAATACGTGCATACCAGACAAGTGAACCACAAAACAGCTCAATTTTAACGTAATCCTATAAAACGTATTCAAGGTCTCCGTAACAAATGTCTCCATAATTATGTCCCACGGTTTTGTTCCTCTCCTTTAGGCTATCTTGATTAACTTGTTCGGATTTTTTTCTCTCTACTTTATCACCAGCTACTCTATTCGTTCTGATAACCTTGCTCTGTCATTTTAAGTATCAGGGTTTTTTTCATATCTTTAAAGTTCATTTCTTATTCTATACTGACCGTTTCAGATCTTGATGTAATTCTTTAAATATAGTTTTATTTTATTCATTTATCTTTAATCTTATTCATTCTCTTTAGTCTTAACTGTTGCTAATCTCATTTTTCTGTCTGTCACCGCCAGTCTAGTATTGCTCTAAATACAATGTATCGTCTTGACACAAGCATAATGTTACCACAGCCTTGCCTCAGGGTTCTCCATTAGTAACTCTCTCTCTCTCTCTCTCTCTCCACAGAAGCGTCCATGACATCACGCTTCTGTAGAGTATAATAGGCGGCAAAAACCCACCCTGCAGTGCGTCGCTACACCGCAGCGAATTGTGGACCCTTCGCCGATGAAATATTTTAGTGTCATGGATTCAGATTCCATGTTTGCTGTCTAGTTCCTCGGCATCAATTCGAGTTTCATCCCAACCACTACCGAGATGACTAACAATTGCACACATTTTTTTGTGGGGGAGCTGTAGGCTGATTCTAATGTGATAGGCCGATACTTTGTTTACGCTGTATGCGCCCTAGAGCTAGCCTGATTAAGTCGTCGTCATATAAGTCGACTTGGGGCTTTAATTTAGAGGACGCCTCTCTTCTAGTTTTTTCCTCTTCTTTCTTTCTTTCTTCACCCGTTGGCGTGATATGCGAATTTGAGTGCCTATTATAGCAAGCGATGAGCCCGCTCAAGGGTCGTAAGCCGCGTAAACTCTTGTCAGGCCAGTAGGCATTTAAATGTGGCTTAAAGAGATAAGCAACAAGAATGTTAAGGTGTAGAGAATGGATCAGGTTTCTTGTTTTGAGTTGCCGCGATCTTTGAGGAAAAAATGGTGGGGGATTCTATTGAATACAAACATTGGAAGAGACAGCGCATTCTTCGCTCAAATTTACGGCCGCGAGCGTTGAGGTAATTTCTTAAAATGAGAATTCAGACGCGAGACTAGTCTAGTCGTAAGGTGCTGCAAGTTTCACGTTTACTTAAATCAGATTATTGGGCTTATAAATGCATTAGGTAAAGATTATTATTTGTCTTGTGTTTATTGTTGGCGATGCATCCAGGTAGAACTAAATGTAATTGAAAACAAAAAATCTTAAAGAATAATCAGTCACTGATTTCTTCCAAGAGGAAGGACGGTAACGAAAATTAATATTGGGAGAATAATGGGGGAAAATAAACAAAACTCCGAGCGAAGGATTGGGAGGTTTTGAAGAATAAAAAAGTAGTTTTTGTAGGAATTTGTAGTTTCTTTCTGCTCTCCCTCTCCTGCAGTTAAGAATTATATTTAAAAGATATAAAACATATATATATATATATATATATATATATATAATATATTATATATATATATATAGATATATATATATATATATAACCCTGACGCTGCCATTCCTGGCAGCTTTTATTATCATTATTATTTCCAAATACAAGTGGTAACTTTTCACGGTTGTTACTTGTCTAGAACTAGTAAAGAAGAAAATTAATGTTACTACACGGTTACTTGTCTAGGTCTAGTCAAGAAGAAAAAATGACAGCTTCTCGTCCTGTCACAAAGTATATTAGGCGGTTGTTACTTGTCTAGGTCTAGTACAGCAGTAAATTCAGTACTACACTGTCGTTACTGGCTAGGCCTAGTTAAGAGGAAAATTTATATCCGCTTCTTGTCCTTATATCACAAAAAACCAGGTACGTGAATGCCAAAGAAACTGAGGAAAAAATATCTGTTCTGGCCCTCTGATCTCATCTCCTAGCTCCTACAATTTCTAATTTCGAAAGCTCGCTCTGCAAGCGTGAGAACATTACTCATGTCCTAGTCATCATCTTAGCTTTCAGAACTTTTTTTTTTTTTTTTTCCTAATATGTTGATTAGTCCGCGACCACAAAAGAACCTTTTCAAACCAAACAGCGAAGGGCAAGATGGTCGTGGTATCATATTTGGAAAGCAAACATTGCAAGCTAATTCTCTTATCACGTAAGTGGTATCTCTTACAACACGTTGTTGCCTCCTGATGGGATAATTAGCAGTTTTATTCAGTCCTAATCCCTGTCTCGCAGGAGCTGAACTTTATGGTTAATTTGTAAGTGTTGCTGTTATTATTATCGACGTTGTTATCAATGGGGTTGTACAGTCTCTCTCTCTCTCTCTCTTTGGCAAAGGTTTTAATCTCTGTGCCACATCTGGTAAGTACAGTTTGAATCAGACCGTGGAACACGCACTGACATTTTATTGTAATCAGCTCATGGGAGTAAGTGAGACCACAATCTCTCCTTTGTCATCGCATTTTATTTATACTAAGTACTGTTCCATGAATTTTATTAATACTGTTTTTAAAATCCCCTGGGTATTGATGATCTTTGTTTGTTTGTTTGTATGGTGCTTTTACGTTGCATGGAACCAGTGGTTATTCAGCAACGGAACCAACGGCTTTACCTGACTTCCGAACCACGTCGAGAGTGAACTTCTATCACCAGAAATACACATCTCTCACTCCTCAATGGAATGGCAGAGAATCGTACCCGCGACCACCGAGGTGGGAGGCCAACACCATACCAACCACGCCACTGAGGCGCATATTGATGATCTGCTCGTGCTCGTCTTTGACAGTAGATCGAATAGCTCAAGTAGCTGCAGTGATAATGAAAAGTGAATTATACATCGAAAGAGGAAAGAATGGGGCAATAATATCTGCAGTTTTCGAAGTACTAACGTTTCTAGACCGAAGCGTTCGATACCTGACGAGTTTGGTGTACTCGGAAAACCACAATAAACGTTCACTTTAGAACTGGCTAAAGAATAATGTTTTTTTTAACAAAGTTTTATCCAAGCAGTTGTATTATCCGAGTTAATCTGGTAGTACAGCTATTCCTTTCCTGAAGAGTGGAGCACCTTGGCTTCCAGACAGCTCTTAATTTTTTTTTTTTTTTTTTTTTTTTATCTCTATACCAAGCTGCTTCTCGTAATGGAATCCATACAGGAGGATACCACTTATACTGTGCCTTGCTTGGCACACTGTAAACGTAACAAGCTCTCAAGATTTTGAGGCACTGAGGACTTTTAAATGAAACATTTTCTTCTCTGTTTTGCCATTTTTAATCTGTATTGTTATGCAGTGTCTTGTTCTGTAAAATTATCATTTATATTAGTTTTTCAAGGTTATGTCGATTAAGAAGTCTTGGTACACCTCTTGACTTGTTTTGTGTTTTTACCACTATTATGCACATAGAAAGGATTATTCCTTGCATCCTGGCATGGTACCCTTAACTGTACTGAAAGACATATCAGTGTGCCAAGACTTGTAATTTTTACGTGGTTTCAATAGCTACCGTATGTGTCCTAAAGGGCCATTGTTATGTAAAATCCTGCAGTGTGTAAGCTTTAGTACATCAGATCTTCCTTTCCTGTTGTTAATATTCCAGTTCTATTCCTTCCAAATATTCTTCTTTGTACTTTCCCCTGCTTGTTGCGTCTCCCTCCCTTTCCTGGCTATAATTCGCCACGGACGGAATTTCCTTGATGGACTTGGACACTGATTATAGGTGTAGGTCTTATATAGAGTCAAATTCTCCTGAGTGTTTTAATAATAATGGCAATGTCATAAACCAGGATCTGTCTTTAAAGTTTGTTTGTATGGTGTTTTTACGTTGCATGGAACCAGTGTTTATTCAGCAACAGGACCAACGGCTTCACGTGACTTCCGAACCACGTCGAGAGTGAATTTCTATATCCAGAAATACACATCTCTTAACACCTCAATGGAATGGATTGCCCGTCTGTCTTTAAAGGTCGTATCAGTAGTACCAGGAATCCTTCCAGTCACAGAATGCTGATTGATACTCGGTCCTTGTCAAGGGTCTAGGCAAGACACCTGCCTGGGTAAAGAAGGGACATTATTTGGGGACGGTTTACACTGGTGGTTGCATCTGCCCCTTCTTCCCACCTGACGGCTCAAGAGGGTAAATCATCAACTTCAACCGGAGTAGTATTACAAAAATCTGACTCCTGTCCATCTCTGAAAATCTCGGTCATGCTTAGGAGGAATAGTTCTGTCAGATGGTTTGACAGCACATTTGTCTTCACTACTGGAGTTAATGATGTACTACTAGGTTAAGTTAAGTATATCTTAGTTTCACCAGACCACTGAGCTGATTAACAGCTTTCCTAGGGCTGTCCCGAAGGATTAGATATTTCTACGTGGCTAGGAACCAATTGGCCACCAAGCAACGGGTCATACAGCTTATTGTGGGATCCGAACCACATTATATATCGAGAAATGAATTTCTATCACCAGACATAAATCCCTCTGATTCCACGTTGGCTGAGCCGAGAGATGTACGAGGTGAAAATGTCAGTACTAACTAGATAGATATCATCATACAGCAGAGTAGTAGAGAGAGTCTGGATGTTTCCTCAGCTGTCACTGATGTTCTTGAAAGGTAATATGAAGGTTGTACAGTTGCCTTAATTGAAGTATTCCGTTACTCCGTCCCCTTATGTTTCATGATAATGGTCTGGTAACACCGCAATGAAGTCTGTTTGTCCTGTAACGACAGACGTGAATGGTCAAGCTATATGGATACCAATGCTCATACGTATTTCCCAATCACTACTGTAGACAATATGTTAATGATATATGAATACTAGTTCACATTAACAGTGAAATGAGTTGTTAAATAAATAGAAAAATATTATAGTAACAGAATAGAAATAGCATTGGTAAAAATCATATTCAGTCCTGATTAATCATAATCGTCGAAGCTCGTTCCATTCAGGTGTGGCAGCTGCCCAGACGATGCTGGAATCCTACTTTTGTTCATGGTAGATCATTATTTGGACCTGGTGTCAATTTCAGAACATAATTATTTGAATGGGAATGTGCTTTGGATTTCCATAATCCATCTATTTATAAAGTAATGAGATTATAAACCACAAATGTCAAGACCTACATAATTTCATAAGGGCAATTGCAGTAGCCATTGACAGGTTATGAGACGGAAGGCTTTGGGGAAAATTAGCAGACAATAAAATGTATAAAGGAACCAATATATCCGATGTAGCACTCATTTTTTTTTTCATTCAAGCCACATCTCGCCAGAGTAGCCTACCGTAGATGGAAATTTCTCGAGTCATCAGAGTAACAACACACTTTAACCACCTTGATGGTCTTTATATCGGTGGCAGATATAGATGCACACCAATAAATTCAGTACTTAGAAATATAGATAACTACTCACTGGAGAGAAGCATTGAAGTCTCCCTTATTATAGATAACTATTTACTGGAGAGTAGCATTGAAGTCTCCATGAATATTGATAACTACTTACTGGAGAGTAGCATTGAAGTCTCCATGAATATAGATAACTACTTACTGGAGAGTAGCATTGAAGTCTCCAGAAATATGGGTAATTACTCACTGGAGAGTAGCATTGAAATCTCCAGAAATATGGATAACTACTTACTGGAGAGTAGCATTGAAGTCTCCATGATTATAGATAACTACTTACTGGAGAGTAGCATTGAAGTCTTCAGAAATATAGATAACTACTTACTGGAGAGTAGTATTGAAGTCTCCAGAAATATGGATAACTACTTACTGGAGAGTAGTATTGAAGTCTCCAGAAGTATAGATAACTACTTACTAGAGAGTAGCATTGAAGTCTCCATGATTATAGATAACTACTTACTGGAGAGTAGCATTGAAGTCTCCATGATTATAGATAACTACTTACTGGAGAGTAGCATTGAAGTCTCCATGAATATAGATAACTACTTATTTGAGAGTAGCATTGAAGTCTCCAGAAATATAGATAACTACTTACTGGAGAGTAGACTTTCCAGTAAGTAATTATCTATATTCACGGAGACTTCAATGCTACCCTTCAGCAAGTAGTTATTTACATTCCTGGAGACTTCATTGCTGCTCTCCAGTAAGTAGTTAGCCTTATACCTGGAAACTTCAACACTGCAGAACAGTGTTTAAGTTCTATTACAACATCAAATGTATTAAAGCCTTGGATTAAATCAATAAGGACATAGGTCCGGAGACCATGTTAATGAGTCAATCGATGTATATCTAACTCAAGATGTAGGCTCAAGCCGAGGTTAGAAGAGTCTGGCCTCTTCGTCTCGAAACCAATGATATACATTATGTATATTGTGAAATTGGCCTAAATTTTCAAGGGCAGAAGACAAGAGAGACTATGGCAGTGTCAGTCATTGCATTTCGATGTCAAGACATAGGCCTAGGCTAAGGTCAGAAGAATCCAGCCTCGTGGTCTCTAGACCACCTTCAATGCAGTGTTGTATGTAAAACGTCTTTCACTTCACATATGTAGGTTTGGTTGGTGTTCACCTGCTCAAGTTGGTCATGATTGACAGGAAAAGCACCAAAAAAAGGAACAAAAAGTTTGTGCATCCTGTTGCTGTACTTTCATAAACACTTTCATCTCATAACTATATACTGAGCTGCCAGGAAGCTTTATCTACATCTTATAAATATATGTGATAGGTTGTAACAGTTTTCTTTGCTTGGGAAAGAAAATTAAGCTTGGTGAAATTCCAGTCGAATCAAGTTTACTCAGAAAATTAAACAAGTTAATCATTTGTAGGAGCCTTTTGGCTACCATGTCAAGGACAACACTAAATTTTGTTAGACCTAAGTACTGCTGCTTTCTAATCGTGAGGAGAATGAGGGTGCTATAAATGACCTACCTTGAGCAAACAAATGCCCTCCCCCACCCCCCATAAAAAATCAAGACCAAGAAGCAATGTATTACATACTGGTTCTAGGGGCCTCTAGTTCCTCTATCCAAACAGTCAAGTATCTTTATCATTTGGTTGGAAGATCTGGACATCAGACATACTGTATGTACTGATACGTAGCAGTTTGGAAACAAAATTAGACAACAGCCATATTAAAGTTTTCATAGCCACCACTTCTTTGTGAGCCAGTCACTGGATCTCTGAGTCAAAATATTGGGAAGTCTTCTCACAGGAAACATCCTTAATGATAAGAGAATCATTAGGGACTCTCTTCCCTTTCTTCATTTTTCTCATGATAGCTCATTTTAATATATCTCTTAATTTCATGGGGTACAAATTACTATATGGATGAGGCTCCATAACCTTTTTTCTCCATGGGAATCAATAATGTAAGATGGATGAAAGTATCCAACTTTCTGACCATTCAATTTACATATTTTGGTAAATGGATTTATTTTTTTTTTGTTAATTGGCGGATTGGTATTTCATAGCATTTAAAATGGACTCCCAAGAATAATTACAATTGCCTTTTCAAATTATTTCACTTTTAAGAGCTAGTAACCAGGGCATTTTGATTTGTATCTATTTTACCAGATAGAGCTAGAGTTATTGGAGGTCATACAGGATATTCAAATTAATGAAGACTGCTAATCATCAACGGATGAGGGGGAAGATTTAAAGAACGACAGAAGATCCAGCAGATACACATTTCTGCCAAGTGGTTTGCACTGTGTACTACCTCGTGGAATAAAATTGCAACTGTAGCATAAGTTACATCCAAAATACCTTATTATGTTGTCTTTGACTCTGAATATGATTGTACATACTGCTAAGACTTTTCTATTTTGTTAATGCATTAAGTTTCATTGATGTCTTAAGGTACATATATCCCTTTAAAATATATGGTAACATAAATATTCATGTATATCCAATTTACATAGTACATATTAAACTGCATACATATACAGTGGTACCTCGTTTGTCGAACGTTTCATATGTCGAACTTTCCGTTCTTCGAACAAAATTTTCTAGAAAACTTTGTATCATTTGTCGAACAAATGCTCGTAATTCGAACTGACTGATTATCTAGTTTAGACTTGTATTCGACGGCCTACTGGGTCTTACAAGTTAAACTGTAGTATTAATTTTTTTTTTTTTTTTTTTTTTTACAATATATAGTTTAATGATAACAATATTTGACAAAATACATTAAAGTATAAAGCATTTAATATAAAATATAGCTTTCAATATAACATTTAGCATAAAAGCTGTATAAAGTCGTACGTAACCGCGGTGACGTCACGCCCAGCTGACTTGAGACTGAACGAGGTTGCGTTGATATGTTGAGGAGAGAAAAAGAGAGCTAAAATATTACTGTATGTATGTAAAAGCAATAACAATTCACATAAAAAGGGAATTTCTCAATAAATTTAACGTAATGATAAAGTATGAAAACAATCAAATGCAATAAAAAAAGTCTTAATTGAGCCAGTGTCCAGTGCGCCGAGTGAGACAGTCTAGTTGAGCAATATTAACAAAATAGTAAATGAAAGAAAAAAAGTTTTTCACAGTAAAATTTAGCACAAATGATTAACAAAATCATTCGTCATTGCAGTGATACACAGCTAACTTGATATCGAAGGAGGTAGCGTTTATATTTTTTAAGAATAATGAATGAATGATTTTAAGTTATCGTGCGTCGTGTTATTGTTGAGGAGAGAAGAATAGGCAGTAAAATCTCTACTATAATATGTACGTAAAAGCAGTACCAATTCACAAAGGAAAATAGGAAAATAAAATGTTATTTCACAATAAATTGAACGTAATAATAAAATATGAAAACAAACAAATGAAATTGAGCCAGTGCTCGGTGTGCCGAGTGAGACTTGTCTAGTTGAACCAAGGTCTAGAGATTATAAGGTCTTGTCATGTGCAACTTAAATGGGGTACAGGATTAATCGGCTAGGTGCGTGACGTCACAATAACCGCAGTCAGGCCCCTTAACCTATAGCAATCCTGCCTCTACTTTCCCTTTTTTTATTTTTCTAAATACTCTAAGGCTAAGCTATTCGATAATCAAATTAATAGTCAGATGTAGGTTCTTCATTCCACTATGTTAAGAAGAATAATCATAAGAGAGACCATTAGAACATTTTTGCCAAATAACATTGAAATAACATAGTCTCCTGCTGGAGACTTCAATGCTACCTCCACTGTGACCTGGAGACCCCAATGCTGTCTCCAGTAAGTAGTTATCTACACCCCTGGAGACTCCAATACTGCCTCCAGTAAGTAGTTATCTGTGACCTGGAGACTCCAATGCTGTCTCCAGTAAGTAGTTATCTACACCCCTGGAGACTCCAATGCTGTCTCCAGTAAGTAGTTATCTGTGACCTGGAGACCCCAATGCTGTCTCCAGTAAGTAGTTATCTACACCCCTGGAGACTTCAATACTGCCTCCAGTAAGTAGTTATCTATGACCTGGAGACTCCAATGCTGTCTCCAGTAAGTAGTTATCTATGACCTGGAGACTCCAATGCCGTTCTCCAAGTTAGTAGGTTTAATGTCTGTGCCCCTGGAGACTCCAATGCTGTCTCCATAAGTAGTTAATCCTTTACACCCCTGGAGACTCCAATGCTGTCCCCAGTACGTAATTAATCTGTGACCTGGAGACTCCATGCTGTCTCCAAGTAGTAGTTATCTGTGCCTGGAGACTCCATGCGCCTCCAAGTAGTGTTATCTACACCCCTGAACTCCAAGGCCCTGATCTTCCAGCCCAAGTGTTTTCCTTACACCCCTGGAACTCCACTCCTGTCTCCCCATAAGTAAGTTATCTGTGACCTGGAGACTCCAATGCCTGTCTCATAAGTAGTATCTTTATCGCCCTGGAGAACTTTCAATACCTGCCTCCAACTCCAGTAGTTTAATCTGTGACCTGGATGGGAGCTCCAATTGCTGCTCCAGTTAATGTAGCCAATCCTTACACCTGGAGATCCATGCTGTCTCCAGTAGTAGTTATCTGTGACCTGGAGACGCCAAGGCTGTCTCCAAGTAAGTAGGGTTAGCCTGTGACTGTAGACTCCAAATGCTGTCCTCCAGTTAAGTAGTTATCTACACCTCCCTGGAGACTCCATGCTGTCTCCAGTAAGTATTTCTGTGACCCTGGAGACTCCATGCTGTCTCCAGTAATGTTTTTATCTTTGACCGGAGACTCCATGCTGCCTCCATAAGTAGTTATCTACACCCCTGAGACTCCATCTGTCTCCAGTAGTAGTTATCTACACCCCGGAGACTCCAATGCTGTCTCCAGTAAGTAGTTATCTGACCTGAAATCGATGCCTGTCCAGGGAAGTAGTTATCACCCTGACTCAATCTGCCTCCCAGTAGTATCTACTGTGAACCCCTGGAGACTCCAATGCTGTCTCCAGTAAAAGTTAGTTATCTACCATTTCCCCTGGAGACTTCAATACTGCCTCCAGTAAGTAGTTATCTGTGACCTGGAGACTCCAATGCTGTCTCCCAAGTAAGTAGTATCCTACATCCTGGAGGACTCCAATGCTGTCTCTCCAGTAAGTAGTTATCTACATCCCTGGGAGACTTCAATACTGCCTCCAGTAAGTAAGTTATTCTGTGTTCCTTGGAAACTTCCAATGCTGTCTCCAGTAAGTAGTTATGTGACCTGGAGACTCCAATGCTGTCTCCAGTAAGTAGTTATCTGTGACCTGGAGACCAATACTGCCTCCACTAAGTAGTTATCTGTGTCCTGGAGACTCCAATGCTGTCTCCAGTAAGTAGTTATCTACATCCCTGGAGACTTCAATGCTGCCTCCAGTAAGTAGTTATCTGTGACCTGGAGACTCCAATGCTGTCTCCAGTAAGTAGTTATCTGTGTCCTGGAGACTCCAATGCTGTCTCCAGTAAGTAGTTATCTACATCCCTGGAGACTTCAATACTGCCTCCAGTAAGTAGTTATCTGTGTCCTGGAAACTCCAATGCTGTCTCCAGTAAGTAGTTATCTACATCCCTGGAGACTTCAATACTGCCTCCACTAAGTAGTTATCTGGGTCCTGGAGACTCCAATGCTGTCTCCAGTAAGTAGTTATCTGTGACCTGGAAACTCCAATGCTGTCTCCAGTAAGTAGTTATCTACATCCCTGGAGACTTCAATACTGCCTCCAGTAAGTAGTTATCTGTGTCCTGGAGACTCCAATGCTGTCTCCCAGTAAGTAGTAATATCATACACCCAATGGAGACTTCAATGCTGCCTCCAGTAAGTAGTTATCTGTGTCTGGAAACTCCAAGCATGTCTCAAGTAAGTAGTTATCTACATCCCTGGAGACTTCAATACTGCCTCCAGTAAGTAGTTATCTGTGACTGGAAACTCCAATGCTGTCTCCAGTAAGTAGTATCTACGTCCCCGGAGACTCGATATGCTCCAGTAAGTAGTATCTGTGTCTGGAGACTCCAATGCTGTCTCCAGTAAGTAGTTATCTGTGTCCGGAGGATTCCATTGCTGCCCCCATAAGGAGTTATTCTGTGACCTGGAGACTCCAATGCTGTCTCCAGTAAGTAGTTATCTGTGACCTGGGAGACTTCAATACTGCCTCCAGTAAGTAGTATCTGTGACCTGGAGATTCAATGCCTGCCTCAGTAAGTAGTTATCTCGTTGACCGGAGGAACTCCAATGCTGCCTCCAGCCAAAGTAAGTTAATCTTGTGACCTGGAGGACTTCCAATGCTGTCTCATAAATAGTTATTGGGTGACCTGGAGGACTCCAAATGCTGGTCTTCCAGTAAGTAGTTATGTGACCTGGGACTCCAATTGCTCCTTCCACCTAAGTAGTACCGGACCGGAGACTCAATGCTGTCTCCAAGTAAGAGTTATCGTGACCCTGGAGACTCCCAATGCTGTCTCCGTAAGTAGTTATCTGTGAACCTGGAGACCCAATGCTGTCTCCAGTAAAGTAGTTATCTGACTGACTTCAATCTGCCTCCAGTAAGTATTTATCTGTGGTCCTGGTAAGTAGTTAATAAGTGAACTGGGGGCCTCCAGTAAAGTATTCTGTGACCGGACTCCAAATGCTCACCTCCAGTAAGTAGTTATCTGTGAACCGGAGACCTCCAACTGCTGTCTCCAGTAAATAGTTATCTGTGGACCTGACCTCCATGCGTTTCCAGTAAGTGTACTGTGACCTGACTCAATGCTCGTCTCCAGCCTAAGTAGTATCTGTGACCCTGGAGACTCCAAGTGCTGTCTCCAGTAAGTAGTTATCTGTGACCTGGAGACTCCAATGCTGTCTCCAGTAAGTAGTTATCTGTGACCTGGAGACTCCAATGCTGTCTCCAGTAAGTAGTTATCTGTGACCTGGAGACTCCAATGCTGTCTCCAGTATCGTAGTTTACCTCGTGACACCGGAGACTCCAATGCTAGTCTCCAGTAAGTAGTTATCTGTGACCCGGAGACTCCAATGCTGTCTCCGTAAAGTAGTACCTGTGACCCGAACTCCAATGCTGTCTCCAGTAAGTAGTTATCTGTGACCCGGAGACCTCCAATGCTGTCCTCCAGTAAGTAGTTATCTGTGACCTGGAGACTCCAATGCTGTCTCAGTAAGTAGTTATATGTGACCTGGAAGACTTCAATACTGTCCTCCAGTAAGGTAGTTAGGTGACCTTGGAGACCTCCAATGCTCCCTCTAAGGTAGTTATCTGTGTCCTGGAGACTCCAATGTTGCCTCCAGTAAGTAGTTATCTGTGACCTGGAGACTCCAATGCTGCCTCCAGTAAGTAGTTATCTACATCCCTGGAGACTTCAATGCTGCCTCCTCTAAGCAGTTGTGTGTGTCCTGTAGACTCCAATGCAACCTCCACTAAGTAGTTATCTGTGACCTGGAGACTCCAGTGCTGCCTCCAATAAGTAGTTATTAAATCCCTGGAGACTTCAATGCTGCCTCCAGTAAGTAGTTATCTGTGTCCTGGAGACTCCAATGCTGCCTCCAGTAAGTATTTATCTGCATCCCTGGGGACTCCAATGCTGCCTCCAGTAAATAGTTATCTACACCCCTGGAGACTTCAATGCTCCCTCCACTAAGTAGTTATCTGTGTCCTGGAGACTCCAATGCTGCCTCCAGTAAGTAGTTATCTATCCCTGGAGATTTCAATGCTGCCTCCAGTAAGTAGTTATCTATATTCCTGGAGATAGCAATGCTGCCTCCAGTAAGTAGTTATCCATATTCCTGGAGACTCCAATGCTGCCTCCAGTAAGTAGTTATCTGTGTCCTGGAGACTACAATGCTGTCTCCAGTAAGTAGTTATGTGTGTTCCTGGAGACTTCAGCTCCATATCCCTGGAGACTTCAATGCTTCCTCCAGCAAGTAGTTATTCATATTCCTGGAGACTTCAATGCTGCCTCTAGTCAGTAGTTATCTATATCCCTGGAGACTTCAATCCTGTCTCCAGTAAGTAGCTATCCATATTCCTGGAGACTTCGATGCTTCTCTCAGTAAGTAGTTATCTACATTCATGGAGACTTCAATGCTTCTCTCCAGTAAGTAGTTATCCATATTCCTGGAGACTTCAATGCCTCTCTCCTGTAAGTAGTTATTTACATTACTAGAGACTTCAATGCTTCTGTCTTGTAAGTGTAGCTATCTACATTCATGGAGACTTCAGTGCTGCTCTCCAGTAAGTAGTTATCCATATTCCTGGAGACTACTATGTTTCTCTCCTGTAAGTAGCTATCTACATTAATGGAGACCTCAATGCCACTCTCCAATAAGTAGTTATCCATATTCCTGGAGACTTCAATGCTTCTCTCCAGTAAGTAGCTATCGATATTCCTGGAGACTTAAATGCCTCTTTCCTGTAAGTTATCTTCATTCAATGAGACTTCAATGCTAATCTCCAGTAAGTAGTTACCCATACTCATGGAGACTTCAATGCTGTCTCCAGTAGGTAGTTATCTATATTCCTGGAGACTTCAATGCTTCTCTCCAGTAAGTAGTTACCTATATACCTGGAGACTTCAATGCAGAACAGTGTTTAGTTTATTAAAACACATCAAATATATTGTGGCTTCAGATTAAATCATCAAGGACATAGAACCCTAGACTAAGTTAATGAGTCATTCAATGAATGTCCTGCTCAAGATGTAGGCCTAGGCCAAGGTCAGAAGAATCTGGCCTTTTAGTATCGAAACCATTGAAGACAAAGAGACTGTCAGTTTCAGTCATGGTATTCCGATGTAAGACACAGGCCTAGGCTAAGGTCAGAAGAATCCAGCCCCGTGATCTCTACATTACTTTCAGTGCAGTGTGTATATGTAAAACGTCTTTCACTTCTCATATGTAGGTTTGGTTGGCGTTGACCTGCTTAAGATGTTCATGATTGACAGGAAAAGCGCCAAAAGAAGGAACAAAAAGTTTGTGCACCCTCTTGCTTTACTTTCAAATACACTTTCATCTCATAATTATATCCTGAGCTGTCAGAAAGCTCTATCTGCATCTTATAAACATATATATTAGGTTGTGATGGATTTCATTGCTTCGAAAGGAAAATTAAGCTTGGTGAAATGCCAGTCAAATCAAATTTACTCAGAAAATTTGATAACCGGTTAATCATTTGTAGAAGCCTTTTGGCTACCACGTCAATGGCAACACTAAATTTACTGTTAGACCTAAGTACTGCTGTTTCTAATCATGAGGAGAATGAATGAGTTAGGTGCTATGACCAAACCAAATCCTCTCCCAAAAAAATCAAGAACAATGATATTAGAATATCAAGGGATGACCTTTAAGCAAAGGCAAACAGAACTTATTAGACTGCACTTCCAGAGCTTCGAAAAAAAGAGGGGAAAGAATTGTCATGTGACCGTTGAAAGTTTAGGATTACTGATTTTTCCACACATCTAGTGATGAGTGACCTGGGAGGTTGCAGGGCTACCTGAGGATGGAGGGAGGGTGGGACTGGGGGATAGGTAAGGGACGGGGGCGGGTGGCGGCTGGAGAATCAGTAATGGGGGTAGGGGAGCCGTTGGTTAAACGAACTATCATTTAATTTGATAAGGAAAGCAAAAATCGACACTGATGCTCTAATCAGGGAAGGGTCAGGATAATACAAAGCTGCAGTTACTGGAATCAGGTTAGCCAAATGAACTGTGTTCCCTTCAAGATTAGTTTGGTGCTCATTTTCACAAACTTAAAAAACTAATCAAATTCAGTTTCAATTAAAATTTTATTAAAAATAAAAATAAAATTAATGGACAAGGACGCAAAAATAGCAAAATGTATCTTGAATTCATTGAACTGACAAATCCACGGGATCATAAATAGTAGACAAATTCGAGACTGAAGCGACAAGAAATCCAGTCACGAATCCCACGAGACGAAAGACTGAAATGAAAACTCATATCGACTGCAAACTATTCCTTTTTATCCACTCTTGGGTTGGTACATAAGGACCATCAGGGTGGTTAAGGTGTGTGGTTACTCGGATGACTCGAGTTAAATACTGACCAGGGAAATTTCCATCTAGGCTACTCTGGTGAGAAGTGGCCCGAATAAAAAACATGTATGAGTGACAACACACTGGATACATTAGTTCCTTTATACATCTGGTGGTCTATAATTTTCCCCCAAAGCCTTCCATATCGTCTAATGAAATTATATTTATAGGTCTTGGTATTTGCAGTTTACACTTTCATTACTTTATTAATAGATGGATTGTGTAAATCCAAAGCGCATTTCCATTCAAATAACGTTCTGAAATTGAAACCTAATATAATGATCTACCATGAACAAAAGTAGGATCCCAGCAAGCGCCTGCACAGCCACAACTGAATGGAACAAAGGTTGACGATTATGGGTAATAAGGACTGAATATGATTTTTACCATTGCTATTTTTATTGCTCTGTTACTATACTATTTTTCTGTTTGTTTAACATCGACTCAGTTCACTGGTAATGTGAACTATTATTTGTATATCATTAACATATTATCTACAGTAGGGATTAGAAAACATGGACATTGGCATCAATAGCACAACCATTCACATCCGTCGTTACAAGAAAAACAGGCTTCATTGCTGTGTTACCAGACCAGTATCATGAAACAGAAAAGGAACACTGTGAGGCAACTGACCATCCGGCAATGTGAATCCATGGTAAAGTGAATTATTTCTAAAAACCTTAACTAGATGTAGAGCATCCGCAAACACGTATAGTATTTGCTGTTGGCCATTGGACTAATAAAGGACCTTCCTCGTGGTAGCCTAGGGCGAGGTTGAATTGACGTCTGCTCTCGACCTGACAGAAGCTTATTTTGGGTCAGCGTTGACAAGACCTCCCTATACTTTTTGGACCTTGAGTTGAACAATATTAACAAAATAGTAAATGAAAGAACAAAGCTTTTCACAATAAAACTTAGCACAAATGATTAACAAAATCATTCATCATTGCGGTGATACACAGCTAACTTGATGTAGAGGGAGGTAGCGTTTATATTTTTTAGGAATAATGAATGTACGATTTTAAGTTATCGTGCGTCGTGGTATTGTTGAGGAGAGAAGAGGCAGTAAAATCTTAACTATATAATATGTACGTAAAAGCAGTACCAATTCATATAAAAAATGCTATTTAATATAATGATAAAACATGAAAAAAAAATGCAACACGGTAAAAAATAAAAAAACGCTCGAGTCAGTGTTCGGAGAGAGAGAGAGAGAGAGAGAGAGAGAGAGAGAGAGAGAGAGAGAGAGAGAGAGAGAGAGAGAGAGAGAGAGAGAGCGAGCTTTGCTTACCTTTGACTTATTAGCTGATTTGGGATGATTATTCCCCCATTTCTTTCACTTACACTTGATCTGCCTAAATCACTTTTATTTTTGTTACAGTAAAATACCAATCTAGTGATAATTGCTTTTTAAGATATTTTTACTACTGTAAAAGTAACTCTGCTCTGTAATAAACAAACTGGCACCGCTTTCAGCTTCTGCGTGCCTTCGATTGTTTGTTTAAACGGCTTTCTTGTGAAAAGTTGTTTTATTTCTCTATCCTTTTCTTGCATTCTTGACTTATTTGTACTTATTTGTTTGTAAAATCCTCATGTTTGTTTTAAAAGTCTGCCGTTTGCCAACAGTAAGTTGATGTATTGTGGCACAATTAACCTATTTCGTCCACTTAAGAACCAAGTGTAAACACGCTGATCACTCTCTCTCTCAGACACAATCAGACACACACACTATTGATTCCTTTAATTATCTTTGTACCTAATATGAATAGAATGTATTTTGTTATCAATCTTTGCATACTGCAATCAATTCAGTTTGCTCAAGAAGGTTCCCGTCTCTCCTCCCTCCATCACCCAGCCGGCCGGCGCCATTTTTACCAAATAGTTTGTAAATCGTACACAGAAAAAATAAAATTTAGAAAATTTTACTTTATATAACATACTGTTTCATTACTTTACACTCTTTGATTTAACTTTTGAACACATTAATAATAGAAAAAATGTGAAAAGGGGGACTTTTTGGGTTGGCTGGAACGAATTATCCTGATTCCCTTTATTTCTTATGGGGATATTTGTTTCATATTTTGAACAAATCGTACTTCAACAGCCTTCTGGAATGGATTAAGTTCGAAATATGAGGTACTACTGTAATACTAAAACTATTAACAATTGAAGATCAAGTAAAATTATAGTGGTTGAATTGAAACAATGTTGTTCATAATTATCAAAATTTAATACTCAATAAAAAAATTACAAAAATTAGTTTTTGAAAGCGAATTCCATTCATTTATTTACAAAACACTCTTGCAGCTGCCATTGTTGAACAATACTTCCAAACACAAAATCTTATACTAGTACTTTATATTTATTTTACATGACAGAAAAACATGATTGTGTTCTTTACATAGATCAATATATGGTACATACAGTTTTCCCAACTAAAGCCATTATAAATCCGTACACCAATAACTACATTTATTTGTATATGCACAATACTGATTCTAGAAATATCAATACTGTATAATAATTATTACTATTACATTATAAACCAAATATTCAATATAAAATTTTTATTAAAGAATTTGTATTTTCTTAGGTAGACAAACCACAGCCTTTCATGTAGAAGCACTCCTGAGCTTGAGCTGAAATACATTAGGGATTAAGATTAGGGGGTTAGTGAAAAACACCCCACACACAATTGTTGTTACCAAGCAGTTTTCCTTCAGTACCAGGGACACAGTGGGGTGGCTGACATGGGTAAGATGATAAAAGTATTCTGGTTTAAGTAAGAAAATGCAAATCACTTTGAAAATCTATTTGTTCCTACAGAAATCTAAACCATCACCTTCTGTAGGAGTTAACTTGCTCCTTAGGTGAGAAGTCTTCTCTTGTCAAATGAATGATAGTCACCAAAGTGAGCAAAGGGGAGTGATGACCCCATAACTTCTGTTCAGGTTCAGTAAAGCCCTGCACCTGAAACAGGACATTTATGCCTTAAACAAGAAAGAAATGAACAAATAGGACCATGTAGTATTCACAAGAGGGTTGCAAAAGCCAAAAGGCATCAATATATTGCTCAAATAACTGACAGATGCAGAATATATGAGGCGCCCAGTGGAGCAAGGGCGCAAGCGCCAGTTTTTTTTACAAACTGGGAAAAATGCATTTAAAGTTTTTAAACATCAATATCTTTGAAACCAACCATACGATTTTAATCTAGTCTCGATCATTTTAAAGGAAATTTATCTGGGTTCCATATATCCAAAAATTATGCCATTATTGCACGTTATACTTAAGCTATAGTATAAAATGTAAGGTTAAGTAGAGTGCGCTGACTTGTTATTTTACCTGACTATAATGATTTTCACAGTTGAATATACTTATTTTGGCCATTTATTAATTATTGACATCTCAACATATAAGAAAAAAAATGTTATATATAGTATAAAAAAAAAGCCATGTTAAACACCAAAAAACACAAACACTCAATATAAAAATAACGGAAAAAAAAACAATTCAAGTTTTCAAACATCAATGTTGTTTAAACCAACCATATGATTTTAATCTAGTTTTCTCTGTTTTAAAGGAAATTTATCCCTATATGATATATTCAAACACTATGGCATTATTATTATGTTATACTGAAGCTATAGCATAAAATATATGGTAAAAGTACACTGCGCAGGCTTGTTATTTTGCTTGATTATTACGATAGTTGCGGTTTAATTTACTTTCTTTGACCATATCTTAGTTATTGAATCTACAGCACAGTTATCAGAAAAAAAGCACTTTATCTGCTTGTCAACATGATTATCCTCTATGTCATGGTTAACGGAACTCATTATCTCAGATAACCGTTGCCATGCCGTAACCTCGTCCCACAGGTCATGGTCAGTTTACGTGTTTTTATGATAAAACACGAAAGTTGTACGATAAAACACAAAAGTTGTATGTCCACAGTTTTCTTTAATAATAAGCAACACTAGAGCTCAGCTTGGGTGTCAGCAATGTTTGTTACAGATCAAAACAATATCCTTAAGATCATCACTGTCTGAACTATTAAAGCTATAAAGTGTAGCTCTACCTTGTGTTGCAAGCACTTTATTATGCACATCCAATTTGTGTTGCATTTCATCCAACTGAGCCTTTTCACAACTCATTTTATTTCTATTTTTCAATATTTGTTGTTAATAAATCAAAGGTATTGCATGTATCAACAACTGAAGGCATGAAACCAACATTAAACTTGGTCCTAAACACATTAATATAATAATTAAAAGAAAATGTTTACATTTGGATGTTGTTCATCTCTAATAAACTTAACAAGTAGTAGACGAGGCTACAAAATTTTGCAGGAGAATGAGATGTCATGATCGGTAGCTTCTTTTGTTCACGCACTAAATATGAATAAAAAAAGTAAAGTAAGAATAAACATGGGAAAGAGAAATAAGATTAAGAAATGAGTAAGTGAAATAGACCTTTCTTATTCAGTAATTTGTTTGTGTACTTGAACTTTCCTCAGTAGGTATCCTGCGACCGACTCCATTCATTTCTGCAAATATGACGTCTGGTTATAGTCTCCGATGCCCCAATATTCTTTAAACAATGCCTACATCATGGGCATAGTAGCTTTCTCAAAACACCCATCATCACAAGCAGGTCCAATTTTATGTGCTTCTACTTCTTAAAGTTAAGTTGTTCAGCAAGTATAAATCAGCCTTACCTTCATTACATAATTTTTAGCGATAATTATTTTCCCAGATCAACAATAACTTCACTTGTATTGACCTTCACTAATAACTTTTGTTGATCATTATTATTAACACTACCAGCCTAATAAATAAAACATTTAATTGCTACGAAAATACTCGTAAAAAGTAAAAACAATAACATAGCATGATAGAATAGAAAGGTTGGGACGAATAGAAAGAACGGGAGAAGTCTCTGTGTCCTGTCAAACAAGATAAGAGCAGCATCAAGCCAAATTAGCCAATAGAAATGAGAGCCCAGTCTGTGAGTGTTTTAATTGGTCGTTGAGACTGAGCAGGAGATAGGTAGAGAGAGGTAACGAATGCTCACTCCCCCATCCCCCAGAATGCACCAACCCTGGATTAAATGGACAGTGGAGAAGCGCCCTTGAGCAAGCGAGTCTCTCAGCAGAAGTTTCTAAGTCACATAAGGGTGGCAAAGTACTTGTGTTCAATGGCATATTAGACCATAATGTTTCAAGCCTAAGGTCACATATGAAGTACTGATAAGTAGAGGAGAGCCTGGGGAAAAATGTTGTACTTTTAACTATTTGGCAGCAGTGGCGCTTGCGCCCTTGCTCCGCTGGGCACTTCATATATCCCTGCTGCACCTCGGACCCCTTGTCAAAAGGAAGAGCAGAAAGTCACATTGGCCACCCTTGTCAAAAGTAAGAGCAGTGTCACATCTTATCCACCAAAGCTCTAATACTGGTTGCTTAACTGAGTAGATACCTTCATCTTCACCTTGTGTAGCCAATAGTTGGGTCAAGCTACTTTGGCCCAACTATTGGCTACACAAGGCGAAGATGAAGGTGTCGACACAGTTAAGCAACCCGTATCAGAGATTTGGTGGATGAGATGTGATTCTCTGCCCTTACTTTTGACAAGGGTGGCGGATGTGGCTTTCCGCTCTTCCTTTAGACAAGGGGGCTGAGGTGCAGCAGGAATAGATTCTGCATCTGTCAATTATTTGAACCAGATATAGATGCCTTCTGACTTGTGCAACCCTTTTGTGATTACTACATCGGGTCCTTTTGATATGTTTGTTCTTGTTTAAGGCTTAATCGTCCTCTTTGGAGCTTTTTTTTTTTGTCAGTGGAGCATGGATCTTCATGTCTACCTTTGATGAATCAAACTTCTCTATCATTGTGAATCAGGCCTTCAGACTGAAAGGCATATATGGAATTTTTGACTGCGGAAGAACTGTCAATGTCAGTTAGAAGCTTCAATCGGTCTTGCCTTCCCAGGGTTTCAGCTCAAACACGAAATTGTAACTCATCCTCCATTGAGCCTCTATCTTGAGACAGTCTTGGGCCGAAACCTCACCCACATGACTGTTGTTCCCCCATGAAACATATTGGCAAGTGTCACCGAGTGTTATCTGGTAATCGGAGAATTGGAATTCCTCTCTTGAGTGTTAATTTCTGGGTTTGTGGTGGAAGTTCAGGAATGGTCTGAATGAGAGGTTTCTTTGCCCTTTGTAAGCCATATAATGCTACTGAAGTATGATCCAACCTCCTATGCCAGTGTCAGCTCCTTTTGTACCGACAAAAAAGAAGTAAAACGCACCTTTCTGGCTTTGTAATATATCGAACAAGCTTATAACACTTCTCAAAAATAGACAGTTGTGTACATATCTGGCAAAATCTCTAGAAGCATGGAGATATAAAAGCATTCCTGGTGTCTGAAGTATTAGGTCACCTTTACCTCACCCTACCTAAGGGACTTCCCCCCACAGGTTCCCATACTCCCTTTCTGTGAGGCTAGTGGTGGCTGCTCTGCAGGCTGTGTAGGCATCCAGCTCCTGTGAGAGAGAAGAGCATCACACTGCTTTTCTGTCCCACAGGAGCTGGATGCCTACATAACCTCCTGCAAAGCAGCCACCAGAAGCCCCACAAAAAGGGAGTATGGGAACCTGTGGGGGAAGTCCCTTAGGTAGGATGAGGTAAGGGTGACATAATACTTCAGACACCAGGAATGCTTTAATATCCCAATGCTTCCAGAGACTTTGCTAGATATGTACACAACTGTCCACTCATCAGAAGTGTTGTAAGCTTGTTTGATATATTACAAATCCAGAAAGGTGTTTCTACTTCTTGTTTGCCGGTACAACAGGCGCCAACACTGGCATAGGAGGTCGGATCGTACTTCAGTAGCATATATGGCTCAACAATGGGCAAAAAACCTCTCATTCAGACCACCTGAACTTAAACCACAAACCCAGAAATTAACACTCGATAGAGGAATTACAACTCTATGAATACCAGATAACACACAGTGATACTTGCCAATATGTTTCATCGAGGAACAACAGTCATGCAGGTGAGGTCTCTGTCCAAGGTCTGTATCAAGCGAGGATATGTAGGATGAGTTACAACTTCCCAATTGGGCTGAAACCCTGAGAAGGCAAGACTGCTCGAAGCTCCTGACTGACAATGACAGTTCTTCCACAGCCAAAAATTCCACATAAACCTTTCAGTCTGAGGCCTGACTCAATGACAGAGAAGTTTTGATTCATCAAAGGTAGACATGAAGAACCATGCTGCACTGAATGAAAAAGCACCAAAAGATCTCATTATCCAGTGAATGAAAGCTCTAATTATTGAGACGGTCCTCTGCATCAACCCAGACAAGGTTCCACTTTCCATGGATGGGAGACTGATATTTCAGTAGTTTCTCATGGAGCCCATGCAGTCCTATGAGTACACTTACTTGAGTGCCAGATAGAAGAGAGAGAGAGTGGGGGTAAAGATTTGAGAGTCCACAATGTTGTTGGGCCAACAGGGAAATGACACCAGAGAGCAGGACACTGAGAACTCAGTCATATTATTTAAAGAATGATCCTCCTGCACAGATGACACTCTCTGCGCTTACTTTGGTGACAGTGGCACAGATCAGCTCTAGGCAATCCTCACTCTCATCTTGTTCCATGAGCAGGGAGACCAAAAGATCTTGCTTGGTAGCTGGACACAGAGACTCCTCGCACGTTTTGTAATACATTTGTGCACAGCTTCACTAGAAAAGGATCAGGACGCACACCTGAGCAGCTTGTTCATCTTGGGTATCTGGTCAGAGGAGACTGCATCAGTACATCACCACTTTGGGAAGGTAAGAAGCACTGTTAGATTTGCAAAAATTCCAAGACTGTTTGACAAGTCACTCCTTACTGCTGCTGGGCAGCAACATGTCCATAGTGACTTTACCTACTTTACCAAAACCTTCCTGACAGCAGAAAGTACATCCATATTTTCTATGTAAACAAAAACAAAAAAATGCTCACTCCAACTTAAAAGTCAGTATAAGCACTGGAATATTTCCGAACTTGACGACAGGTTAAGAAAGAGTGCTTGGTGATGACAAATGGGTGAGGGGTGTTCCCCATTCACCACCTTTTAATCACCAGTTAACTACCTTATTACAAAGTTTCAACAACCGATTCCAGCTTGCTCTAATGAGGGCTCCTATATAAAAGGTGATGGTATATTCATTCCCATAGAAACAAACACACTTTGATCACACAAAAAGTTTACAAAGACACACAAAACACTTACACACTACACAACGCTGCCAGTCAAGCCACAAGTGAATGTCTACTTTTGCTGCAAATTTCATGTGTACATTGCTGAAAGAATAGTAATAGTACAGTAGCGACCTATTTTTCCTAAAATTTAAGCATGGTCTATACAGCTCACGTAATCTAGGATCACAACATAAGTCAACTTGCTCATAAAGCATATAACACCTTGCCCTGATGGAAAAACTTATTTTGAAAAAGCTAAAGGATGAATTTTCTCTGGTGTAAAAAAACCAGTGACCAACATCATCTAGTTCTGAGAAGCATTCAGTACTAGATGAAACCAACATTTAGCTCAAAACAATTCTTATTTTTGAGTTCTAGAAAGGCATAAGTAGGAAGTCGTAAACTGATGATCAAACATTTGAAACATTTTATTATCATAGATGGAGACCAACTGCTCTTCATTGCCAGTCTAAGCTAAGAGTTTGAGCTTGAATTAATGATAAGAGCCAAGTGAAGGGATTAATATCTTATATCAGACCTACTCTATGAAGGTTTTTGTCTCCCCAGCTGTCTCGCACTATTTTGCCCAGCTGGTAAAACCCAAAAGACAATGTTTCTGAAACAATCACAGGAGATCTGTATGAAGATTTTCACAAAAGTTTTAAATACATTCATTCAAAGAAAAAAAAAATCCTTTAAATATGAAGAGAACAGCTTCTGAACCCCTCTACAAAGACTATTGATATTCAGGTCTTCGAATAAAGATACTATGTACCTCCCTGTCTTACCTACTCAAAAAGCAAATGAGAAGTACAGAAATGTACCGCCAACATTCTTTGGAGCACATTAGAAGAAAAGGAAACAAATTTATGATATATACAGACGGCTCCAAAAATAATGTTGGAGTACGAGCATCTGCACATTCGAAAAATATGTTAATCAAAAGAAGCCTACCTTTAATATCATCAGTATTTATTGCTGAAGTCAAAGCCAGATGGCTCTTGATATGATATCTCAGACAAAAGCAAGTGTGTGTGTTATTTTCAGTGACTCGTGTAGCGCTATAGATGCTATAAGACCATATAAATCAGTAAACCAAATGGTGCAGGAAATACAAATACAAATTCATCAACTCCTCCAATCAGGATTATCAATAGAAATATGTTGGATCCCAGCACATGTGGGAATAAAAGTAAATGAAAATGCAGACTCAGCTGCCAAATCAGCCTGCACTATCCCTCCAACAATTTCATATGCCCCAGTGTCAGACTGGATAACATCTGTTAAACCATTGATTTAGAGCCAACAACAAATAAACTTAAAAACATAAAAACTGAAGTGTATGCATGGAGGACATCCTCATAGGAGGAAAGATCGAAAGAGGTGATCCCAGCAAGGCTCCGTATAGGACACACAAGATTCTCGCATGGTCACTTGATGTCAACACCACATGCTGACCCAATAAAGTGTAATAGATGTCACACACCCATGACAGTCCAGCATTTACTTGTCGAGTGCCCAAATTGGACCCAGCAAAGATCTATTTATCTACGCAATTAAAAAATGAAAAGTATTCTTGCTGAAAGCAAAGATTTTTCAATTAATAACATCATACTTTTTTAAATAAGACAGGTTTCTCAAATAAAGTAAATTTTATTCTTTTTATTTATTTATTGAAATTTTATTTCTTTTTAATTTTTTTTTTAAATTAAAATTTTTTTTTTCTCAGGATTAATCCCTGAAAACCAGCCCAAGAAAAGTCTACTTGGGACTCAGAGGTCTGGAAAAACTAAGCCCTATTAATAATAATAACAGGTCTTCCATAAAGACAACTGCTATCTGACCTCTTCTTCCACATGTAACATCTCTGAGGATATTTGGTACCAAATGTAAAAGCTTTATTTACAACAGCAGAAGCTCAAAACCTAGTTACGCCTGCACGTCAGCAAATGGACATAAATGAATACCTCTCAGAAGTATATTAATCATGAGGTCCTTTATTGCATAAGACCTTATGATAAGCTGCAACAAACCATATTCAATAACAGCTAAGAATTTATGACCACATCAAAGTCCAGACTCTGGTGACAATGCAAAATTTATAGTGTAACATATGTGAAACAAATGGACCATAAACTATAACCTACAGGTATTTCCATACCTATGAAAACTGAAATGACCCTTCCTGGTCAAATGCAAAGCACGAAAGCATTCAATTTGAAATATGCCTTAGTAATATGGTGCAAGGTCATAGTGGGGTAAAACGAGCAAGGAGCAACAAAAGAAACAATGCTTAGAAACTTCCAGCCGGTGTGAGCAGCAATGGGGCCCAAGAAATCAACAGTCAGCCAATAAGTAAAATACTAATTTTAAGTCCCCATGCTAAAATGGTGAAAGTTGACTACCATGTCTTCAACAACCTGAACGGTACAGAAGTACAGTTAAAAGAGAAAAAGCTATCTTGATGAACACTGACCTCACAGAGAACATATCCTATCTGGGACTACAATGTTTTCCCCTGGTAATGACACTGTGCAAAGCAAGATTTTGTATCATGAGATAGCTGATGCACTAACATGCTGGATATGGACAGCTTTGAATTGACTATTCTATATATGATTCTCTTCAAATAATAGTAAAGGGAACTTACTAGATATAGCATAGCATCTTCTTCCCTGTCCTTCTCAACACTCACTAAATTATGAATATAAAATTCACAGATGAATATTAAATGAAGCCCTTTTTTCTACTCTTCCTGGGATATCAGAGTTTACATGTGAGCATGAAGTAGCTAGTATAACAATCTTGCGAGTCTCGCATATCCCCTTAATGATGCATCATCAAGGATATGAAATCTTATATATTTAATGTTTATTCAATTGGAAACTGAAGCAGTAACTAATCAGAAACCACTTCTACAATAACAACAGTAAGCGATTGTAAAAATACAGCTGATAGGATTGGATAAAACAACTTCCCTACTTGAAGCATTCCAAAAAGGGTTGCAACCATCATAAAACCAAGCAAAGAGAATATAAAGATTAAATAAAGTGAGATAAGAAGCTCCTTATCTCACTTTCTTTAAAGTCTTAGTTACCACATGAACTGCTACATTAGTTTTTTTAATGAGACTTCAGTTTGGTCTCTTTACCTAGACTGGCAAAAAGGCTAGTTAGGGTAAGTTAGGAACTTACAATAAACCGGTTTGTTCACTGAATAAAACACTGCACAGCATTATAGTCATTAAATGAGAAAAGTACAAACTTTGATTAAATTCACTCTTCATTATGCCAGATTCTGATATCCTAATCCTAAAAGACCTCCTATTAGTAATTCGTACAACACTCTAATCTAAAATCACAGGCCAGTTTTTAAAACTTTTAATGAATTTCAACACTCCTAGGCTAATGAATTCCCATTATTAATTGACTCAAATTATGCTCATTAGGTTTGGGTATACACACGACATTGCCATCATTACATCACAGCAGTTTTATAATATTTGTAGACTACAATGAACCACAATTAACAGATGAAGATAGATTAGACAATTTTCTTGTGTAATAAACCTTGATAGGTAAAAATACATTGATGATATTGGTAAAAATGCAGAGTATATTTAAACATTCTTGCTAAGAATTTAAATACAAGTAGTGCACTAATTCAAAACACAACCTAAAATGAAATAACTTTATGCAATAATTACAACTCTTTTGATAAGTCTGAAGTATCAAGCTTATAAAATTCAATTTCATAAATCACACAGTAAAAACAAACTTAAAGTGATTGCATTCCATGCATCCTCATTTAATTTTATTTACAACTAACATGACTTAAATATATTAGGAAAACACTCCCAAAGAAAATACACACACATGGTATGACCATACCCAGCTTTCCATACACATCTGATGTTCAAGCCACCCAGGTGAGAGCTACCAAGTAATTAATTTCCCACTCCTACTGCTACAACTCCTGCTTCTTCTATGCCTTCTAAAATCACCCCACATTCAAGAAGAAATCCTACTGGGCACATTCTATGAAGATTGTTACATTTTTAAGCTGCATCAAAAAATAACTTCAATAAGGCAAGATCTATTAAGGATTGTCTTTCCTTACTCTGATGTTTGGCCATCCTATCTGCAGGATTTCAAAATACATTTGCTCTTGAGATTGCTACTGCTTTTTTTGATGAACTATTTTACTTCTATTGTTTCTTGTAAGGCAACAAATCTATTCCTTCAACCTTCTAACATCGCAAATCTACTCCAACCATCTCTTTTGATGTTACTCACAGGTACCATTCAAGAAAATAGACACAATTAATGAGACCACTAAGTCACATTTGCAGACTCTAATAAGAGCTCATACAGAGGGTTTGTTTTTAACTAAAAGGTGAGAGCTGGGTCACAGTCAAGTTGAAAAATTATGGACAGCCAGAAGAGGAAAGACAATAGGTAGAAGATGTGAACATAAAGCTCAGTATCTGCAGGGAGGCAGCAAAACACCTGAGTACTATCAAAATCAAACGGATCTAGTGTGTCAAGCACAGTATAATGTAAGTGACACCCATTCCAAAGAACTGAATGATGAAAAAACAAATGTTGCTCTCAACAAACACTTTTTACCCAACTGCTGGATCTTGAGGGAAACCCATAATTACGACAAAGAGGAGCATATATTATCTTACAATAATTTCTGAAAATGACCATGCTGTTATGCAAGACATTCAATTTGAAAAGGTACGTAGATCATACATGGTTACTTTAAATACAGCTGAAGTGACAATCTACAAAATTTCCAATAATAGATATCCTGGAATCAATAGATTGCCTTGTGAGGTTTAATTTTTTAATGTCATAATTTTTGAAGTTTTATGTGATAATTTAACTGTTGAGAAAAGAATTTGTCTCTCAAGATTTCAGAGGCTTTACACTAATATTAGTACAAGTCTACAAGCATAAAGATTCTAATATAATTACAACAATTACTTCAGGATCTCACTTTTCAATGACATGTAAAATTCCTTGGAGAATTTATATTATCAAGTAAATGCGGCATTTAACAAGAAAAATGGCATGGGATCTCTCTCCATTTATACTACACTAAAATTGTTGACCTCAACTTATACACTAAGATAGTTGACCTTGAATTGTAAAATGTAAAGGATTGCTTCTGTAGAACTCAATAATTTAGAGCCTATATAGTCTAGTGATTCTTTCCTCCTACTACCAAACTTGGGACTTCAAGGCTCCATTGCTCCTATCTCCTACAACATTCTGTCGTTCTAAAAAGGCAGAGCTACACTTCCTCGAGTTTAGGCCCATATTTTCATCAAAATTAGACTAAGTAAGGCACCAGGGTTGCTAATCCCATAAGCTTCAGTTTAAAAAAAAAAACTCCAAAAATGGATTTCTAGCACCTAATCTGGAACTGTTACACCTCTCATATTTTCATTCTTATCAAGATTTTTTTTGACTGGAAATCTAAGAGGCATAACAGTTTCACACGACAGCAATTCAGTAAAGACAAAACTTAAAATTGAAATATGCTCTGTTTCGTGTTAGAAAAAAATACCAAAAGGGGAAAGTAACAATAAACTGAGTCAACAATGTAAAACATATTACATTTTAAAGATAAACAGAGACACATAATCCAACATGAATAACTAGAACTAAATAAAAATCATAATAAACAGAACGAATAAAATTTCAAAACTTTATCGCTACAATTTCATGTCCTCATATTACAGGATAAGCAATATTACCTAAAATGTTAAACCTAATAAAGAGTACGTACTAGTGAATAACACTTACACCAAAAGATATTAGCACCATCTCAATGATCCCCCTACACAGTACAACAACAAACCAAATCTCACATTTGAGAGAATTCAGGCCCATCAATAAGAAGTCTGCTTTACTTTAGAATTAATGCAAAACTTACAAAATTTCAACAGCAGACACAACCAATATCTATGTGAAAGAAAACCCTCACAAATGACATTTGAAATAATACTTTCATTCTTTACAATACAACCTGCAATACATTTACTTGTTTTCACCTTCCAAGTTGCACCCTCTGGGACTCCAGTGGTCTCAGTAAACCACTTTACAATAATTCCCCCATAAAATAAACTCTCTTACAAATCTTTATGGTTTTTCAATAAAGACAAAAGTTGCAATATACTATATAAATAGGTAATCTTTGCTGCAATATACTATATAAATAGTTCATCTTTGCAAGTGAAAATTACAATTAAATTAATTAACTATTTACATTTACTAGTAATAAATATAAATTAATTAACTATTTACATTTACTAGTAATAAATATACTTTACATCTAAAAGAAATGATGATCAGGAAACTACTACAGGTTTTTAAGGCAGTTACTAACCACGGCAGTAACAGCTATTCAGGCTAGGTCTAAATGGAAAACTGCATGACTCAACACCACAGAAACATGGACAATAACAAAAGAGGAGGACATTTTAAAAAAAGGTGTGCCACACTGTTAAGACAGACCACAGTGCAGCAGAGAGCGAGCATTATGAATGACGAAGGGCTGGAGAAGACCATCTGGTGATCAGCAGCTGGAAAATATAATTAGATCTCAAAGTTTTAGAGAGTCTGGCCTTATGATGAGAAGGGATGTAGAAACAGTTAGCTACACAGTAGACATAAAGGTAACAGGACTAAGTCCTATAGGAAGGCCCAGGAAATCATGAAAAAAGTGATATGATCAGCTAGAACAAATAACAGTTCCAGAAAAAAGTGCACATGACAAGAGAGAGATCACTACCTGCCAAGTCTAACCCTTAGGTAGTCTAACCCTTCAGAGGGAAACATTGGCGTAAAAATTAAGATGGTGTTTACCGTAGTTTGGGAACGTTAACTTGAAAGTTATTTACACATGGTCATATATGGGGGTTGATATTAGAACTCTGGGGTCTAGGATATTTCTTAAAAGATCCAGTAAAAACCAGAAAACCCTCCCATTTTAATCCTATAACTAATGATTTACTATCTAAAGCAGTATCTAAATACAAGGTGCAACAATAGCCAAGCTGTGCATGAGGCATATAGTAATATAATAAAAACATTTCAACTTTTGCCACTAATT
This sequence comes from Macrobrachium nipponense, assembly GCF_015104395.2. Classification (NCBI taxonomy): domain Eukaryota; kingdom Metazoa; phylum Arthropoda; class Malacostraca; order Decapoda; family Palaemonidae; genus Macrobrachium; species Macrobrachium nipponense. The sequence continues at coordinate 45,958,151 of NC_087203.1, forward strand.
CTAAAGCCATTTTATTATTCAATATCGTATTTAAAAAATTACATTTTTTATGGGTTTTGTTCCATTACACATACTGTATCAAGTGAGGTTTTCCAAACAATCAAGATCATATACAATAAAATTATAGCATTGCATATTAAAAAAATACCTTCTGCTACTATATTACAGTATAAGAAAATAAGCAAAATGTAAATGCAATTTAATTTAAAAATTAAACCTTACCTTTAAATTAAACTTGTTCCAATATCATCTGATGAATCATTAACATCAGGTGACTGCAGGCTTCATCACAAAACCTACCGAAGTACGTACAATGTGCCAGTTATATAACATAACCTTCAGTTTACTACTACTTTTCTTATTACTACATTATAGGCAATCACAGGTTTACACCTGTTCCAACACAGTATCATAAGCTGAAAATCATCGCGACCTGAAATATCGTTGAAAATTATAAGAAAACCTTGCTTTTAATCCTTCCGGTATCCTGAAAATGATCCTACATTTTTATTGAGTTTTCATTAATAAAAAAGAAAAAAAAAAATTGACCATTCTGCCACTTTGGAGCCCTATTTCTTCTGCCAGATCGGCATCGTAAACCTGGACTAGGCGTTTTAACCAAAGAAATAATTTTTTATGAGTGTCATAAACTCCGAACGTTGTAAGCCAAGCCTGGCACAAAACGGGGACTGCCTGTATCATCATTACATAATTTACCCAAAACACATTAAATTCTCATAGGGCTGACCCATAGAGATAGTCATTTATACTAAAAACTGAACTTTCCTCTAATGAACTAGTTTTCAAATTTGGTAACAACTCAATAAAAAAGGATGACCATTCTGACACAACTCTTAATTCATTCATTCCCAAAATCTGACATTTGCTGTTGGTTTAAGTTTGGACATTGACATAGACTGTCTTTCATAATTAAAAAGTTACACGTACAGTACAGGATTACTGTTCTGCGTGCAGCAACTTCATTATAACTCGTATTAGTAACAAGTATATGATAGTTTTCATGGAATATGTTTTATGTCAGTATGAGAAATTTTACTTCATACATTATTAGATCTCTGACTGCTGTATGTAATGTTATTCCACATTCCATTCCTCTTTATACTGTTTACTGATATAATTTTACAAATAGTAACCAATCACTATGATTCTTGATAATAATAAATACTTATTGTTCTGGTTGCATCAGTTATGTTGATTTTTTAGTTAACTTTATTAACTTGTTTAAATCATGTTCTCCTTCAGGGAGGTTCTAGACAAAATTGTGAGTACATACAATTTCTTTTTAATTATAGAACATATGCATCAATATGCCTTATCCACGGAGTAGATGGCCAGCAAAGATAAGCAAGAGAACACTATGTCTTCAATGGCACTTATATAAATAGGCAAATGAGATCGTAAATGGGGATCCCATGGCAACACTTACTTTTGGTTTTACTGTATACATTGCTCCTCTGAAGGATGAAAAAGCCCTGAGGGCATGTTCAGGTATGTTAAGTTCATGGGTTATAACATTACACCTTACTTAAGGATGATGCTTATGGTTTCATCTTACTACATTTGTGAATAAAGACTGTATCCACAAAGGCAATCACATCTTCCTCGATGATGCTTATGGTTTCATCTTACTACATTTGTGAATAAAGACTGTATCCACAAAGGCAATCACATCTTCCTCGAGGGGAGTTCTTGACATCTCCAAGAAGTCAATGGAAGTGTTGAGGCCATACTTATATGGGACATAATGTGCCAGTACCTGGTTCTGTCTTTTAATCAAAAGATATGTGGTGGCTGGAGTCTGGCTCATTACAGATCATAGTATACTGACTAGCTTATGGGTCTTATCATACCACAATTCTTTGACATGAAGCAAAATGAATGATAAAACAATAGAAGATGTTCGTGACAAAATGAACATGGCTGATGCAACCATCACCTTTAATGAAACCTGTCTAAAAGAAGGTCTTTCCTAAAAAATACAGGAGTACTAAAATTTGAAGAGAATACAAAACAGGCAAACAGCTGCGTTATTTAAGTTACAAGTGGATTTTACAGCATTTGCACAGGTAACAAGATACACAGAAACAATAAGAAAAACGTAAAAATACAGTACCTTAAAGTTGACAAAGATGCCCCAATGATCTGAGGGAAAACATGGCCTTCCCGGTACCTTTTCCTTTCCAATAAGTCTAAATTCGTCTGGCCTGATGTGATCAAGTGATGACTGTTTTATGTACAGTCTATCAAATCTACACTTGGGTTTATTTGGTATCTGTTAAAATATATATTTATTAAATAAAATGTGATACAGAATATATTACTCATCAACAAAAAAAAACATCTGAGGACACCAAACATTATTTCATTCAAGAGATTTTCTGAAGAACAAAAACCAATAAGAAAGAGATGATGCTTGGAGCAGAGCAATAGCAGAAAAATGTGAAATGACCGTTAAGAAAAACAAGAAATATCCAAAAATGTATTGTAAACACAACTTTGTATACAATAAAAAATAGATTAAAAAGCCACTCACAAAAGTAGCACTGAAAAGTACCCTGAAAGTATTCTTGATACAGTATTTCCTGTGCAAAATATACACAAATATTTCTTAAAATACAAATCTTTTCTAAACAAACTAAGAATACAAATAAATTTTTTTATTCAAACCCATCAATTTTTATATTCTATTTGTGAATCCCAGACACTCAGAGCCGATGGAAAGAAGAACCAACAATCCCCTTGATAGATGGTACCAGTGTATCTAGTTTTCTCAGGTTCTCTGGTGGCTAACTGAATTTCTGATTGTATGGTCTGCATCCCACAGTGCGTTAGTATTATTAATAGGGCCTAGTTTTTCCAGACCTCTGAGTCTCAAGTAGACTCTTCTCGGGCTGGTTCTCAGGGATTAATCCTGAGAAAGAGGAGGAGGAGAAAAAAATTAAATTAAATTAAATAAAAAAAATGTAGACTTTATTTACGAAACCTGTCTAATTTAAAAAATTTATGATGTTGTTAATAGAAAAATCTTTACTTTCAGCAAGAATACTATTCATTTTTGAATTGCGTAGATAAATTGATCTTTGTTGGGTCCAATTTGGGCATTCAATAAGTAAATGCTGCACTGTCATGGGTGTTTGACATCTATTACACTTTATTGGGTCAGCATGTGGTGTTGACATCAAGTGACCATGCGAGAATTGTGTATGTCCTATACAGAGCCTTGTTAGGATCACCTCTTTTGATCTTTCTTTTTGTGAGGATGTCCTCCATGCATACCCTTCAGCTTTTATGTTTTTAAGTTTATTTGTTGTTGGCACTAAGGCCCATTCTCTTTTCCAATCCTGGTATATCAATGGTTTAACAGATGTTATCCAGTCTGACACTGGGGCATGTGTAATTGTTGGAGGGATAGTGCAAGCTGATTTGGCAGCTGAGTCTGCATTTTCATTTCCTTTTATTCCTATGTGTGCTGGAATCCAATATATTTCTATTGATAATCCTGATTGGAGGAGTTGGTGATTTTTTATTTGTATTTCCTGCACTATTTGGTTTACTGATTTATACTGTCTTATAGCATCTATAGCGCTACGTGAGTCACTGAAAATAACAGAGACACTTCCTTTTGCCTCAGATATCATATCAAGAGCCATCTGTATGGCTGTGACTTCAGCAGTAAATACTGATGATATTAAAGGTAGGCTTTTTTTTCACTAACATATTTTTCGAATATGCAGATGCTCCTACTCCAACATTATTTTTGTAGCCATCTGTATATACCATGAATTTGTTTCCTTTTCTTCTAATGTGCTCCAAAGTATGTTGGCGATACATTTCTGTACTTATCATTTGCTTTTTAGGTAGGTAAGACAGGAGGTACATAGTATCTTTATTAGTTTTAAAATCCACGGTGTTGGCAATTCAATTGGTGGGTGAAAAATTGGATCTATGTTATGCAAGTTCATTATGTATTTAGCTCTTTTTGGGAAAGAGCTAGTACTATTAACTGCTGTTACTGGATTACAGTTTTGGAAGCAGTCAGCTGCAGGAGACAATCCCGCTTGCAGTGAAAGACCTCTTCGTATTGTTATCAAATTACGGTGATGTTTCAAGGGCACCACACCTGCCTCTACCACAACCGAGCTTGTTGGGGATGATCGGAATGCTCCTGTGTACAATCGCACGCCTTCATGGTGCACTGCATCAAGAGTTTGTAATGCAGATTCCGAGGCGGATGAATATATTGGACAGCAGTAATCTATTATGGATAAGACTGTTGCCTTATACAGTGGGGGATCACTTAATCGCGGATCAGTAATCACGGAATCAGTCATTCACAGGTTTTTTTCTTGGACCGCTTCTCATGCTATATCGCTGGTATGAATCGCACCATCGCGGGACAAACGTGTTGCGTATGCGATATTTATTGGTAGGCTAAACCTCGGCCGTGGTCCGATAATCACCAACATACATGAAACAATTCACATTATGATATTAACTGACAATAAAGATAATGAAACTATTCTCACCTTATATATTATTGGCATATCTTCATAATAAATAGCCTATTCGAGGTATATGTATGACATTCGTTGGTAGGCTAAACCTAGTTGCTGTGTGATAACCACCAACATACATGAACAGATTCACATTATGATATTAACTGACAATAAAGATAATAAAACCATTCTCACGTTATATATTATAGGCATATCTCTGAATTAAGTTCCATTCAGCAACTAAAAACAGTGATAATATTGGTAAAACGACATCAGTTCATTATTTTAAGAATATAAACAAAACCAGAATGCAAATGGTAGATCGCTATGTTCATATCATAATACTATAATACGGTAATAATACGTTATTGTCATGATACAATAAAGTTTTATGCATACTTACCTGGCAGATATATACGGTGTATGGCCCACCCGACCTCCCCTCAGGAGACAGGTGGAAGAGAAAATCTGTCTTAGAAAACGGGAATGATTCCTATTCCCGCCACCAGCGGCAGGGCGGTAGATCACCTGACCTTCCTGTAGTGTGTGCCGCGAAATTCGAATTTCTGTCGGGGACGACGGAGTCTATAGCTAAGTATATATCTGCCAGGTAAGTATGCATAAAACTTTATTGTATCATGACAATAACATTTTTATGCATTCAACTTACCTGTCAGATATATACTTAGCTGATTGGCACCTTTGGCGGAGGGTAAGAGACAGCTAATTTACTGAAATAGACAGGAAACAACATATGTTGTAGGTAATAAAATTAAAAATCTTGATTCCTACCTGTGTTAGCGAAAGACTTCATGGCTACTGCCTAGGAGCCCGTATCGCTTCAAGAGCCTCAGCGAGGTAGTGACCTCATGCTAAGAGTTCTTGATGGTCTGTTACAGGGGTCTTACCCACTTACGCTTCAGAACCTTAGGATCTTTGTCAATGGGGTCCTATCCACTTACATGACAAAACACCTTGCCTATTGGCATGATCATAGAGCACGACACTAATCCCGATCACCTGATCCTAATTGGGGTTAGTACTAAGATTGAAAGGAGTCATCCCCGAACATCCTTTCAAGCAACCCATAACTCAACAACAATATTAAAAGTAATTATTAAAAATATAAAAACAAAATTAAGGATCAGCGTCTGCTCCATTTCCCAGCATAGTATCCGCTGATACAATAATAAGTCCAAGAGAAAAACATTTATCGTATGTTACTCTAACATCCTTTAAATAGTGGGATGCAAATACTGAATTGCACCTCCAATAAGTTGCTGCTAAAATGTTTCTCATGGACATATTCTTCGTAAAAGAAAGGGAAGTTGCTACAGCCCCGGACTTCGTGAGCTTTTACTCTCAGCAGCTTTCAAGAGTTCTCCTGGCAATTCCTGTGAGCTTCGGTAATTACATTTCTGACAAAGAACGCCAGTGCGTTCTTTGACATAGGTCTTTTGGGGTTTCTTACCGAACACCAAAGACTTTGTCGACATCCCTGAAGCTGTGTTTTCTTTTTTAAATAGAATTTTAAGGTCCTGACTGGGCAAAGGGACCGATCCAACTCTCTACCTACCAGAGAAGAGAGTCCCTTGACTTCGAAACTTCTAGGCCAAGGTTTAGAAGGGTTTTCATTCTTTGCAGGAAAAGATCCTGGAAAGAAATAACAGCCGAGTCCTTTTTAAAAACCCACCCCCCGAGAGTCCAAAGCATGCAATTCACTGATCCTCTTAGCAGTTGCGAGAGCCAACAGGAATATGCATTTGCTAGTAAGATCTCTGAATGAGATTTTATCTAGAGGTTCGAACCTGTCATAAGAATTTTAGGACTACGTCCAGGTTCCAACTTGGGGGAATAGACGATCTCAATTTCGTAGTCTCGAAAGACCTGATGAGATCATGAAGATCCTTATTATTCTCGAGATTCAGCCCTCTGTTTCTAAAAACAGCTGAGAGCATGCTCTTATATCCCTTGATAGTGGATACGGCCAATTTGGATTCTTCTCTTAAGAAGAGGAGAAAATCCGCGATTTCGGTTACAGAGGTATTGGAAGAGGACAGCTTCTTCGACCTACACCATCTACGGAAAACTTCCCACTTCGATTGGTAGACCCGCAAGGTAGAGGCTCTGCGGGCTCTAGCAATTGCAGTTGCCACTTTCTTTGAAAAAGCCTCTCGCTCTGACCAGTCTTTCGATAGTCGAAAGGCAGTCAGGGGAGAGACTTTGGATGTTTTTGTGGAACCTCTCGAAGTGGGGTTGTCTGAGCAGATCTGTCCTGTTTGGTAGAGATCTGGGGAAGTCCACCGTCCATTCCAGTACCTCTGTGAACCAGATTTGGGAAGGCCAAAAGGGAGCAATCAGAGTTAGTTTCGTTCCCTCTGATGCCACAAATTTTTCTTAGTACTTCCCCCAGCAATTTGAATGGGGGAAAAAGGCGTGAAGGAAAGGGCGTCTATGCCTGACCAATCCATGAGGAAAGCATCGATCGCCGTGGCTTTGGGATCTTCTTCTAGCGAGCAGAAGTTGTCTATCTTCCTGGAGAGGAACGTGGCAAACAGGTCGATCTGGGGTCTTCCCCAGAGGGACCATATTTGTCTGCAGACTTCTGAGTGGAGCATCCACTCTGTCGGGAGTACCTGGTTCTCTCTGCTCAACCTGTCTGCCCTTAGGTTTTTTACTCCCTGAACAAACCTTGTCCGCAGAATAATGCCCCGTTCCTCTGTCCAAGTTTAATAGACTCTCGCTATTTCTTCAGTGAGAAAGAGTGAGTGCCCCCTTGATTCCGGATGTAAGCCAGAGCTGTGGTATTGTCGGAATTGACTTGAACTACCACTCCTCTGACTTCCGCTTCGAAGTATTCCAGGGCTAGATGAATAGCCAGGAGTTCCTTCGCATTGATGTGCAGAGTAGTCTGTTGTTTGGTCAGGTACCTGACACTTCCTTTGGACCCAGTGTTTGCTCCCCAACCCTGTTTCCGAGGCATCGGAAAACAACACTTGGTGAGGGTTCCGAATCAAGAGGGACACCCCTTCGTTCTTTGCTAATGGGGTTAACCACCACTTCAGGTCAGATTTTATCCCCTGTTGAATGGGAAAAACGTCTGACAAGTCTCCTGTCTTTTGACTCCACATTTGTTTGAGATAAAATTGCAGAGGTCTGAGATTTAATCTCCCTAAGGAAATGAACTGCTCTAACAAGGAAAGGGTGCCCAGCAGACTGAGCCATTCCCTCGCCGAGGTCCATTCTTTCCCTAAGAAGTTCGAGATCTTTTCTAAACCTCGAGCAATTCTCTCTTGAGATGGAAACGCCCGAAAACCCCGAGAATCCATCTGTATCCCCAGATAGACTATGTTCTGTCTGGGGATCAATTGTGATTTCTCGAGGTTCACGAGTAGTCCCAGAGATTTTGTCAAATTCAAAGTCTTCTCCAAGTCCTTCAAGCACTGACGTTCCGATTTTGCTCTTATTAGCCATCGTCCCAGATAAAGGGATATATTTATTCCTTCTAGATGTAGCCATCTCGCAACGTTCATCATTAGCTTCGTGAACACCTGAGGGGCCGTAGACAGGCCGAAGCATAGGGCTCTGAATTGGAATACTTTTCCCTGCATCATGAACCGGAGATATTTCTTCGATGATGGATGCAGGGGAACATGAAAGTAAGCATCTTGTAGATCTAAGGAGACCATCCAATCTCCTGGACGAAGAGCTGCAAGAACCGATTTTGATGTTTCCATAGAGAACTTTGTGTTCTCTACAAATCGGTTCAATGCGCTCACATCGAGGACCGGTCTCCACCCTCCGAGGATTTTAGGAACCAGAAAAAGACGGTTGTAGAATCCTCGGGAATGCGGATCCTGAACCACTTCGATGGCCTCCTTTTGCAACATCTGTTCTACCAGTTGCAATAATGCTTCTTTCTTGGCAGGGTCCCTGTATCGGGCCGACAGTTCCCTCGGTTTCGTTGTCAAGGGAGGCCTGTCTCGAAAGGGGATCATATATCCCTTTGTTACCACTGAAAGGGACCATCTTTCTGCCTGTCTCCGAGTCCATTCTTCGGAAAATTTCCGAAGTCTGGCTCCTACCGGTACTTGAAGGACTGGTGTCTCATTTTGCTTTCTTGATAGGTCTGAATGAAGACCTACCTCTCTTCTGTACTCCTCTCTTCTTAAAGGAGGGTCTGGTCGAGGAGCTCCCTCGGAAGGGCTGTTGAGGAGTACGATTCTCTCTCTTATCAGGCACCGAAGTTCTTGATTTCTTTGCAGATTGGGCCAAGAGATCTTGTGTGGCCTTTTCTGTCAAAGAATGAGAAATGTTCCTTACTAGTTGTTCAGGAAACAATTGGTCGGACAGAGGAGCATAAAGAAGAGATGACCTCTGAATGGGAGTAACTGCTTTCGTCAGAAAGGAGCTAAATAAGACGTCTCTGCTTCAGAATTCCAGTTCCAAACAGTGAGGCCACCTCTCCTGATCCATCTTGAACCGCTTTGTCCATGCAGGACAGTACACTATAGAGGACCTCTGGACTAAGAGATTCATTCTCTTGAGTCTTTTTGGCCAACACCCCAAGGGACCAGTCTAAGAAGTTAAAAACTTCTAAGACCTTTAAACAATTCCCTTGAGGAGATGGTCCAACTCAGAAAGTCCCCCATGGTGATCTTTGCTGATGACAAGGCTTGTCTCCTTGACGAATCCACCAGGTTCGAAAAATCTGCTTCGGCAGTGGTAGGGAGAGCTAGACCCAGTGATTCGCCCGTCTCGTACCAAATTCCCTTCTTTCCTGATAGTCTGGAAGGAGGGCAGGCAAAGACTGTCTTCCCCGCCTTCTCCTTGGATTTAAACCAATTTCCTACGAATCGGAGAGCCTTATTCATGGAAATGGTTGGCTTCATTTTAATGAAAGATGATTGCTTTGGGACCTTAGTACTTGTAAATAAGGACTTTGGAGAAGGAGGAGCAGTCGGGCTTAAAGAGTCCCCAAAAACCTCTTGAAGTAAGAGGGCTGCCAGTGTCTTGTAATCTGACAAGCCTGGAGCGCGAGTGGTCTTCAGAGTCTGAAACTTCTTCCAAATCCAACTCCATTTCCGAAGAGGATTTCTTATTTTCCATAGGAGACAGGTCTCTTGCCGTATCTGCCCACTCTCGCAAGAACAACGAGGCGCCTGTGCGATAACTTGTGTCCCTACGACCCCCCAGATGCTGAAGCCTTGCCGAGGATGGGGGGTGGCTTAGGGTTCAGCAGCTGGCCCCTGATGCCTTGGTGGCAACTGAACGCTTTCTCGCTGGGGCCTTGGTGCCCAGCTTTTGATTCAACGAAATAAGTTCAGCCCTTTTTCTTCTACTAAAAACATTTCATCTTTCTGTTCTTCCTCCCCCTATAAGGTATGGATTCTATGACGACCGACTATTGGCTTGGTTTTGGACATGATTTAGTCTAAATCTTGGGATTTGAAGGAGGGTGAGGATGGACGGCATGCCACCTCACCCGTAGAACTCTAGTACCTGACGTGGTCGAGCGAGGGGAAAAGTTTAATGTCAACCCTACCCTATCCTCAATGCCGGGTCTGATCTCGACGGACATCATGACGGCCTTCGCACTGGGGATAGGGTGTATATCCAGTAATTACCCTAGGACTGACCCTAATAAAAGGGATGACCCGTCCTCTAAGTGTGACTCCATGGTGGGTATGGGAATATCTGGATGAACTATGATTTACGTTTTATGGCAACCCCCCCTATTTCTGTTGACGACCCTATGCTTTCATCAAAGGACTTGTCCTCGGAACCCAAACATCAATTTTCCAGGGTCGGTCCCCAGGATCAGTGTAGTATCCTGGGCCGAATGACAGACGGACACAGTTGACGACCCAAAGCAATGTGAGTCAAATATAATACAGCCAGGAAAAAACTAAACAAAAAGCATCTGGTTCCAGTATTGTCACACTGGAACCATTTGCCATGAAGAAAAATAATAAATATGAAATAGCTCCTGGGGTCTTTGTACCCAATTCCTTTAATAAATACCTTAATTTAAAGCTAGAAGGTGACAGTATAGACATTTTTCAAGTGCATTGGGAGATCATTAAAGTGTGGCAGACAGCCAAAAATAACACCGCAGAATGGAAACATGCTCCTGGTAGAAAGCATTTCCACCCCAGAGGAAAGTATTCAAGTTGATGGGATTGTCGGACCTTGCGGGAGTTACGGTGGAGTGTACTCCCCACTCCAGCCTTAAACTCCAGCAAGGGCTTGATTTATGCCCCTCAGTTGATGGCTTTCTCTGAGGAGAGACTTTTGACAGAATTAAAAAGACCAGGGTGTAATAAAGGTGGACAGGATGACAAAGAAGGTTGATAATAACAGAATACCTCAGCCTACCTTAATATTAACTTTGACACCTTAAGACTTCCGGAATGTGTCTTTGCAGCCTGGTATAGGTTTAAGGTAAAGCAGTTCATCCCGAGACCCAGAAGGTGTTTCCATTGCCAGCATTTTGGACGCACCCTACAATCATGCCGATCCAAATTGCAAGAAAATCCTGCAGTAGTGTCAACTGTGGAGAGGATGAGCATGGAATGTGCACCAGGGAACCTAAATGTGTTCACTGTGGTGAGGGACATGCATCATCGTCTCAGCAGTGTGATATATATTTACTAGAAAAGGAAATACAAGCCATTAGAGTAATAGAAAGAACAACATTTAAGGAAGCACGAGAGAGGGCCAAACGCAAAGATTTGTAAGACCCGGTCAAGTTTTGCTACTGTAGTAGCCAAAAATTAAGAAACCAAAAAGAAAGAGACAAATAAAAAAACCCAACGGTTAGGAGCACAAATGTAGAATCAAATAAAGAATCATTGAAAGAGACAGCTAAACTGAATCATTAGAGTCAATTGATGATGAGAAAGTAAAGACAAGGTTCACTAGAACCAACAAGAAAGGCCCTAGTATGGAATTGGAAAAAATTGAAGTGCCAGTTGAGTATACACCCTCACATCTGCCTCATTGGAGGCAAGGCCAGTGATTGCTGGTCTGGTGCCAGCTTCTGTTGGTGCCAATTCCTCTTTGGAGGACAAACCAGCAGATGCTCGGTCCCCTGGTGCCAGTTCCTCGCTGGTACTTCTGCCTCATTAGAGGCAGAGCTGGCTATGCCAGCAATACAAACACTCTCGAGGTGGTCTCTTTAGAGAACACCTCTGCTTTCTCCGTCTCGACAGAGATGGAGAGCAAAGAAACTAAAAAACCCTTTAGTGTCAAGGACACTGAAGGAAAAGATGTTGGCTCTATGAAGGCAACTCCACCCAAGAGGCCAACAAAGCCTTCCATTAAAATGCCTCCCCCTAGTAGGAAAAGAGCTCTCCCAATCTTGTCAAAAGGAACCATAATATTGGTCCCAAACATAAATAAATTCACTTCCATTATTCAATGGAATTGTCAGGGACTGCGAGCAAAGTATGAGGAAGTCAAGCTTTTGATCTATGAGCACTCCCCTGTAGGGTTATGTTTGCAGGAGACCATGCTAGGTGAATATACACCTTGTCCTAGGGAATATGTTCACTATAGAACTAAATTGATTTAGGGTGGGAAATCATGGTGGATCCCTCATCTACATCCGTCGAGATGTGCCACACTACCAAGTGAAACTAAATACTCCACTTCAAGCTGTGGCTGTAAGAATTGATTTAAGAAGGAAATATACTTTATGTTCCCTTTACATTCCACCCAATAGCCATGTCTCCCAAGAGAACTTGATATACTTGATGGAGCAACTACCAGAGCCATTTCTTCTACTTGGTGACTTCAATAGTAGACATCCATTGTGGGGAGATGTAACATCAAATCAAAAAGGGAATATGATGGCATCTTTAATAGAAACTGAAGATATAGGTCTTCTTAATACTGGAGAACCTACTCATTACCACATTCAGACAGGCACCGTCTCCTGCATCGGACCTTTCAATAATGTAGCTCCAACTGCAGTGTTGATTTTTGTTGGAGAACAAGTGATGACTGGCATACCAGTGACCATTCTCCAATTGTGATTGACACCAATGATGGTCCTACCTATCCCGAGATCACCACGGTGGTGCTTGGAGAAAGCAAATTGGAGAAAATTCAAAGATTTGAGTGAGTTGGAGGGGATGCAAGAGATTTCCAAGTGTAGATGATTGCCATTGATCTACTCAATGGAACATTACATACTGCAGGTCTACACTCAATTCCTCGAACTAAAGGACTATTCAGGAGACGGCCAGTACCATGGTGGTCAGAAGACCTAAGGTTGTTACACCGAGCTACCAGGTCATCATTGACCAGTGCCGTAGACATCGCACCTTGGACAATGTCATAATTTACAAAACAGTGTAGGGCACGATTTCGAAAAGCCATGAAAGCTGCCAGAAGACAAGCATGGGCCGGATATGTATCCTCTATTAACAGCAACACCATCTGTAGCATTTGGAGAAAATAAGAAAATTCAGTAATTTTACACCCATTCCTCCTCCAGTACTTAAATTGAATAATAATCATGTTACTGATGCCACAGAAATTAGTGATATGTTTTCTGAACACTTTGCTCGAGTCTCTGAAAAATCAGATAGTTCCCCAAGGACATCATTTCAGAATGATGGAAGAACAACAGGTACTTCGACTTTTCATCAAAGAAAGCTGAATCATATAATATGCCTTTTTCTGAAAGGGAATTTGACTCTGCTTTAGCTAGGAGCAAGAACACTGCCCCTGGTCCAGATGAGATTCCTTATGAAATGTTTAAACACATTTCAAAGAACACAAAACTTTTTACAATAATATATCAATATAATATGGGATGAAAGCAGCTACCCTAGCATATGGGAAATTAGCTACATGTTACCATTCCCTTAAGCCTGGAAAAGATCCTCTCTCTGCAGCAAGTTACCGCCCCATTGCTTTAACATGTTGTTTATGTAAATTGATGGAAAAAATGGTAAATGTAAGACTGATGTGGTATCTAGAGCACAACAATATTCTAACGCCCTCTCAGTGTGGTTTTCGAAAAATGCACTCCACCCTGGACATCTTACTGCAACTCGAAGCCTCTGTCTGTGAAGCCTTTGCCTCCAAGCAACACCATGTGACAGTGTTTTTTGATATAGAAAAGGCATATGACACTGCTTGGAGACATGGGATTCTGAAGACTATGCATAATAGTGGTCTACGAGGCAAATTACCTTTATTTGTGAAATCCTTTTTACATCGTAGGTATTTTAAAGTTAAAGTTGGCTGTACTTTATCAGAGAAAAAGTGCCAAGAAGAAGGTGTTCCCCAGGGTAGTGTTCTCAGTGTAACACTTTTTGCTCTGGCCATAAACAGTGTTGCAGCTGTCATCCAAGAGTAGGTTTTAAAGACACTGTTTGTGGATGACTTGTCAATATCCTTTGCTGCCACCCGGATGACTGTAGCAGAAAGAAAGCTACAATTAACAATAAATAAAATAGTAAGTTGGGCTGAGAAACAGGGTTTTAAAATCTCTGTAAGCAAGACTACTACTGTCCACTTCTGTCGGATCAGGGAGTGCATCCTGATCCAGACCTCTATTTGTATGGCCGTAGAATCCCATGTGTAGAACAAGCACGCTTCTTAGGCCTAGTTTTTGACAGTAGGTTGACTTGGGTCCCCCATATTAAACATATAAAAGCAAAGAGCCTGAACTCTTACACATCTTGAAGGTGCTTTCTCACACCAGTTGGGGAGCTGATAGAAATCTGTTACTAAAGCTTCATAAATCCCTAATCTTGTCAAAGCTGTCATATGGTTGTGAAGTTTATTCTTCAGCCTCCTCATCTAACTTGAGATTTTAAGATTCGGTGCATCATTCAGGTATTCGTATAGCCACAGGAGCTTTCCGGTCGTCACCAATACCTAGTATGCTAGTGATGCAGGAGAGATGCCCTTGAACTCTATCGCCAGTCATCATTACTTCGGTACTGGTTTAGAGGTGCAAAGGACTCCCCAAATCTCTGGCATTTGCTGTTGGCAAGTAGAAAATTTTTTTAATTTTTAAGGTTTTTTTATGAAAGGTCCATCCAAGGTATCCCACTCCTTTTAGCTATAGAATTAAAAATATTTTAGAGGATACGAATATTAAAAAATTTCCCATTATACCCCTTTGTGTATCCCAGTACTCCTGTCTGGAGGTTACCTGATGTGAAATTCTGCAGGTACTTCAGTGGAGCAAAGAAAGAGGGATAAATCTGATGAGGAAATGAGGTCCATATTTTAGAGATGTCAGAGCATGTAGATACAAGTTTTATATTTACTGATGGCTCTAAGTCCAATGCTGGCGTTGGATATGGGGTTTTTAGCGAATCTTTTAACCGAAGAGGTGCACTTCCTTCTGTTGCCTCAAACTTTACAGCTGAATTGTATGGCATCCTAATAGCACTGGAACATATTACACACTCCCAGTTTGTAGCTATACAATATTTTGTGACTCCAAAAGTGCCCTACAGTCCCTGGAAGTCTTTAATACTGATCATCCCTTGGTGTTGAAGATCTTGCAGTGGATTTTTTTGCACCAAAATAGAGGCAGCATTGTTTCATTTTGTTGGGTTCCCGCCCATGTCTGTGAAACATATCGGGAAACGAAGAGGCAAGACAAAAGCTAGGCCAAAATCAGCAGCGCAAACTTTGGTACCGAGAAAATGCCCTGTTCCATATCGAGATACATTCTATGATATATGGAAATCCATCCAGCAGTTATGGGTACTTCAGTGGGACAGAGTAGGCCCCAATAAAATGAAAGAAATTTACTAGTCAGACACACCCTTGGAAATATGACCTAATACCAAGGAAGTGGGAGATTGTATTGTGTAGATTACGTATTGGCCATACGCGTTTAACTCATGGCTATCTGATGGATGGGGAGAATGAGCCCTTCTGTGACGATTGCTTAGTTCCACTAACCGTTGTAGGCATTTGCTGGTTGAGTGTCCCAGTCTGGTGGAACTTAGGAATCGTTTTTTTAGGTTATAGCAGTGGAGCAGGGGGTAATTATAGCATGGCAAACTGTTGGGAGAAAGCGCATGTATTAATAACATTATCTCTTTTTATCAAGAAGCTGGTCTTCTCAAATATATCTGACAGCTGTGCTGTCTTAGTATATACATTTTTTTCTTTTTAATAGTTTTACTGTTATGTGATCAATCACAATTCTTTTTATCGTAATATTATTTATATTTTTATCAGAAATTTATTTATTTTTTAAAATCAAATTATATATCTCTCATAAAGATAGTTATTTTGAATGTTGTATAATATATTATAAAAGTTAAAAGATCACATTTAGTATTCGGCGTCGGTGACCCTGGTAGTTGTGACGCCAGATAACTCTCAATCAATCAATCAATTGTGTCCCTACGAGAGATAGGTTGATCCTGCAAGACGACCTTATCCTTCTCCTGGCAAGGGTGACGGCCGCCTGTGCGACACCTTTCTCTCCTGTCAGAGGAAGGATGTCCTCTCCTATCGCTTTCGCCGGAACCACCTATATCCTGACAAGGGCTACGGCCGCCCGTGCGACACCTAGTTTCCCTGTCAGGTAAAGGTTTATCCTTCCGAAAGCTAGACAAATCCTCCTGGCTTAATTGTCTTTTGGAAGAAGTCCGTCTCTTAGATGTCACTTGTGGCTCCTTGCGCCAGGCTGGCGCTTCTGGCGCATGCGCCAGGATGGAGCTTCTAGCGCATTGCGCCAGGCTGGCGCTTCTGGCTCTTCTGAATCGTAAAGAGCTTCTAGCGCATCTGGCGCATTCTTCGTTCTCATCCTAGTAGAATCCGAAACTTTCGTTATTTCTTTCCTTCCCTTCGTTTTCTTTATCGGAAGGAAAGAGTCCTTTTTTCTGGGAGTCTCCTTCTTAAAAACTCCTAAATGTACAGGAGCAGCGGAAAGCTGCTCCTGTACATTTAGGAGAATCTTCGCCGCAGCATTCTCTTTCTCCTTTCCTGATTCAGGTGAGGGAGGTCTAGAAGAGGAAGGAGACTCCGATTTACGTTTCGGAACTAATTTTCTTTTCTTCCTTTCACATGGAGATCCATCGGAGAAAAGCTCAGGGCTTGAATTCAAAGTTGGAGCCTTCCAACTCCTCTTTAAGGGGCGTGACAGTTCATCAGAGCTCCAGCCCCTTACATTAGGTGAAGGGCCTGTGAGCTTGGAAGAGGTCTAACCTGGGAGCGAGATGAAGCCGATCAGACGCACCCTCCACTGCACTAGGGACACTTAAATCACTATCACTGTGCTTACCTTGTAACGTCAGCATTTTACGTTCCATCCTTTGTAGTGCAGCTTTAAGATCTGCAATTTCCATTGCTGGATTTGCAGTCTTAGTACTAGAGGAAGAAGATACAGGTTTAGGGTTAGGTGTTAATTTAATAGGCTCGTTAGAGCGAGACCTACTTACGCTTCTAGAGGAAGCCTTCCTAGCCCTATCCATCTCCAATTTCCTTAAATAGGAATTTAAATTCTTCCATTCTTCCTCATTCAAACCAACACATTCATCACAGGTGTTAGATATAGAGCATTCATTCGTTCTACACCCCTTACAAACTGTGTGAGGATCTACCGAAGCTTTCGGTAGCCTCACCATGCATCCCTCATTTACACACTGTCTTCTAACCGTAAAGCTAGAATCCGACATTGTGAGAAAAATCCAAAAACCAAGTCCAAATAACGTTCCACGAAAGAGTATGCCAAACCAAAGATCCAATACGTCACCAAAATACCAGCATTGAAGATCAATAGCGATGAAAAAAAACAAGAAAATCAAATCAGGAGTAATAAACAACACATGTTGCTGTCATGGCCCGATAGAGAAAATCTGTATTAGAAAACGGGAATGATTCCTATTCCCGCCACCAGCGGCGGGGCGGAGGTAATCACCTGACCTACCTGTAAGAGTGTGCCGCGAAATTCGAATTTCTATCGGGGACGACGGAGTCTATAGCTAAGTATATATCTGACAGGTAAGTTGAATGCATAAAAACATGCAATATAATTAGACACAGTAAAACAACAGTTTTATTAAAATTATCATTCTTCTCAATACACAACTAGTTATTATTCAACTTTTGCTAATGGATATCTGTCAATCTTACATCAAAATCAGGCAACAGTGAGTCTCTCTCTCTCTCTCTCTCTCTCTCTAGAAACAGCTGATTGCTGACGTCATCTGCCATAACTATCAAGCGTTTATAGAGTTGTGTTTAAGTTATCACTGCCGATATTCAAAGGTTAAAATAAAATACATTTTTACTCATTCTTCATGTAATGGAGATCTGAAGAAAGAATATCTCTCTCTCTCTCTCTCTCTCTCCAACGAAGTGTAAACGAAATCTCTCTCTCTATCTCTCTCGGCGACGAGGCGTAAACGAAATACGTAAAACCATTTCTTTACCTTCGTGGAATAATTTCATATCAGTGAAATCAACTTTTATCTATGCAAAGCCAGCCAGCTGACAAAATGTACATACGTATATGAAAATCAAATTATGGTATCATTCACAGCAAGATTATCTTTCGAAATTGTAATAGTACTAATCATGGTAGTAATAATGTTTGGGAATACGCATACGTAACATTCATTTTCAATACACATTATCATTGTTATTCTGGTAGTAAATAATAGTTTAGAATGATCATACATACTCTGGATTGTCAGGGGTTTGTGGCACGATGAAACAAACAAAATAAAGTTTTCTTTTTAGGCTATGTGTTTAGAAAAACATGAATAGAATCGACTTTGCGACTTAGTTTATTTTGATATTTTTAATGATACAATTTTGTACTACTAACACGGATCTGTTGAGTCCAGTGTTACCAATTTTGCATTTTTAATGCTAGCTTTCATTTTCTTGAGGTGATTAGCAAGAAAATTTTCAATATAGCATCTGGCAGGAAAACTTACATTTGTTTTCAAATGCATCTAGCATACATATTTTGACATCAAAACTTTGTAATGTTAAGTTTAATATTTCTTTTATTCTACTATGCCCGATATATCATGTAAGAAAAAGAACAAAATCTTGCAAAACCATCTGCATGAATTGAACAGAAAAGGTTTCGAAATGATTAAGAATCATGCAACATAATGTACAAGTACACTGTGTATGTTAAAAACATGTTTGAATCGAAAAAGAGAGCAATCGGTTGAAATTGGCTGTGTGGCATTGTTGTTGTGTATGATGTGAATTTTTTAGCATGTTATGGAGAAAAATCTAGTAAGAACTTGCCATTCCCATTTGGCAACACTGGCCTAACCACGTTTTGTTTATGTTGTTATTGAAGTCGTGTTCGCCGCGTTCTTTAAATTGTACCCTTATAAAAGAGTTATTTATGTGGCATCCAAAAGCCCCGATTCTTTTACTCTTATGGGAAAGAGGCCTAAACGTCTGATGAAGGTTATTACGTGTAATATATTAACATGTGTTGTGAAGAAAAGAGGCCCACATGAGCATGCATATGTAGGCTTCTAACTGTAATCCATAGGCTAGTAGGCTACATATGTACAGTAACACTATACTACATATATTTTTAAGGCTAATGTTGTAAAATAACCTTGAAACTATCTTGAATTTAGTTTAAGGTGATAGTTGAAGTCATATTTGGTGTTTGAACTAAAGTAGGCAGTTATAAACATTGGAATAATGGTCTTGGGTGGGTTAACTATTAAAGTAGGCAGTTTTTAGCAATTTTTAAGGGGGGTACCAGGATAACACGGGTATTTACTTATCACGGGATATTCTGGGCCCTATCACCCGCGATTATCAAGGCCTTACTGTATATCATTAATAAAATGTTTCGCTTTGCTCCCCAATTAGTGCGTGATAACTTTTTCAATATGGCAAGGGCTTTGATGCCCTTGGCTTTTAATGTATTTGATGTGCTCTTTCCAAATTAAATGTTGATCAAATATCACTCCTAGATATTTGATTTTTGTGCAAAATTGTATTTCAGTGCTATAAAGGTGAAGTTTGATTGTTTGGTTCTTCAGCCATCTGTCTTTATAGAAGATGATTGCTTTTGTTTTAACAGCTGAAAATCACAATTTGTCTAAAATTGGATTTTTCTTAACTATACAAACCTGAGGTCCTTTAACAATAGGAAGTTAATCAGCGCAAAGTTGGAGCGGTCGTAAGCTTAGAACAAGGAATTCGGTAGTTAAATGCTTGTCCGGTAGTCAGGAGTCCCGCCCGACCGAGAGGTGAAAGAGTCACTTTGCTTTAGGCCCAGGAAAACAGAGTGAGGGGTGGCATGAGGTGGGACTATGTGTAAAGGACCTCTGGTTTGTATAGTAAAGAAAAATACAATTTTCAACAAATTGTGATTTGTTCCGATACGTATACAAACCATCAGTCCTTTAACAATAGGAAGACTCACTTATTGGTGGGTGGAATCTGAGTCTTATGAACAGACTGGTGTTCGTCCGACCTTGGTTCCCTCCCTAGTCGTAAGAGCAGAGGGAGGGAACCTAGCCTCTGTCCAGCTGATCGGGGTGTGCACCGCGGGGTCAGTGGCCAGACCTCTGGACCAAATTCATAAGAGGGAGGCAAGCGTGTCTATTAGCTATCGGTACTGATTGTGTGGGGTGCGGACGTGTTGGAGGTCTCTCTCGCGTTTCTTCACAGAAAAGAAGGGTTTTTCGCCATTGGTGACTATACCTCTTATAGTAAGCAATGTGTTAATAGTGTCTCCACGTAATACCCGGCGTGTAAGCCGGAGTGCTGTGCAACGGCAGATATTCTAATATTCTTTCTGCTCCAATCAGTGCCTTAGAAATCTTTCAAATCACAGCTTCTCGAGGCCTATTGGTCCTGGGAAATGGGTAAAAGAATGCAGTGTATGTGTTAGTGCTTGACCCCTCCTTTACCGCAAAAATGTCACCCGACCAACCTCCAACCGTTGCGCAAGTGACCCTGGCACCTGGCACCTACCGGTGCCTGTGCCCCATACACAAGTTCCGTACTCGCGAACAATTGTCTTTTCTTTATTCAATACCAATCGAACCGTTCCGACGTCGAGTCCGCTATACAATCTGTCAGCGATGCCTTCTCCGATGGGGATATCAACGTTGCATATACGAAATGCAAAGATCTGATGCCAGAGAGCATTCTCAAGGAGCGATCCGCGAAGAACTTGTCCTCTCACAAAAAAATATCGTATATCACTAAGTGGCTAAGGACCTGCTCGGTGGAAATATACGCCGATGACCCTTACAACCTGCCTCCAAAGGGCCCTGCTGACCTAAGCCTACCTGTGGTGTACCACACTGCAGAAAATGCCTTCAAAACAGCAAAATCTCTCTCAGAAATAATTGGAAAAAACTCTGAAAAAATTGAGGAGACAAATGATAATTTATCAAGAATCTGGGACGTGATCAAAGGACTACAGGAATCCATAATCAGCCTTAAAAAGGTGGAATCAAATAACCTCACACGGATCTGGGATGCGATCAAAGGAGTGCAGGGATCGATAGACAATCGCACAGATAGCCACCAGACTACTACGAATGCGGCATCCAGTTTTTCCTCGCCTCCCAGCAACACGGAAGTGCCTTGTTCCGAGGGGACTGTTGACCCCCAAACCTCTTCTCCCTCCCCAGTGCCTCCGGTGGAAGATATATCCCCGGTGATGATTACTAGCCCTCGTAATCCTCCCCACCCTATCTCCCCCCTCAACCCCCCATCGTAGATGCAGATGAAACGATCATGAGGGGTCTGGCGGCATGCGATACAACAAGCAGAAAGAAGAGAAGAACCTCCCGTTTGGCCGCTGGACCGGAGCCCAACATTCGTGTTTCACCTCGACCTACACCTGAGAAGAGATACCACGTAGTAATTCACAATCTACGCTCATCGGTGACGCTGGATGCCATAGTGGAGAGAGTCAAGTTTCTCACTGGCTCTGACCCACTCATCTCTCACGAACTCCCATGCAGGATTAAACATAAAGTGGCTTACAGGATTACCTGCCTATTTCAACACCTCGACGTTCTTAAAGGCGAGAATTTCGGTCCTAATATATTAGTATTATAATAAATAAAAAATATAAAATTTGTCAAGATACAAACTAATCGGATCAACCACCCCCAGGGGAACTTACTGACACTCCAACCAGGGTCATTTCACCGCAAGTGCCAGTCAACCCCCCACGGCGAGTGACTGCCCACTCCCCCTGGCTAACCCCCCATCCACCCAAATGATCAGCGCATTCATCTCCCATCTTCGTGAGTAGCCATGGATACATTAAACATAATCTCTTGGAATATCTTTGGCCTCAAGCGGAACATTCCTCTTCTAAACATGTTCTGCAAAAACTTCAAAGGCATTATTGCACTGCAAGAAACGCTCCTCTGGCCACATGACCTTGCCATATGCGATTCAATTCATGAAGACTACAGAACCTCTCGACTTCATCGATGCAAGTTACAGATCAAATCCTAGCCGGTCGCCCGAAAGGAGGCCTTTCTTTCCTGTGGCACAAATCGTTAGACAATACGATAAAGGTGATGACCTACAGGAGTGACAGATTGCTGGGGCTTCAAGTGACAGTAGGGAACTCGATTATCCTAATTATTAATGTTTATATGCCATGGGAAAATAACAATAATTTTGATCATTACTGCATGATCCTAGGGGAATTACACAGTATTATTCATGATTCTCCTGCTGATCGATCATATTTGTATAATCGGGGACCTTAATTCTCACCCCACAAAACAATTTTATAATGAACTTACTCGCTTCTGTCAAAATCATGCTCTCCAAATTAGCGATGTAATGCTCCTCCCTCCCTCCTCTTATTCATATGTACATAATAGAGCGGACGCTATTACAACTTCCTGGCTGGACCACTGTATCACATCTCTCCACAACTTCATGATTCTATTATGACCTGCAATATTCGCTATGATCTTGCAACGGGCTACGGTCACCTCCCATTACAGGTGTCATTCAGTACCCCAACCTCCCCTACCGTGAGACTTTAGGGCGACCACGGAAACCAGGTTGCGGTCAATAGTTCAACCGGCAGACGCCTTACTTTGTACTAACACAAATTGTAGAAATGACCACCACAAGAGGGATCTGAATGAATTCTATTCGAACATAATCTCCGCTTTGCTTGCTTCGGGCAGGACTGCCTACAGATTTCGTCAAGGTAATTCTCGTAATATACCTGGATGGAATGACTTGGTTAAAGATCTGTATACATACTCACGAGAAATGTTTTTACTGTGGAGGCAAAATGGTAGCCTCAGGGAAGGACACACTGCATTGCTAATGAGACAGGCGAGAGCACAGTTCAAACTTGCTCTTAAGTACTGCAGGTTAAATGAAAAACAACTAAGAGCCGATGCAATGTCTAGAAACTTAGAATCTGGTGATTATCCTCGTCTTTGGAAAGATATCCAGTCTTTAAATCCCAAAACTAAAAAGATATCACAGAGAGTAGGGGAAGCAGTCGGAGACGAAGCTATTGCAAGTATGTGGGGCGATCACTTCAACAATATCCTGAATTGCATAAATGATCAAGATTCCCGAAGGGATGTAGATAACCTCCTTACTGACAACATTCAATTTCATTTTGCAGACCGTATTACGCCAGGTAACATCAGCGATGCCATAAACAGCCTACCTAATAATAAATCGCCCGGCTGTGATGGTCTTCCTGCAGAGGCCTTCAAACTCTGCCATCCGATAATTTACATTTTGCTAGCTGCCCTATTCAATGAGTGCATAATTTACCGGTTTCTTCCAGACTCCCTACTCTTAGTTCACTTGATACCATTAATCAAAAACAAGCTAAAGGATGCAGCTGACCCTGGCAACTACCGGCCGATTGCAATCACAACGATCGCATCGAAGATACTTGAGTCTGTTCTTCTAGTTAGACTTCTCCCCTTTCTACACACCACTGACAACCAGTTCGGGTTTAAAGCAAACCACTCAACCGACACCTGCATCTACATACTGAAAGAATTGCTTAATTACTACCTATCATCAGCCTCTCCTATTTTCCTTTGTTTTGTAGATGTGAGAAAAGCATTTGACAGAGTAAACTACCTGAAGCTCTTCCTGAAGCTGCATAAAAGGGGCACACCCCTGTACCTAATTGGCATTTTACATTACTGGTTCTCCACAGCAATTTTGTGTTAAATGGGGTAATGTGTTATCTTACACCTTCGGCTCCCTAAACGGGCTCCGGCAAGGGGGCATTCTCTCTCCTTACCTGTTTAATACGTACACAGATGACTTGAATGTCAAACTGAACTCGCTCCCAATCGGATGCACCGTCAATGAAACAACTATAAACAACCTCTGTTACGCCGACGATATGGTTCCGATTTCCCCATCAGTGCAAGGTCTCCAACGACTCATCGACACCTGCCGCCAATATGCAGAGGAATTTTGATATAATCTACAACAAAACCAAGACCCAGTGCCATGTCGCTGCTCCCGAGATCGCTTAAGCATATTGCAGAACCTCAAATTTTCCTCGGAAACCATCGGCTGGAATTTGTGCATGAATTTCCGTATTTGGGTCGCATTATCACGACGACCTAAAAGATACGGCAGACATTGAACAGAGGCGTCGTAAACTATGTGCAGCTGGCAACATGATTGCAAGGAGGTTTGCCTTCTGTCACCGAGACGTGAAACTGCTGCTATTCCGCTCGTACTGCTACAGTATCTATGGGTGTTCCCTCTGGACGAACTATACCAGAGAGACCATGAGACGCATCACTGTTGTGCACAATGACATTCTGAGACGCCTCACAAACACTCCCCGCTACCACTCAGATGTTCATTGAAAACCACCTGGACAATTTAAAAATCATTGTTAGGCGAACAATGTCCAGTCTGGTAACCCGAGTGAGAAACAGCAGCAACTCGCTCATACAAAGCATCCTAAGGAGTGAAGCAAGAAGATCTAAATTGTGGGAAAGATGGGAAAATGAGGCCTTTGTCCCCTAAAGGACTTAATCTCTGTATTGGCAAGATGTCATCTGCAGTTTTTGTCATTATTACATTTATTGCTGATATTTTAATTTTTCATTATTACTGTGATTCCTATCAAGTTAAAGTTTTATTTACATTTAATTTATGTATTAAGCCCTCTGGACCTGACTACTGTAACCACCTAAGGTCTCTAGTTGAAATTTGAGTTATATAATAGTGCACAACTGTTAGTAGTGCAATGCATATTTTTTTTCTCACCAATATTATTACTGTTATTACCAGTATGATGATTACTAGCTTTTATGCTACCTCAGCTATATTATGGATAAGTGCCGATTATTAATTTTCTTTTTCTATTTTATCATATCTCATGTATCTAGATTGTGTATGTTACTGTCTGTATCTTGTATACTCAATGTATATGGCCCCGAGCTGAAATAAAACATATTATTATTATTATTATTATTATTATTATGAATAGCAAGCAAGAACTAGTTCCTACTTCAAGAGCCAATATGAAGTTATGGGTTTGTCTCTTGTTGGCATCCACTTCCCCCCTTGTTAGGGGAGTGGTGGATAACTGCTCCTATCCCTACAGAAAGGGATAGGATGGAGCTCGGTCGCGTAGCTTACCTGCACCTGCCTCCTGTCCAGCGTAGTGACGACCGCGGCCCTCTGTCCACAGGTAGAGGAGAGAAAAGAGGAGGAAGAGAAGCCAGTCATACTCTCTTTCACTTGTCCATTCATGCAGTCACACAAGGATGCGATGCTGTTCTGTCCGCTTGGGAGCTGGGTAAGCTACACAACCTGTTGAGCAGCCACCACGGGTCCCAAGGAAAAGGTGTCCAAGGACCTGTGGGCAATATCCTGAAGGTAGAAGGAGGTAAAGATGGTCTAGTTGGCCCAAACCCCTGCCTTCAGAACCTGCGCCATAGAGAAGTTCTTGCGGAACGCAAGGGTTGGACCAATACCTCTGACTTCGTGGGCTTTGGACGAAGGGTACATGTG
Source organism: Macrobrachium nipponense (assembly GCF_015104395.2). Taxonomy (NCBI): domain Eukaryota; kingdom Metazoa; phylum Arthropoda; class Malacostraca; order Decapoda; family Palaemonidae; genus Macrobrachium; species Macrobrachium nipponense. The sequence continues at coordinate 45,983,662 of NC_087203.1, forward strand.
TCGTCACTACCATCAGCGTCGTACGCCCTCCTGATCACCTCACAAAGCCAGAAAGAAAGTGTTCTTGGATATCTCTCTCTTGGTAACCCTGGTGCTAACGAAGAGGCGTCGACACTCAGGCCTGAGAAGCCGAGTTCTCTTTAGATAGCACTGTAGCGCCCTAACAGGACAAAGCAGCATCTCATCCGCATCGCATCATTATCGGTGAAGTCCTTCAGGGAGGGGATCGTGAATGACTCGAACCGGTCGTCAGGGACCGAAGGGTTCTGAGTCTTCACTACGAAGTCAAGGACGAAATAGAGCGTCACAGATCCCCATCCCCTCGAATGCTTTACAACGAAGGAAAGACCATGAAGTTCCCCTACTCTCTTCGCCGATGCCAGGGCCAGCAGGAAGAGGGTCTTGAGGGTCAGATCCCTGTCTGACGACTCTCGGAGGGGCTCGAAGGGTCTTCGAGTCAAACTCCTAAGGACGAGAGTCACATCCCTACCCGGGGTCCTGAGTTCCCAAGGTGGGCAAGACCTCTCGAAGCTCTTCATAAGGAGGGAGATCTCGAAGGAGGAGGAGATATTCACTTCCCGCAGTTTAAGGACTAGGGCCAGGGCAGCTCTGTATCCTTTAACTGCGGAGACGGAGATGAGCTTCTCTCGGTGAAAGAAAACAAGGAAATCCAGTACCTGCTGAAGAGTGGCTCTGAGAGGAGAGATACCCCGTCCACGACACCAACCACTTCCCCTGGTACACAGCTTGCAGAGCTGTCTGAGGTATCCAGCCATCTCTGTTGCTGCTCAGCGAGAAAAGCCTCTCGCTCGCTAGAGATGGTGGATAACAGCCAGCCATGAAGAGACGGACCGAACCGATCGGTGGTACTGTTCCACATGTGGTTGGCACAGGAAGTTGTGCCAGGGGGGAAGCTCTCTCGGTGCTTCGCCAGAGCCTGCAGGTCCGGGTGCCAAACGGCCTGGGGCCATTTGGGTGCCGCCAAAATCATCCGAAGATTTGTGGTGACCAGTACCCTGCTGATCACCTTGTGAATCAGACAGAACGGGGGGAAAGGCGTAAACGTAGAGGTTGTCCCATGGACGTTGAAGAGCGTCCTCTGCAGCTGCCCATGGGAACGGCACAACTGAGTAGAAAAATGATATTGTTATGATGCAATAAAGTTTTGTACATACTTACCCGGCAGATATATACTTAGCTATAGTCTCCGACATCCCTGACAGAATTTCAAATTTCACAGCAAACGCTACAGGTAGGTCAGGTGATCTACCCTCCCGCCGCTGGGTGGCGGGACTAGGAACCATTCTCGTTTTCTAATCGGATTTTCTCTCCCACCTGTCTCCTGAGGGGAGGCTGGGCGGGCCATTAATCGTATATATATCTGCCGGGTAAGTATGCACAAAACTATTGTATCATAACAATATCATTTTTGTACATGCAACTTCCCCGGCAGATATATACTTAGCTGACTGGCACCCTTGGTGGAGAGTAAGAGACTGCTAAATAAATATATAAAAACAGGAAACAACATATGTTGTAGGTTATAAAAAACCTTGGTTCTTACCTGATTGGGCAGAAGGCTTCATGGATACTGTCTGAGTCTGCTTTGCCTCAAGAGCTTCAGTAGCGACCTATGACTGAGAGCTCTTCTGGATCTTGTCAATGGGGGCTTACCCACTTACATGACAGAACCTTTTTTGGATCTTGTCAATGGGGGCTAACCCACTTACATGACAGAACCTATACCTCCAGCAATTTCAAGGAGCACAAAACCAATCCCGACCACCTGACCAATTCTAACCCGTGTTAGAACTAACAATTGAAAGGGGGTAGAACCTAACCCCTCTTCCAAACAACCATAAAAACACAATTCCAACTTAAAATTAAGGATAGCTAAATTAAAAAGGATTAGTTTCAGCTCCCTGTCCCAGCACTGAATCCGCAGATATGTAAGGCCCCAAAGAGAAGCACTTATCATACGTCACTTTAAAGTCCCTCAAATAGTGGGAAGCAAACACTGAATTGCATCTCCAGAACGTAGACACAACTAGTATATCATGCAGACATATTCTTATGAAAGGCCAGAGATGTAGCAATGGCCCTCACTTCATGAGCTTTCACTCTAAGGAGCCTAAACTGCTCTTCTTCACACGCCAGATGTGCTTCCTTTATGACACTTCTCGTAAAGAACGCCAGTGTGTTCTTTGAAATAGGTCTTCTGGGATCTCTGACTGAGCACCAGAGACTCTCTAGGTTGCCCTTCAGCTTCTTCTTCCTCTCTAAATAGAATTTCAAGATCCTAACAGGGCATAGGGATCTCTCTAACTCCTTTCCCGCTAAGGATGAGAGTCCCTTTACTTCAAAACTTCTGGGCCAGGGTTTAGAGGGATTCTCATTCTTGGCTAAGAATAAGGCTTAAAAGGAGCAGATCGCTGACCCCCCTTTGAACCCCCCTCTGCTGTCCAAAGCCTGCAACTCACTAATTCTTTTAGCAGTAGCAAGAGCCATAAGGAACAGAGACTTTCTAGTAAGATCTCTGAAAGAAGCCGCTTGAGGAGGTTCAAATTTATTGGACATCAGATACTTCAGGACAACATCCAAGTTCCAACTGGGGGGCCTCGAGGTGTTCTTTTTCGAGGTTCCAAAAGATCTGATAAGATCATGAAGGTCTTTATCCTCCGAGATATTCAGGTCCCTGTTCCTGAAAACCACAGCCAGCATGCTCCTATATCCCTTGATTGTCGGCACAGCTAGGTTACAATCTTCCCTTAAAAAGAGAAGGAAGTCAGCAACATCAGTTACAGAGGTATTGGATGAGGATACCTTCTGCGTCTTGCACCATCTTCTAAACACCTCCCACTTTGACTGGTAGACTCGCAAGGTAGAAGTCCTACGGGCTCTGGCAATAGCCCTAGAAGCCTTAAGCGAAAAGCCCCTCGCTCTGACAAGTCTTTCGATAGTCTGAAGACAGTCAGGTTGAGAGCGGGGAGGTTTTGTGAAACCTGTCGAAGTGGGGTTGTTTGAGCAGATCTCTCCTAAGTGGAAGGGATCTGGGAAAATCTATCATCAATTCCAGTACCTCTGTGAACCATTCTTGAGCAGGCCAAAAGGGGGCGATCAGAGTCAGTTTCATTCCTTCTGAGGAAGCGAACTTCCTTAGTACTTCCCCCAAAATCTTGAATGAGGAAAACCCGTACCCGTCTAGTCCTACCCAGTCCAGAAGGAGGGCATCTACAGCTATTGCCCTCGGATCCGTGATGGAGGAGCAAAAGATGTCCAGCCTCTTGTTCCAGTGTGTGGCAAACAGGTCTATGCTCGGTCTGCCCCAAAGATTCCACAGTCTCTGGCAAACATCCAGATGGAGAGTCCATTCGGTGGGGAGGACTTGATCCCTCCTGCTCAGCAGGTCCGCCCTCACGTTCCTCTCCCCTTGCACAAACCTGGTTAGAAGCTTGATGCTCCTCTCCTCTGCCCACAGCAACAGGTCCCTTGCTGTTTCGTACAGGGAGAAGGAATGAGTTCCTCACTGTTTCTTTATGTATGCCAGAGCTGTGGTGTTGTCCGAGTTTATTTGCACTACCGATCCTATGACTTCTGGCTCAAACTCTATAAGGGCCAGAAATACTGTTGCCAGCTCTTTCCTGTTTATGTGCCAGTTCACCTGTCCCCCCTTCCAGGTGCCTGACACTTCCTTCGCCCCTAGTGTTGCTCCCCATCCCGACTCTGAAGCGTCTGAGAACAACACTAGGCGAGGATTCGGCTTTAGCAGCGACATTCCCTCGTCGAGTCTTAGTGGGTCGAGCCACCAACCGAGGTCCTTTTTGATCCCTTCCAGGATCAGAAAGGTGTCCGCTAGGTCCTGCGAACTCTGTTCCCACATCCGCTTCAGGTAGAACTGAAGGGGCCTCAAGTGTAGTCTTCCTAGGGAAACAAACTGTTCCAGCGAGGAAAGTGTCCCCAGAAGACTCATCCACTCCCCCGCGGAACACCGTTCTTTTCCTTGGAAGGCTGTCACTTTTTCCAAGCACCGGTCTTTTCTTTCCCGGGATAGAAAGGCTCGAAAATCCCGAGAATCCATCTCTCCCCCGCGAAACAAGTTCTTTTCCTTGGAAGGCTGTCACTTTTTCCAAGCACCGGTCTTTTCTTTCCCGGGATAGAAAGGCTCGAAAATCCCGAGAATCCATCTGAACCCCCAGATAAACGATGTTCTGACTGGGAACCATCTGGGACTTCTCCCGGTTGATCAACAGTCCCAGGGACTGGGTCATCTCCAAAGTTAACTCTAAGTCCTCCAGACATCGATCCCTCGACTCGGCACGAATTAGCCAGTTGTCTAGGTGCAAGGAGAGCCTCACCCCCTCCAGATGCAGCCACTGGGCTACATTCTTCATGAGGCCCGTGAAAACTTGAGGGGCCGTCGACAGGCCGAAGCACAAGGCCCTGAACTGAAAAATCTTTCCTTGGACCATGAACCGCAGATACTTCCTTGATGACGGATGAATGGGTTCATGGAAGTACGCGTCCTGAAGGTCCAGGGACACCATCCAGTCCCCTGGACGAAGCGCAGCGAGAACCGAAGAGGTCGTCTCCATTGAGAATTTCCTCTTCTTGACAAAGAAGTTTAAGGCGCTTACGTCCAAAACAGGTCTCCACCCCCCTGAGGCCTTCGGAACGAGGAACAGGCGATTGTAGAATCCCGAGGAGTGGAGATCTTGAACTGGCTCTATGGCCTCCTTCTCCAACATCTGGTCCACCTAATGAAGAAGGGTCCATCGCAGAACAGGGTCCTTGTACCTGGCTGATAACTCCCTTGGAGTTGTCGTCAAGGGAGGCCTTTCTCTGAAGGGGATGAGGTATCCCTTCCTCAAAATAGAGAGGGACCAGCTGTCCGCCCCTCTCTGTGCCCAGACTTCTGTGAACTTGAGGAGTCTGGCACCTACCGTAGTCTGGAGGACTTGATTCTCACTTAGACTTCTTGTAGGGCCTGATCGAAGACTTACCCCGCTTCTCGGGTTTGCGGCCTTTGAAGGAAGATCTCTGGGAAGGGCCCCCTCGAAAGGGCTCCTGAGCAGGAAACTTCTCCTTCCTGATGGAGGAAGCCGCTGGTCTCACCTTCCTAGACGACTGAGCCAAAAGATCTTGATTTGCCTTCTCCGCCAGAGAGTGGGAAATATCCTTGACTAACTTCTGTGGGAACAGCTGGTTCGAAAGGGGCGCATAAAAAAGAGAAGCTCTTTGGACAGGAGACACCGATTTAGTAAGGAAGTTGTAGACCGCTCTCTTCTTCAAAAGCCCTGCTCCAAAGAGCGAGGCAATCTCCCCCAAGCCGTCTCTAACTGCCTTGTCCATACAAGACAATATGCTGTTGAGTTCCTCCAGTCCTAGGAACTCGGGATCTAGAGTCTTCTTCGCCAAAGCCCCAAGGGACCAGTCCAAAAAGTTGAAGACTTCTAGCACTCTAAAAAGTCCCTTGAGGAAATTATCCAACTCGTTCATTCCCCACGTCCTCTTAGCAGAAGTCAGGGAATGTCTCCTGGAGGAATCCACCAAAGTGGAGAAGTCCGTGTCCGCCAATAAGGGGAGTCCCAACCCCATCGGTTCTCCTGTCTCGTACCAGATGCCAGGTTTTCCCCGAGAGCTTGGAAGGAGGAAAAGAAAAAGACCGTCTTGCCTGCCTCCTCCTTGGACCGTAGCCATTTCCCAAATCCTTGCAAGGCCTTCTTCATAGAGAAGGTGGGACGCATCTTGAGGAAGGAGGATCCTTTCGAGGCCTTGGTGCTGGAGAAAAGCAATCGAGGAGAAGGAGCAAGCCAGCCTGGGCTTAAGGAGTCTCCAAACACTTCCTGCACCAACCCAAGGCCCCAGCTAAAATTTTGTATTGTCCGACAAAACCCAGCGGGCTCTGGGGGCTTCCTCCTCCGAGACGTCCTCCAGGTCTTCCTCCACCGTCGCTCGAAGATGTTCCTGAGAAGAGGCCACTTCCCCTGCGAGTCTGCCAGGGGGAACACGTCCTGAAGTAGCAGAGCGCCTGAAAGGAGAGGAGTGCCTACAGGGAGAAGAACGTCTGGTAGGAGAGGCGCTTCTGTCTGTAGAAGAGCGCCTACCAGGAGTAAGGCGCCTGCCAGGAGAAGAGCGCCTGCGCGGAGAGGCGCGTCTACCAGGAGGAGAGCGCCTGCTGGGAGAAGAGCGCCTGGCAGGAGAAGAGCGTCTGCTAGGAGAGGAGCGCCTACCAAGAGGAGCGCGCCTGCTAGAAGACGTGCGGCTAGCAGGAGAAGAGCGCGTAACAGGGGAGAGGCGCCCACTTGGAGAGAAGCGCTTGCAGAGAGAGGAGCTCCTGTCAGGAGACAAGCGCCTAGAACTTCTCGGAGAAGGGCTCCTGTCCCGAGAAGAACATCTCTTGCGAGAAGGGAGATCTTCCGTCCAAGAGAGAAGTCTTGACCTCTTGACCGGAAGCGCGATGTCCTTCCTACGAGGGGGATCCTTATCCAAACCGCCCCATCAACGTTGTAAGTTGCTCCTGAAGGCCCACAAGAATGCGCTTAGTAGACTTCTGATCTCCTTCAGAAGGCGAGAGAGACCTCGGAGAAGAGGGAAGAGCCGCACGAGAAGAAGTGCTGTCCTGGAATCTCTTGGCTCTCTTCGTGTCATACGGAGACTCCTCAGGGAAGCGCTCCGGGCTGGAGTCCAAACTACTGCTGGGAGCCTTCCAGGATCTCTTCAAAGGGCACGACTCCTCAGCTGAACTCCATCCGTGCCTCCGAGAAGCCGAATCGGACGAAGAAAAGCACTTCCTCAGGATGCCTTTCCTGTGGCGATCCATGGCAGCCTGGGTTGAGACAACAGGGCCTGCCGAAAGGACGCCTGACTGGTGGGGATTCTCTACAACCTCCTTACGGTTTTCGACATTCCTCCTCCACTGGGCCTGGGAGTGTGGAAGAGGTCTAGACCTGGGAGAGTTGCGGAGCCGATCAGACGCCCCCTCCACTACACTGGGAACACTGCACAAATCACTTTCCACAGCACTCTTACCTTTCTCCATTGCAAGCAACTGCAATTCCATCCTGCGAATCGCGGCTTTCATGTCAGCCATCTCAGAAGACTAATCCGCAGGTTCGATGAAGGGAGAAGGGGCTGAAACTGGAGGAGAGGTTGCAACAACTACATTAGGGTTAGGGTCTAAAGCATCCTCAACTAGCTCGTTAGTAAGAGACCTACTGGAGCTTCTAGATGAAACTTTCCTAACCCTGTCCTTCTCTAACTTCCTCAAATAAGAAGAAAGAGACTTCCATTCTTCCTCATTTAAACCCTCACATTCAGCACAAGGATTATTAATAGAGCAATCATTCCCCCGACACCTCATGCATACAGTGTGAGGATCTACCGAACCCTTCGGTAGCCTCACCTTACAGTCATCCATCACACACACACTAAATACAGTACTAATGTCACACATAGTATGAAAATCAGAAAAAGCAAATCCAAAGAAAAGTCCACAAAAGCGTATGCCAAGCCAACGATCCAATACGTCACCAAAAGACAGTCCAAAAAAGATCCACGGCAAGCGAAAACGAAATCCAAAGTAGGAGGAACCAACAACGGTTGTTGGAACCGGCGACAGAAAAATCTGATTAGAAAACGGGAATGGTTCCTAGTCCCGCCACCCAGCGGCGGGAGGGTAGATCACCTGACCTACCTGTAGCGTGTGCCGCGAAATTTGAAATTCTGTCGGGGACGTCGGAGACTATAGCTAAGTATATATCTGCCAGGGAAGTTGCATGTACAAAGCCTGGAGTTTTCTGTTGTGCCGGGTCGCGAACAGATCCACGACTGGACGCCCCCACGGGTTGAAGAGCCTTTCCGCCACGTCTGGGTGGAGGGACCGCTCGTTCCCTATCACCTAATCCTGATGGCTGAACTTGTCTGCCACTACGTTTCTCTTGCCTGGAATGTAGTGAGCTGACACTCTACCGAGTGAGCCACAGCCCACTCGTGCACCATTATCGTCAACTGGTGCAACGGGAGGGACACTAGGCCCCCTTCTTCGTTGACGTACACCACTACCGTGGTGTTGTCGCTCATCAACACCACTGAGTGTCCCATCAGACGGTCCTGGAACTCTTGGAGAGCGAGAAATGCTGCCTTGAGCTCCAGAACGTTGATGTGAAGGTGCCTGTCGTGATGATCCCACACACCCGCACCCAGCAACTCCTCCAGGTGTGCGCCCCATCCCTCGGTCGACGCGTCTGAAAACAGCAACATCTCCGGGAAAGTAAGTCGGGTCTCTTGCCTGTGACCAACACTCCTTTAGCCTCCACTGAAGAGACCGCAGGTGAAGACGCCCGTGAGGGACTAACTTCTCGAGAAACATCAGGTGACCAGTCCCGACCTGCCATTGCTGAGCTGGCTGTTCCTGTAGAGACAGGAACCGTCCTGCTGCCTCCCTGAACCTGCTGATCCGCGAGTCTGCGGGGAAGACTCGCCCTGCTACCGTATCAATCAGCATGCCCAGGTACTTCATCCTCTGCTTGGGCTCGAGATCTGACTTCTCGAAGTTTACTATGATCCTGAGATCGCAGCAGAACTCAAGGAGTCGATCCTTGTCCTGTAGCAACTGCGAGCTGGAGCTCGCCAGGATCAGCCAATCGTCGAGATACCTCAGAGGACGTATCCCTACCGAATGGGCCCAAGTCGACACCAGAGTGAACACTCACGTGAACACCTGTGGGGCGGTTGAAAGACCGAAACAAAGTGCTCTGAACTGGTACACCGTCCCGTCGAGGAAGAAGCGGAGGTACTTCCTGGAGGACTGGTGGATGGGTATCTGGAAATATGCATCCTTCAGGTCCACCGAAATCACGAAGTCGTCCTCCCTGATGGACTCAAGCACTGAGCGTGTCGTTTCTATCGTGATCCGAGTCTGGCGAACGAATCGGTTCAAGGGAGAGAGATCTATCACCGGGTGCCAGCCCCCCAGAGGACTTCTCCACCAGGAAAATCGACTGCAGAAGCCCGGCGACTGATCCCATACGATCTCCACAGCTCCTTTGCTCAGCATGACTTCTACTTCCTGCCGAAGCGCTATGTCCCTGGCAGAACCGGGGATGTACATGCGAAGATGGACTGGGTTGGAGGTGAGGGGTGGCCATGATTCGAAGGGTAGTAGATACCCCTCCCGAAGGACATCCACTATCCAGGTCTCGGCTCCATAGTGCTGCCAAGTTGCACAATAGCTCGCCAGGCAACCCCCCACTTCTGGCAGCAGGTGAGGGGGAACGCCGTCCCTAGTGTTTCCCTCCTCTCATCCACTTCTTCTTCCCAGCTCCTCCTCAGGAGAAGGAGGGCTGGGAGAAGGGCTGGTTACGGTCACTCCTTAGTGAAGAAGACGAAGGCTGAGTCTTTCCTCTCGACTTCGATGAGGACGTCGTCTTGTTCGAAGAGGAAGCGCTAACTAAGCTCTTGGGCTTAGCCGCAGTGGCTCGAGGCTGCCCAACCGCCTTCGAGACTGCCTGGTGGACTAGATGGTCACTGTCGTCAGTGTGCCATTGCTCCACTGCAGCGTCCACCATCTCTCTGGGGAAGAGAGAGGGGGGAACTCAGCACAGGTCCGTTGCGGAGGCCCAAGGCCGCCTCGCGCCTTGCCGACCTGGTCACTCAGGTAAGGACTGCGTCCCTACACCTCAGAACCAGGTTGGCCGTCTGGTGGGCCAGGTAGGAGTGATGTTTCCCAAGGAGGCCGCGACCTTAGACACTGTGAGGGACCACAAGTCTAGCCAAGAGACTGCTTGGAAGGCTGCCATGGCAGTTGATTCCAAGGCCAGTGCCTCTTGCTGTGAGAACCAGAGGTTCTCTGACAGCAGGTGCTGAAGAGACACACCCGGAGTTAGCCTAGCTAGCTCCGGGTTAACCTGCTTGGGCGGCAGAGGGTCCTCAGATGGCACATAGAAGCGCCTCTGTCGTGGTAGAGGTGGGGGAAGGAGCTTGGACGACCTGCCGGACCGAAGCGATCCCTCCTGTCCGGAGACGAGTGTCCACCTGGCCCAACACACTGTCGGTCAAGGCTGATCGCGGCAGACCCACCGTCATCCTGGGTTCCCTCTGGGGTCCCCAGAACGACTCCAGCCTAGACGTAGGCTAGGAAGGTGGGATCGGCGATCCTTCCCCGAGGTCATTGTGCTGACGAATCAGCGCAATTACCTCCGCAAAAGACCTCTGGATCTCGGGAGTGACTGCGTCCTGAGGAGATGGGCCATCAAACCCATCCAAAGAGAACGCCTCCCAAGATCCTTCTCCTTCCACAGGAGGAACGACCACAAACCTCTCATGGTCTCCTCCAAACACTTGGGCGTACGATCTGGTCAGTCCTAGGACTGTGCCAGGTTCGAAGGCCCTCATGGAGGGATTGCGAGAAGCTCACTCCTCGCGATCGCTCCTGATCGCCTTGCTCTTCCCGGTGTAGCCCGAGGAAGTTGAAGGGATAGGATAGGCAGACCTGACGCTCCACCCTCGCCCACCGGCAGAACTGGTGTGCTTGGGGGGCTGCAGGCAATCGCCAACCTGCGGTGGCGACCGAGCTGCAGGCCTGGTCGCGCGGCTCTCCAGGGGAGAGCGGCTGGACCGAGAACAGTGGCGACGGTCCCAAGCGTCAGAAGAGCTGCTGCTGTTACCCCTCCGACCGGTCCCGGTGGGAGTGGCAGTCAGGGGACCGGCAGAGTTCGCTGTCGCGGTGGAAGTGTGGCCTGTCCTCACGGCGCGCCACGCCGCCTGAACCAGCCGAAGCTGGTCCTGGCGACTGAGGGGACCTCTTCCTTGCCTCAACCCGCAGCCGGTCTGGGACTGTCAACCCTGGGTACCGGCGGCTCACCACGAGAGCGATCTCTGGCCTGGCGGGAGTCACCCAAGCGATTCCCGACAGTCTTCCGCTCCGTGCCTGGATCCTTGGCTGCACGGTCACCCGCAGGTGACCGTACACTCGATACCTCCCGCGAACGAGAGGCCGAGACGGATCCTGGTGTCGAGGCAGAACCCCTGGCGCCAGGCGAGGAGGTACCCAGGTGTTAGCCCTCTGGTCCCCGTCTTCTTCTTTCTTGCAGAAGGAGAGACAGGCCCCGTTCCCGTAGGAACAGGAGGACCAGAGGAAGACCCAACCGTCCCACCGGAGTGGGACATTAGAAGTCTCAGACAGAGCCTTCTTAGGGGGGGAGGAGGCTGCCTTCTTCTTCCTCGGCTGTGGGGCCTTGGAAGTCGACGGGGAAGAGGCGGCAGCAGACGACGACGAAGAAGACGACACCTTCCTCTTCTTCGTCAGCTTCCTCAGGACCACCGTCAGGTCTTCCATCCAGGAAGGAGCCGGGGCAGTTGCCGAAGCAACAGGACCCGACTGCACCTGTCCGGAAGAACCTGGGGCGGGGGCAGAAACACCACGGGCAGGAACTGGTACTGGAGTGATAGGCACAGGAACAGGCGGTGGAACAGGAGCCAGTGACACCTTCGGCACTGGCGGCAGATCGTGTGGGGAGCTCTTGGGACACCAAAAGTCGGGGGCAGGAGCAAGAGCGATGAAGCCAGGCGGCGAGGTAACCTCCCTCCTCTGAGGGATCACAAGCAGAGCCTGCACCGCAGCTGTCGGGGTCACCATAGCCACGTGCTGAGTGTACACGAGATGAGGGGGCGCAGCATACCCTGGCATTGACACCGTGGTAGTCGTTGACATCTCGGGACCATGCGTTACCAGCCTAGAACTCTGCACAAAGTGGTAGAGAAGCCCCTGCACACTCTGTGTCCCCTGGAGCCCCAGCGAGTACCAGACCTGGCTGAGATTGTCACCCGTGGCAGCAGCACCTGAGGAGGGAATGGTCGGGTTAGTAGAAGGGGTTCCCCCTCGCCTGGGGGGGGACAGGTCCCACCCCGAGCGAACGAAAGACCCCGAGTACAACCGAATGTCGGGGTATCGCATTCCCTCCTCCACTGTCAACTGATCGAGAGAGGAAAAGGAACGCGACACGCTCCCCGAAGGAGAAGGAGCCATACGTGGGAGCTGAGCCGGAGGGAGGAAAGAGGAAGACGAGTCCGTAACCAAGGGAGTCGCTGAAGAGTTATCCGACGACTCCTTGGCCGGCTTCTTCCCCTCGTATCGCCCCCACTGCTCCTCCGACCACAATACACATAAATCACAAGGATCGGCTTGGGAGCATTCTCGCCCCCGACACCGAGTACATACATCATGGGGGTCATCTTCGATGAGCGACCAAAAAGCACCACATCTGCGCCTCCACACCAGGGCACAATCTGCGGCTGATGGGGGGGCGGGGTGGTCTCTCAGGCTCGAGGGGAATCCATCAATCACCAGATTTGCAAGCAATCACAATAAATGAAACAAAATACAAAGTACTTACAGTCTCTCAACCAAGCACTCAGTATGTAAGTAAAAGAAGAGAAAAAATCCTTCAATTTCGAAGAAAATAAGCCTACGAGCAGTGGGCAGAGCGATGAACACACACGTCTGTCACCGGTGGCGGCCGAAAGCAAAGTGACTCTTTCACCTCTCAATCGGACGGGACTCCTGACTACCGGACGAGCAGTTAACTACCGAACCCCTTGTTCTAAGCTTACGACCGCTCCAGCTTGGCGCTGACTACCTTCCTATTGTTAAAGGACCGATGGTTTGTATTATGTATCGGAACAAATTTAAATCCAACTGAATTTGTCCAACTACATATATTTGAAATGGCAGCACTGAGAACTCTCTGAGCATGTCTCAAATTACAACTCGTATAGTAAATAACAGTCATCAACATATAAACTGTTTTTTACACCATTTGGTAAATTTATAGTGATGTCATGATTGCTAAAGCAAACAATGTACAGCTCAAGACACTACCTTGAGGGATTCCTTCTGCCAGTTTATAGGTTACTGAGTAGGAATTTTCTACTCTTACTTGAAAAGTTCTGTTTGTTAAAACGTTCTTAATAAATATTGCTAAGTGGCCTCTTAGTCCCTTGGAGTCGAGTTTTTGCATGATGATGTTTCCATGTTGTATCGTATGCTTTTTCTATATAAAAAAATATAGCTAGTGTTAATTTTTTTTTGTTCAAAGCCTTTTTTGATATCTTCTAAATGTGTTAAGGGATCTAGGGTTGATCTGCCAGCTATTGAGCCTGATTGTGTTGGTGTTAAAATGGATTCTTTGGTTATTACACACATTAATCGTGCATTAACCATTTTTTCTAAGATTTTGCATAGGCATCTTGTTAGGGATATCGGTCTATAATTGGATGGATTACTTGCATCCTTTCCTGGTTTATTTATTGGAGTTATTATGGCATGTTTCCATTTATCAGGAAAGACACGTTTTAGCCAGATACTAATATAAAAATTTTAATAAATATGATTTGGCTAAAGGAGTTAATTTTTCTATCATTTCAAATATTTTATCATATCCTGGTGCAGAGGGGTGACATAAGTTGATGGCATTATCTAGTTCATCCATGTTGAAAATACAATTATATTCCAGGTCTCCAAGAGTTTCAAAATTGAGTATTATATTTTCTTTTTGTTTTCTGATATTTTGAAAATGTATATCTAGGCTTGAGTAAGCACTGATGTTTTCAAAATGCTTTCCAATTATATTTGATATTTCATAAGTATCATGGTATATTTTTCCATTTAAATGTATTGCACTTCTTGGAGGTCTTATGTTTTCCACTGATTTTCCTTATCTTTTGCCAGATATCCCTTGAGGATGTGTTTGAAGATATGTGTGAGACATATTCTTTCCATGATTTGATTTTTTCAGCTATTACAGTTTTTCTAAATTTGGCTGTACATTTGTTATATAGTGGTTTAATGTGGTTAATTGTTATGTTTGTTATAATTGACTGATTTGTTAGTTCTTACTGGTGTCACAACGACGAGGTTATTGACACTGTATCATTAAAAGGAATTACATAGGAAAAATTCAATTAAAAAGTTATAAATACATAGGAAAAATTCAATTAAAAAGCTATAAATATGTTTATATAAAATCTGTCGTAGAACTACAGAGAACCCAAACACACACGAAATACCTATCCCACCTACACACCTATTTCAAATTAATTGTAAACATAAGTACAAGCAACACAGGCACCCTGCATACTTCCAAATTCTACAGAGTTCTGCGAAATACATAGATATTAAAAGTACTAAAACTTTATATATGGTAATAAATATTATATCAATTGAAGGTAAACTTTATGCACATAAAAATTTAACAAAGTAAAAGACTTGAAAGCAACTGATATAAACTGACACATACTAACACATACACAAACTCAAACATCATGACCATACTAACCTAAATTTTTTCAAGACCTGCTTCTTGAATGTAACTAAAATGGCTATCCTCATTAAAATCTCTTCCTATAATGGAGTCCAGTTTAAGATCCATTCTTCCAACTACGTTAAAATGACAGTTCCTTGCAGACATTAAGCTGGGACATTCTACTATTAGATGTTTTACTGTGAGGGGAACAAGACAATCCTCACAAAATGGTTCAGGGTCATTTTTCATTAAAAAACCATGAGTAATCCGTGTGTGGCCGATCCATAACCTACATAATGCAGTCTCTTTCCGACGGTCTTCTAACATATAAAGCCAGGGGTTGATTACATCTAAGTTCACTCAGTTTATTATTGCTCTCTATTGTCCAATAAAATTGCCAAACTGATTCTACTGTCTTTTTAATTTCAGGAATGTAGTCTGAGCATATGTTTGTTATAACTATTTTGTTTAATATGTTTATATTATAGGGCATTTTGTTGAATGATTTAAGGAGAGTTTTGAGTCTGTTAAGATTGCGACCCAATATATGTTTTATTTTACTTAAGGTTATTAAGGTTAGATTCCACCATGGGAGAGGGGATTTTGTGGAATGTGATTTGGTTTTTGGAATACTTTTATCTGCAGCATTTATTATGAAGTTTGAAAAGGATTCACATGTAGTATTGTGATCTTCATTATGTGGGAATGGTGGTATGTTTCGAGTGTATAGGAAATATTTATCCCAGTTAGCTTTTTGGATATTATATCTTGTAGGTGGCAATATTTTGATATTACTTAACCCTTAAACGCCGACTGGACGTATTTTACGTTGACATTTTTTGTCTCTCGGGTGCCGACTGGACGTATTTTACGTCGACATACAAAAGTTTTTTTAAAAATTCGCGGAAAAATACTTTTAGGCCTACCAGCCGAAAACTCTTGAATCACGCGCCTTGGGGGATGCTGGGAGTTCACGGATCAAGGTGTTGTTTTGTTTACAATCATTACGCAGGCGCGCAAGCGCGAATTTCTTTCTTGCCGCACTAAAAAGTATCTGTGACACATCTCGGAAATTATTTCGTCACTTTGACATAATTTTTTTACCATTTTAAATTAGCCGTTACATGGAGTATTATATATGAAAATGTGCGCATTTTTATGTAGAATACAACAAAAAAATACTCATGATTGTAGCTTTTATCAGTTTTGAGATATTTTCATATAAATAACAAGTGCCAAAATTTCAACTTTCGGTCAACTTTGACTCTGCCGAAATAGTCGAAAAACGCAATTGTAAGCTAAAACTCTTATATTTTAGTAATATTCAATCATTTACCTTAATTTTGCAACTAATTGGAAGTCTCTAGCACAATATTTCGATTTATGGTGAATTTATGAAAAAACTTTTTCCTTACGTCTGCGCGGTAACTCTTCCGAAAAAAATCATACATGCGATTGTGGTAATGTTTGCACCATTTTAAATTAGCCGTTACATAGTTTTATATATGAAAATGTGCAAAATTACATGCACAATACAACTAAAAACAACCCATGGTTGTAGCTTTTATCAATTTTGAAATATTTTCATATAAAAAATGATGTGACAAATTTTCAACCTTCGGTCAACTTTGACTCTACCGAAATGGTCGAAAAACGCAATTGTAAGCTAAAACGCTAATATTCTAGTAATATTCAAGCATTTACCTTCATTTTGCAACAAATTGGAAGTCTCTAGCACAACATTTCGATTTATGGTGAATTTATGAAAAAAATAACATTTTCTTACGTCCGCGGCAGGGGTAACTCTTCCGAAAAAATCATACGTGCGATTGTGGTAATGTTTGCACCATTTTAAATTAGCCGTTACACAAAGTTTTATATATGAAAATGTGCGCAATTTCATGTATAATACAACAAAAAATAGTTGAAGGTTGTAGCTTTTCTCATTTTTGAAATATTTGCATATAAATCACGATAAATAGAAAAAAAGCCACGTTCGGTCAAATTTGACTCTACCGAAATGGTCGAAAAACGCAATTGTAAGATAAAACTCTTACAGTCTAGTAAATATTCAGTCATTTATCTTCATTTTGAAACAAATTCGAAGTCTCTAGCACAATATTTAAATTTATGGTGAATTTAAAAAAAAAAACTTTCCTTCCCTCCGCGCGCGGATTCTCCGCCACAAATCTCCGAAATGCGTAAGTCCCATTCTCGGAATATTTGCTCCGTTTCATATTAGGCATTTCATAGAGTTTTATATATGAAAATGTGCGCAATTTCATGTAGAATAAAACGAAAAATATTTGAAAGTTGTAGCTTTTCTTATTTCCGAAATAATTGCATATAAAAAATATATATAAAAAAATTCGACATTCTGTCAACTTTAACTCGTCAGATATGGTCAAAAACTGCATTTGTAAGCTAATATTCTTACAGTATAGTAATATTCAATCATTTGTCTTCATTTTGAAAGAAATTGGAAGTCTCTAGGACAATATGTAGATTTATGGTGAATTTTTGAAAAAAATATTTCTTTACGTCCGCGCGTTACGAATTCATGCATTATTTTGTGATAATATTTTCTCTGTGTTGCTTTTATTGTTTTACAATGTGTTATATACCAAAATGATCGCAATTTAGTGTACATTACAACGAAAAAAAAGTAACTTGTTACCTTTAACCGTTTTGCGCACAGTGCGATTTGAATACAATTATATATGAAATTTCGTTTTTGCGCTATCATATATTGCATTATTTATATATGATAATGATAATTTTTTCATTTCTGATGGTTGCATACTAAACTTCAGGCAATGACAAAAAAAGGAGCCAAAAATGAACTCTTAATCTTGAAAACTAAGCGCGCTGTGATTTTTTGAAAAAAATATTTTTTCCGCTTCCGCGCTCACTCTGAAACGTCTCCGGCACACGGGAGACATTTTTTTTTTTACCGCTTCGGCGTTTAAGGGTTAAGTAGTTCAGAATGATTGGGAAATGGTCACTTGTGTATGAATCGTCTAGGACATTCCATTCAAATTTCTCGGCTACATCATTTGAACATAATGAAATGTCAATTGAAGAAAAGGTTAGGTGTGTATTTGAAAAGTATGTTGCCCACAGTGTGGTCAGGCAACAGTCACTTGAATTAAAAGTAATCTAAAAGAAATTTTATTTACAACTTTACGTGGGTTTTTACACAAATAGGCCCCAAGAAACATCTTCTATTGTGTTATCTTCCAACAGAAAACCAACTGCAGCTCAAGGGAATGAAATATGGAAGTTATTGAGGTGCTTCTCCAACTCCTCTCTTCTAGTAGCCATTGCAGAGAACCTCCTGAATGTGGAACTGTCAATAAGGCCAAATTGAAGACTACTGAGGTATGGAGACTGTGGGTACTGCAGCTCCTATAGGTAAGGATAAAAGTGCAGCAGAGCGCAAAAGGGTAACAGAAGGAATCAGAGCAGCAAAGTGCACCATAGCTGAACTGGAGCAACTATACAGAAGCCACAGATACTGACAAATACCTTAAAAACATTGAATACAGGGCAACCAAGTTAGATTGTGGGGTACAACATGAATATATGAATTTTCTTTTTTTTTTTACTTTAATATCCCTGATAGGTATTTTGTGAGCTTATTTCATGGTCCAGCCACTCACCTGATTACTAACAAGCCACAGTTCATGACAGGTGGTCAAAAACCCTCGGCTGATATATCATGCAAGTTGCCCAATCAACAGAGGAGTTCCTTTGAGGTGACTGTATCCAGGTAATGAAAAGCAAAAATCTTTGCTATCAAGGAGGAAGAGATAAGGTACTATCTCATTCTGTGTAAATGAATGATTCCACGCAAGATCTAAAAGAATCATGCAAAATTTAATTTTTTAAGATTAAAAATTTAAATGTTTAGATAGATTTTATACATATTACTATAAAATTTTCAATTACACAAATGAAAAAGAGGCATCTTTGGAACTTGTTTGGAAGTTTATAATTTTGTTTCCGATTTCAAGAATACTATCATGTTATTTTCATATGTCCATAATAAATTTTTCAGAAAAATCTGTTAATATGACAAAGTACTTAGGGTTTGAGAAATTGGCTTCCGACCTAGCACAGTTTTGTAATAAGAAAAGTGCCACTCTTTTCTATGTTCTGACACTGAGAAATTAATTTTAAAAAATCATGTCTCAGAGGTAAAAAAATTAATGTCTCAGAGGTAAGAATATGAAATTCCATAAAACCTTTGGACTATGTTATATACACAGCTACTTAAATTAAAAACAAGGAAGGAAAACATTTATGGTCTGCAATTTACTTTCTATAATTCCTTAAGTGTGAAAATGTCTTTTAAGTACCCTCCAGATTATTAGTACGTACAGGCGGCCCGCGGTTAACGGCGCAATCACTCAACGGCGAATCGGTTTTACGGCGGTCGTCAAAAATATTCATTAAAAAAATAAGGCATTTTAAAGGTATCTTTACGGCACAAATTTCAGTTAACAGCGCCGCTAGCGCCGTTGTCTAACGAGTTCATACATTTGTAGAAATGCCGTTCAGACCATAAAGGTTATGCAAATTATATTAACAAATTTTATGGAGAGTTATTACGTAGGTATTAGGGTAAAATATATGCCTCTGACGCTGTTCTATGCTGAAAATATCGAGTTACATAAGTGCAAATTTAGCTATGGATGTGTCGATTCATAAATGTTCAAGCTTTTGTTTAAAATGTGTATGAAAATGCATTACGTGAAAGGCATTTTTATTTCTGTACAGAAATATGATACAAAGGCAGCTTTTGAAACTGCCCTTCACGTTATCAAATACGATATTTTTTCATGTTCTTTCTTGTAAGCCGCCGTCTGCCGCTCTTCCGAAAATATAGATTTCAAAAAAGTGCAATAGCGATCGATGTGTCGATTTTATAAATGTTTATGCTTTTATGTTTAAAATGTGTATGAAAATGTATTATGAATAAGGTATTTTTATTTCTGTGCAGAAATATGATAAAAAGGCAGCTTTTGAAACCCCTTCAAGTTATCGACTACGATGTTTTTTTCAAGTTCGTTCTTGTATGCCGCCGTCTGCCGCTCTTCTGAAAATGTTGAGTTAAAAAGAGTGCAAATTTAGCGATCGATGTGTCGATTTTTCAAATGTTTATGCTTTTATGTTTAAAATGTCTATGAAAATATATTACGTATAGGTATTTTCATTTTTGTACAGAAATAAGATACAAATTAAGGCAGCCTTTGTAACTACGCTCCACGTTGTCAGGGGATGGTTTTTCATGTTCGTTCTTGTCCGCCAGTTCCGAAAAAATGCATTGTGTTATTTGATTAATTATGCATCTTTTCCATAAATCCTTTAAAAAGTTATACATTATTTCACTGTATCCAAGAATATTGTATGTATTCTCATATTATTGTATTTTATAATACTACGGCAAACTTAAGCCCGTATTCCGCGGAGCGGCCAATGTTGTGGTTTGAAATCAGCTGATGAATACGAGTTTGTTTCACCATAACGCAATTCTGAGCGAATGCTCTTTCTTCTAGTTAGCATAAACGAATATCTATATACTTGACTTATATGAGACAAAGTTATTTTTCCTTATAAAGCGTGTTTTTAGGTGGAAATATTTATTGAATATATCTCGTTGTGAATGTGAACTACTTTTTTTTTCGTTAACAGATTACGTTGGCGGCATGTTTATTGCGTAAAAAATTACGTGATTCCGTTCGCAATAATCCTTTACATCATCGTAATACGAACTTAACGTTATTTATCTTATATCGTCGTGAAACCAACAGTAAAATTTGTTCTTTCAAGCACAGTAGTTTTGATTAAAATGATTTTATCCCAATTTTATCTACAGTTGTGTGTGATGGCAGACGTTTACTGCACTTTTATCCTTGTTGCCGATGTACGATAATAGTCATTAGCAGCTTGAACAGTTTTCTCAGCTTCAGTTATAACTAGGTTTAAATTTAACGGTATATTTCCCGATTGATCTTTAATCTATATTGATCTCTGATCTATAGCGAATAAAGTTATTACATTAAGATATCTCAGTTCTATTCTATACATAACGCCATTTATAACAAATACGGCAATGTTGCACTGTAGTACGATGATCGAATACAAGCCAAACAGATGTTATCCAGTTTGGTTGTACTTAGAAAAAAAAAAAGTTGTTTCTTGTTCGATTGTTCATGGCTGTACACGTTCACGCAACGAGTATAACGTTAAAACCATACTTTCATCACTTCTTTTGCTGTTATTGAACTTATGTAACTAGAAGATGGATAAAGTTAGGCCATTGTAATTTGATCTCTCATAAAATCGGACTATCGTAAGACTAATGATCGTAACCTGAACACTACAGATACCTGTACACTGTATAAACTTTATTATATCTTTACATACTCTAGACACCCACATGTACTGTACAGTAAATTCTACAGTACTATAATGCATAAATATAATTTTACTTATTGCGCCGTTGTGGGATTACGGCGCCTTTGACTGGTCTAGAGTTTCGAAAGAAGGTGTGCGGCGGCCGTAGGCTTTAAAATCGCTCAGCGTCAAAAATCGCTTGGCGTCGGTGGCCAGGAACGGAACCCCTGCCGCTAACCGAGGGCCGCCTGTATTATAAAGGATTAGTTTATCTAGAACTCTGAGCCTAACAACATCTATATAAGCCAAGGACTAGTTGAATAACATAACAATCTTAAGCAAATCCCTTCAACCACAAACTCACAATTCTAAATTGTATGGTAACTGGGCCTTACAGTGTTGGAATGCCCCCTTAGGATGTTCTGATGGCAACAGAAGAAGAAGAAGAAGAAGAAGAAGAAGAAGAAGAAGAAGAAGAAGAAGAAGAAGAGCTCCCTAAAAATTCAGTTGGCACATAATAATGAATGCTCAAATACCAATCTCATAAATAGAAAACAGCTTTACCATACTTCTAACTTATATGGATTTTTAAACCTAAGGAAAATCCTTTATTTTTTCTTTTAATGAAAGAGAAAAACTTTTCACTTCTTCTTTCCTTTCATTACTGAATATTGTACTTTATTCTAACCCGTCCCTCAGAGTAGGTAAGTAAAGCACAAGAATTTTTTTTGAAATGGAAACAAATATAAGTAAAAAAGGAAAGTGAAATCTGTGTCAACCATTTATTAACTATGAAATTAAGCCAAAAGAAATGTTATGAATTATTACCGATATTGTAAAGAAACACCTTACCGTTTTATTTGTATTTTCGGCCATATTCCATGTCCAACAACTGGCAGGTCTTCTCCCACAGACCTCCCACAAATCCAAGATACTTGTATCTTTCGTTGCATCCACCTGTAAAGATAAGCACAATAACTGTTGTACACATTACATTAACCACATAGCAAGTTGTTCTATAGTTGTAGATAACAAAAACAAATATTAAAATCATTTTAATAATTCTTATGATAATATCAACTGGTGAAATATTTACAGGATGGTTTCACATTAACCTCCTGCAATGCCAGTGGATTCTGAAAGCCCCTAAACCTTATTAAATCTGGACCAGAAATAAGCAAGAAATATGAAGGAATTAAAATGTGAGTATGAACACCACAGGAACCAATAAGCCTGCCTTTTAGAAGATGTCAGGTTCTCAAGTTACAAGATAATTGGCTTACTGGCTTATTACAATGGAGAGATCCTACAGATAACGTAAAATTCCCCCTCCATAGTGGAAGAAAGAAGTTTGCTATACAGCAGATCTTCAAATTAATGAACTACGGTACTGTACAGTAAGAACAATAGTACCTGGTTGAGTGACTACCAACAAATGCTATAATAAAGTATTGCTATGGATTGGTTTCCTGTTCTATGACGTCAAACAACTCTGCATCAAGTAAAAAAAAAAAAAAAAAAAAAAAAAAAAAAAAAAAAAAAAAAAAAAAAACCTGTTACTTGAAAGAGTCAGACTCAGGGAAGTTTGGAACAACTGAAAATGCTATATAATTATAAGCAACCTACCACCTTGAAAGAAGTGCTATATATATAGGTTCTCTTTTCTCTTATCATAATGTAATTTTATCTTCAAATCAATATCAATCTATAAATCTTACTAGTTTTCACGTCACAATAAAAGGTAGCTTAAATTATTAGTACAAGTTTTTCCCAACCCTTCATGCAATTGCTTAGCTAGCCTAGCTCTAGACTCTGTACAGTACACTGAACCAAACTTGACTATTTAATCCCTTCACTTCACTAGAGAATTTGAAAAGTATATCTTAGTTTAACCAGACCACTGAGATGATTAACAGCTCTCCTAGGGCTGGCCCGAAGGATTAGATATTTTCATGTGACTAAGAACCAATTGGTTACCTGGCAACAGGACTTACAGCTTACTGTGGGATCCAAACCACATTATATCAAGAAATCAATTTCTAAACACCAGAAACAAATTCTTCTGATTCCTTGTTGGTAGAGTGGGAAATCGAACTTGGGACTACAAAATCGGTAGGCAAGCATTTAAACCGCTCATCCAATGAGGAAAAATTGAATTTGAAACAATAGGCATTACCAATAAGCACAAAAATCATATAAGTCACTCTTACCAAAACTCACCTCATGATCTCTTGCATTTAAATCCCCACCAAAAATGGTAGTCACACTGGATGGGGATGATTTTATCTTTTCAAAACAGATTTTCATTTGCTCTTTTCTTTTATTAGAATATTCTCTCAAACTTTCCAAGTGGGTATTTAATAAACTGAGCTTGACATTACCGATGTGTACCTGCAAAAAATCACTCCGAAATATTACACTTGTAAGAAAACTATTCACAAAACCTGATAGAAATCAATAAAATGCAGCATTAAACATTATATTGTGTTACACCAACACAATGCTGTATACCATACTTTAATAATTAATAAATAAAAAAATTATAATGTTCATGTTTCACTGATACAAACCATCATTCTACAAATGGCATAAATGGCGAATAAATTCATATGGCTATGGTTTCTGCCTTTAAAACAATATCCATTCCAAGAGATGCGAGAGCATTATAAATCCATCATCTATATACAGTTTCTATTTACCAACATTTATCAATGATAGTATAAATAGCATAAGACATTAGGCAAATAAAATTAAGAAAAATCCAATATTTCGAAAACAAGATGAATAATTTCACACGCAGCCACTACGTACTTATAAAAGCCCACTGCTAATTAGTATACCCACAAGAATGAGTGGATTCTCAGATTGTGAGCAGAGGTCATCTACCCTTGCTTACAAAAAGTAACTTGAGGAAGTTGGTACCCAAAAATTTTTTTTGCACTTTCCACCTTCTGCTTCAGACCAGAGAGTGGATACCAAAGGTTAAAAACCCCACACAATATATGACCATAACATATACCATGACAAAAGTCTGCAGGGAATAATGGTTCAGATTCTTTAACAATGACATAACACTGTAAAATGCATAATGTTTCTTCAAATTCAGCTTTAAAGATTTTGACTGACCTACTGACTGAAAATTATGTAGCATTATGATTTCAAAAGGTCTGACACAACATTATTAATATTAACCCTAAAACGCCCAGCCTCTATTTACCAAAGTGTCTGTTGTATGCCGGCGGCATTTGGGAGTTAGCGCTGAAGCAGGAAAAAAGGTTTTTTCAAAAAATCACAGCACGCTTAATTTCAAGATTATGAGTTCATTTTTGGCTCCTTTTTTTGTCATTGCCTGAAGTTTAGTATGCAACCATCAGAAATGAAAAAAATATCATTATCATATATAAATATTGGAATATATGACAGAGCAAAAAAAAATTTCATAATTGTATACAAATCGCGCTATGAGCAAAACGGTTAAAGCTAATAAGTTAATTTTTTTCGTTGTATTGTACACTAAATTGCAATGATTTTTGTATATATTAAATTGTAAAACAATCAAAGCAACACTGAGAAAATATTATCACAAAATGATGCATGAATTTGTAACAGCGGATGTAAACCAAGTTTTTTTTCAAAAATTCACCATAAATCAAAATATTGTGCTAGAGAGACTTCCCGTTTGTTGCAAAATGAAGGTAATTGTTTGAATATTACTAGACTGTAAGTGTTTTAGCTTACAATTGCAGTTTTCGACCATTTCAGTCAAGTTAAAGTTGACCGAAGGTCAAATTTTTTCTATTTATTGTGATTTATATGAAAATATTCAAAACTGGTAAAAGCTACAACCATGAGTTATTTTTTGTTGTATTTTATATTAAATTGCGCACATTTTCATATATAAAACTTTATGTAACGGCTAATATAAAACGGTGCAAAAATTACGACAAAGTGACCAAAGAATTTCTGAGATTTTTGGCTAAGTTACCGTGCGCGGAGGAAAGGAAAAAGTTTTTAAAAAATTCACCATAAATCGAAATATTGTGCTAGAGACTTCTAATTTGTTGCAAAATGAAGGTAGATGATTGAATATTACTAGAATGTAAGAGTTTTAGCCTAAAATTACGTTTTTTGACCATTTCAGTTGAGTCAAAGTTGACTGAAGGTTGAAATTTTGGCACTTATCGTTATTTATATGAAAATATTTCAAAACTTATAAAAGCTACAACCATGGGTTGTTTTTTGTTGTATTTTACATGAAATTCCGCACATTTTCATAAATACAACTTTATGTAACGGCTAATATAAAACAGTGCAAAAATTACAACAAAGTGACAAAAGAATTTCTGAGATGCATCGCTGATGCTTTCTAGTGCGAGAAAAAAGCAATTCGCGCATGCGCCCTGGGTAATACGTAAACAAAACAACAGCATGATACATGACTCCCAGCATCCCCTCAAGGCGTGTGATTTTAAAATTTTTTGCAAACTAGGCCTATAATTATTTTTCCACAAATATTTTTAAAAATTTTAGTTGACGTATAATACGTCCAGTCGGCGTTTTAAGGGTTAATTACAAAACTAGGAACATTAGAAGAAACTTAAAAAATTAATGAATGATTGATGATCCCCTGGCATTATAACCTCTAAAGTCAATCATATTAATGTCTCTAATACCGATTCCAAAATTAAACAAGTAAAAGTTGCGTCGAAGTTTCTTCGGCGCAAGTTTTTTCTGTACAATACTGGATGAAACTTTCAGCCACAGTCCATGAAACTCTTAGCTGCAGCCCATGCAACTCAGACATGCTCCATTGGTGGCCTGTGTTGTTGGTACCTGTAGCTGTGCTGGAGTACGATTATGGGTAACTTTAACCGTACACAAAAACTACTGAGGGTAAAGGGCTGCAATTTTGTATGTTTGAGGATTGAAGGGTGGATGATCAACATAACAATTTGCAGCTCTCAAGCCTCAGTAGTTTTTAAGATCTGTGGGCAGACAGAAAAAGTGCAGATGGACAGGCAAAGCCATCTCAATATTTTTCTTTTACAGAAAACTAAAACTTTAAACTGCATAAAACTTTGTGAAATTAACAGTTTTAAAAATAACAAAAACAAATTCTTCTTTAATAACAATTAAGACTAGCACCTAATTGGTAGTTTGAACTATTGTACACTGAACTTTTCTTTCAACTATAATTACCCCTGATCCTGCAAATGAAATTGAAAAACATGAACAAAAAGTCTGTAGGGATGTCAACGGGAATGAAGCAGCCCCATGACAATCACACTACCCAGTGGAACTTCTCAGAAAATTCTTGCAGAGAGAGTATCGTGCACTCTTTCCTGAACAAAAATTGATGTGCTAAAAATTTCTTAATGAATAACTGCAGCCCACCTTAGTCCTGGGGCATAAACTTTTTGAAGGATTTTATACCTCCATAAAGCAGAATGGGGAGTTCTTTTATTCACTGATGAAAAAAATGGCTAAGCAAGAGCTGCTTTCCCGATGCTGGAACAGTTCTCAGCATCTCTTATATTATAATATCATAATAATAATAATCATTATAAAACAATATTTTGAACAGACTAAGTTAAAATGCATAACTCACAAGATTCGCACAAAAGATTTGTCTTAACCTCTTCATTACCGAAAGTTTGTTTGGAGGTAGGTGGGTACCACCATTCAAGTCTACTACACCGCACCGGGTGCATAAAGGTGGTACGCATAGTACCACCAAAACTCCTCTTTTCAGATAGGGACTTCCAATCATTCTGTAATTTCGGTTTGAAGAGTTTGGAGCAAAATAAACAGTATGACATGATGCCAGACGTATGATGAACCCAAAAAAATATTATTACTGCTTATAGTAGTGTGTAGGTGACAGATGAACTGCGTCTCAACAAAAACTCACAAAACCAGACAAGCATAAACATGTAATAACTTCTACCCAAGTATAAAACCAGTTGTATCATCATTTACTGTATTTATTTATTTATTCACTTATTACATTTTACAAATAAAAGATATGAACACCAGATGAATGAAGGTAAAAATAAAGCCTTATAGTAACTTTATATATAAAAAACCAAACCAGAGAAAAAGCGAAAAATGACAATTTGTCGAAAATTGCATTTTTCCTAACTATACAAACCTGAGGTCCTTTAACAATAGGAAGTAGCTAGCGGCAGCTGGAACGGTCGTAAGCTTCGAACAAGGGGAGAACGGTAGTTAACTGCTTGTCCGACAGTCGCGCGGCTGGGAGGTAAACAAATCACTTTTGCTTTTGGCCCATGCAAAATATGCAGAGTGAGGGGTGGCATTGATGGAGGGGAACTATATGTAAAGGACCTTCAGGTTTGTTATAGTTAGGAAAAATGCAATTTTCGACAAATTGTCATTTGTTCCGATACGTAATACAAACCATCGGTCCTTTAACAATAGGAAGACTCACTTCTTGGTGGGAGGAATCTGAGTCTTTTGATGAACAGACTGGTGTTCGTCTATCCCTGGAATGCCTCCCTGGTCGTAAGAGCGAGGGAGGGATCCAAGCCTCTGTCCGATTGATCGGGGTGTGCACCGCAGGATCAATGGTCAGACCTCTGGGCCGAGTACTAAGAGAGAGGCAAGCGTATCTCTTCGTACCAGCAAGCAAGAACTTGTTCCTGTTTGCAAGAGGCAAACATAAAGTATGGGTTTGTCTCAAGCTGGCATCCACTTCCTACCCCCTTGTTGGAGGAAGTGGTGGATTACGCTCCTATCCCTAGTGAAAGGGATAGGAGGGGCTCTGTTGAGTAGCTCACTTGCATCTTGTCCTTATCCAGCAGGGTGACGACCGTGTCCCTCTACCACAGGTAGAGGGAAGAAAAAGATGGGAAGAGGAGCCAGTCACACTCTCATTCACTCATCCTTTCTTACGGTCACACCAGGACTCGATGCTGTTCAGCCTGCTGAGGGTCTGGCGGGTTCGCTACACAGCGTGTTGAGCAGCCACCACGGGTCCCAAGGAAAAAGATCCAAGGACCTGTGGGCAATATCCCTGAAGGTAGAAGGAGGTGCATGTGGTCTGGTTGGACCAGACCCCTGCCTTCAGTACCTGCGCCACGGAGAAGTTCTTGCGGACAAAGCAGCATCTCCTTCGCATCGAAGGCGGTGAAGTCCATTAGGGAGGGGATTGTGAACGACTCGAACTGATCGTCAGGGACCGAAGGGTTCTGAGTCTTCGCTACGAAGTTCGGTACGAAATCGAGCGTCACGGATCCCCATCCCCTGGATGCTTGACTTCGCAGGAGAAGTCATGCAGTTTCCTCAGAGGAAAAGAAGGGAATAGTTCGCATGACCTATCCCTCTTCTCGACTTCGGTGATGTCCAGTACCCATACTGGTCTGTCCGTCGTGCAACGAAGAGTCCTCGCATCCTCCTATCCCCATGCAGCGAAGTTCTCGGTAGTGGATAGGACACCGACACTCCATGGTGGGTGGTCGTATGGTATGGGTACTGTGACAAGCTATTAAGACGAAAGTAATGATTGCTCTGTAACAACCGAACTAAGTCAACAGCGTAGTTCGTAACTGACTCAGGCGCTCTGACAGCTGCCGACTGACTGCGTTCGGTAGGAGGCAAGTTGTCCAAGCATCCGAGTAAGTCACGTGACTTTCGCCCTTAAAAGGGTTATGCCGAGAGACAAACAAATAGGTATTTGTTTGTTTGTCACCTATGCCGGACAGTGAGGTGATTATTCTCTTAAGGCATGTGCCCAACAGGCGAAAGTCAATTGCCTTCTAGAGACCGAGGTCCCTGAAGGCAAGACATTCTCATAGTTGTTGAATCTTAGCTAAGGAGAAACAACACTATGTGCCGTTGAAGACGAAGGTAGACATTGAATGCAACCTACGTCTTCACAGACGAATCGAGAGAAGGATTCTCAGATTCATAACCTGTGCTTACAAATGACTGAAAACGCTAACCGCTATTTCATTGCTGTCCGGTGAGAAGTCGTAGTTGCAATGAAAGCGGGCCGTTCTTCAGTAATGAAACACAGGGGAGAGAGCCGCCTCAAGAACTGCTTCTCATGGGCTGAACGTTTGGAAGTAGAGCTGGCAGGTGTGGGAGTAGGCGATGTCTTTCAATACATCTGCTAATCCGGGGTGAACAATGAATAATTGCACACCTACGAATAAGAGATATTTTGAGGACAAACTCAGATTCCGCAAAAATCATTCGCATTATCGCAGTACGATGCAGCAAGAGACTATTACAGAATTCTGTTACCGTGCGGTAAACAGAAAGATGAAAGTCGAAGAGATATCTCTGTTGTAAATTCTCGCAATACTGAAGGCGATGAATTCGAGCGTCACAGCAGTAGATGGTCATTCATGTATGCGAGAATCCCCGTTAATCAGAGACTTAAGTCCGTGATTGTTGGGCAGAGATACGGTTGGTATTCAATCAAAGCAGGGGAGAAAGACATAATCAACCCGTGCATCTCGAGGCGGCAACTGGTACTGAAATGCCTCGGGCAATTCCAATACGCAGTAGCTGTCGCTGACTCGTCATCCCCTGAGTTGCCAAGTAATCCTTTCCACGAAGGAATGGGGCGTTCGGCTAGAACCAACGAGCATAAAAAGATATGCTCGAGCAATTATATTTAGGCGAAACGAATTTCGGTAAATACAAAAGCTGAAATGGTGTTGTCGTGACAAAACCATAAGAGTATAAAATTGAAACTAGAAACTCCTGGGAGGTTGCAGGCAACCCCGAGTTGCAGTCAATATACAATACTCCTCGTCTAAGTCTCAATCCGCTAGAGTAAACTTAGTGGATATGCGCTACCCTACCCCTTCGGACAATTCAACTGCTTAGCAGAATCATGTCGCGAGGTTAATATACGTAGTATATTTGTAGGATTCTGAACAACGATCTCCATCCTAAATTCTTTCCTTCAAGAAAACAAAATAAGGATTGGAGATCGACCACCTTCGATCTCTATCAAAGAGAGTGAAGGAGAAGTCTTCCTCGAGGAAAGCTTCAATGGTGAACGAATAACTAAGACGATAGTTCGAGCCAAACTGGATGTTCCCGTCCGTTCTTCTCTATTCAGGTGGTCGCCTACTATGAGATAGTCTTCTTTCAGCAGCAGTCTTCTTCCCAATGCTAGAAATTCCAGAAATTCGAGCATAGGAGAGGTTCCCGATTATCGTGTAACAATTATCGGGGATTCTCGTCTCGCTCACTTTGGACCGTGGTCTCGCCTAAGTGTTTGGAGATCGTAAAAAACTCGAACACTCTAAATGCGCTAGAAATTCCGTAGAATTCTAAGCACTCTGCGAAACCCCCACCGAATTCGTCAAACGATATCGGTGTGTCCTCTCGATTCCCGTAGAAATCGAGAATGGGACAGGATCCCTACCTCCAACGACCGGGACTTTACGTCAGGTAGGATCCAAAGGTCCCCGGTAGCGCATCCCCAACGTGGGATCCTACAGAGAAATCTCTGTAGGATCCCTCCCATTACCCTCGTAGTCGTAAGGAAAGAGGGAATGGGGGAGGAATTGGATACTCGCTCGCCTTCCCAGTGGAACTAGCAGTTGGAGAAGAGTAGGAGCAGCCATCGCCGCCTCTCAGAGTTGGGAAAACGTATCGTCAGGAGAAAACGTTTTCCCGAGGAGGGTAACGAACTCTCACTGTAGGTAAGGGTCTGCCGCCACTGTGAACGTCGTCTGGGTGGGGCTGATCGACACCTGACAGGAGAGAGCCGATACCGTCCTCTGACTCATTCCAGTCCTCATCGAGGTCGAAACCTCTCAGGAGGACCGTAGGAGTATTTAAATACGGTGTCCGAAGACACGTAGAAACGCCGCTGTCGCAGTAGAGGAGGTGGAAGTAGCTTGATCGACCGGCCAGAACTGAGAGAGCCTTCTTGTCCGGAGACGAGAGACTCTGGTTCAAGACAGAATTGGCAAGCTCCGATCGCGGCAGACCCACCGTCGGTTTGGGTTCCCTCTCGGGCCCCAAAACGACTCGAGCAGAGACGTGGGCTCTGCTGGTGGGAGCGGCAATCCTTCCCCAAGGTCGTTGCGCTGACGAATCAGCACCATAACCTCGACAAAGTTCCTCTGGATCTCGGAAGTCATAGCATCTTGCAGAGTAGGACCGTCAAGCCCCTCGAACAAGAGCATTCCGAGAACCTCCACCTTGAGGAGGAGGAACTGCGATAGACCCCTCTCGGATTCCTCCTGCCACTTGCGCGTACGTCCTGGTCGGTCCGAAGATCGTACCTGGTACTTACGGCGTCGTGACGGGATCGTGCGGGGTATGCCCCTCACGATCACCCCGCTGTGCCTCGCTCTTCCTGGTGCAAACCGAGGAAGTTGCAGGCACGTGAGAGAAGACATGACGCTCCTCTTTCGCTCGCTGGCAGAACCAGCGGGCTTGGAGGGCTGCAGGCGATCGCCACTTTGCAGGCCTAGTCAAGCCGTTTCCCAGGGAAACGGCTGGACCGAGAACAGCGGCCCCGATCTCGTGTGCAGAGGAGCTGCTGCTGGTCCCCCTATCCGCCCGGGACCCTGTGGGAGCGGCGGCAGGAGACCTGCAGAGACCACTGTCGCGGTGAGACCGGTGCGTGTCCTCGCGGCGGGGTTCATAACCGCTGGTACCAGCCGAGGCTGGCACCAACGAGGGAACCTCTTCCCAGCCAGCTCGTGGCTGGTCAGACAGTCACGTCTACCAGGGTTACCAGCTGGTCGCTGCGAGAGCGGCCGCTGGTCTGGCGAGAGTCACATGAGCGGCTCTCACCAGCTTCTGCTCCGTGCCACGTACTTGGCGCCGAGCGAACTCTGGCGCCAAAATTTGGCTATACGCTCTCCCGCCGGAGATCGTATACTCGGAAGTTCTCGTGATAACGAGAGACCGAGCCCGGACCTGGCGTAGCGGCAGCACCGCAAACACCAGCGAGGAAGTACCGGTGGTAGTCGGTACGCCTCTGGTCCCCGTCTTCTTCTTCCTTGTGGAAGGGAGAACGGGCCCGTGTTCCCGAAAGAGCAGGAGGACCGGCAGAAGAACCCCCCCCTCCCCCCCCTCCCACGGGAGTGGAACGAGCCCTTTATAATTCCCGAAGGAGCCTTCTTAGGGGGGAAACCCGGGTTACCAGCTGGTCGCTGCAAGAGCGGCCGCTGGCCTGGCGAGAGTCACCTGAGCGGCTCTCACCAGCCTTCTGCTCCGTGCCGCGTTTTGGCGCCGAGCGAACTCTGGCGCCGAAACTTGGCTGCACGGTCTCCCGAGGGAGAACGTACACTCGGGATCTCTGCGAACGAGGGACCGAGCCGGAACCTGGCGTAGCGGCATCGCCGCTAGCACCAGGCGAGGAAGTACCAGTGCTAACCGGTACTCCTCTGGTCCCCGTCTATCTCTTCCTTACGGAAGGGGAGACGGGCCCCGCTCCCGAAGGAGCAGGAAGACCAGCAGAAGGACCCCCCGTCCCACCACGGTGGGACGGACCCTTAAAAGTTCCCGAAGGAGACTTCTTAGGGGGGAAGGCAGCCTTCTTCTTCTTCGGCTTATAGGCCTTAGAAGTCGAAGGGGAAGAGGCAGCAGCAGATGATGAAGACGAAGATGACACCTTCCTCCTCTTCTTCCTCTTCCTCGTCAGCTCACGCAGGACAGTCGTCAGGTCCTCCATCCAGGCCGGAGCCGGGGCTATTGCCGAAGCAACACGGCCCGACTGCACCTGTCCGGAAGGACCTGGGACTGGGGAAGACACACCGTGGGCAGGACCAGCATGGACAGGCTCAGGAACCAGGAGCGACAGGAACAGCAACCAGCTCAGGAGCGGCAGGAACAGCGGCAGCAGTAGACCCAGAAGGGACAGCCAAGCCAGCAGCGGGAATCACATCAGCGGCAGGTACGGCAGGCCCAGCGATCGCCTCGTAGAATCATCGGCAGCCAGCGGGAACCTGGGTACTGGCGGCCAGTCCATGGGGCGAGCTGACTGGAACAGGCGGGAAGTCTGGGGCAGGCAACACGAAGAAAACAGGCGGCGGCGGCAACCCCCCCTCGGTACAGCGGCGGCCCTAGTAGCGGCAGACGGCGTCACCGACACAGCATGGGGAGTGTAGACCCGGCGGGGGGGAGCAGCATAAGCGGCCGTTGAGGTAGTAGTGGAGACCGCCCCAGACCTCGCTAGACGCTGCAGCAGCCCGTGGATGCTAGGCACGCCCTGCCGCCGCGGTGGTCCATACCTGTCCAAGGTCGTCTCCCACGGATGTAGCACCTGCGGTAGCACAGATAGATTAGTAAGAGGGGTTCCCTCACGCACGGGGGGAAGACATGCCCCACCCCGAACGCAAGGAAGACCCCCAAATACAAAATACAACGAGGAAGCTGAGCGAGGGGCAGGAAAGAAGACGAAGAATCGGATACCAAGGGAGTCGCGGTAGAGCTTTCCGACGACTTCCTGGCAGACCTTCGCTTCCCCTACCCCCGCACAGCAGTGAAAAGTAATATGAAAATGAAACAGAATACTGCCCTTGCGATTCACTTCATAGAACTTAAAGGGGAAAAGATCAATTCCCGGGTAAGAGCGGAAACTTGATCCATAATAATATGATGCATCATAAAAATATATATAAAATGAAACAGAATACTGCACTTGCAACACTTTCTTCAGAAAATAATCGTAAGGATCAATTCCCGGGTAAGAGCGAAAATTGATCCAAATTAAAAATTATGCAAATAAATAAATGAAAATGAAAAGAATACTGCAATTGCGAATCCACTTTCATTGCATTCTATCATACAAAATAAAAGGCTCGTGCCGAGCGCAATCACGCTCTCGGCAACGAACGCACAGGGCAAAAATATAATGAAAAGAGTACTTACATTTTTCAATTACACACTTTCGCCCAAAATACATGACTCGGCGCTAGCGCGCCCGCCTCGGCACCGAGACATAATTCAAAGGGGTTCAATTCATGAAACGAGAGGAAATCGCCGCATCTACGGCGATAGCTCCATGTTGGTTCATAATTAAGTAATGAAAATGAAAACAGTGTACTTACAGTTTCATTTTCAAGTCAAACAAACCATTAGTAGAAAACACAATATAAACAAAGCATACGACGATAAAAGCGGGCAGAAGAGCGATGACGAACACGTCCTTCACACACCCGCGGCCGAAAGCAAAAGTGATTTGTTTACCTCCCAGTCGCGCGGGCGCACGGAACTGTCGGACAAGCAGTTAACTACCGTTCTCCCCTTGTTCGAAGCTTACGACCGTTCCAGCTGCCGCTAGCTACTTCCTATTGTTAAAGGACCGATGGTTTGTATTACGTATCGGAACAAAGCGATTTTTTCTGAGGACAAGAAACTTGAAAAATTAGTTTAGATACCCCTGATGCCCCTAAAGTTGTTTTCTGTGATGAAACTAATCTTAGAAAACGTAGAAAATGACATTGACCAATTTTTGAAAGATATACTATAAAATTTGCGATTTCCATATTTATTGGCGGGGCTTTTGCTTTAGTTTTTGCTCTTTTTTTTTGTTATTACGTGCTTATTTACTGTTCTATTTTGATAATACTTTATGTGCATGTTCCAGGTGCGATATACCAACATTCTGTAAGACCGAATTTCTATTCAAGACTGTAGTTTTCTCACCGACCACCAGTGTCCCTTGTACAAGGGACACTGAGTTTCACATTTTTTTTTTCATAAAATCATTTATTTTCCCTGTAGGATGATAAAGCTAACAGAGAATATGCGTTATTATAGTGCTAATAATACCTGATAATTTCATTAGCCTGTCTTGATTAGTGTATTTTTGGCAAATATTTTTACGATCGGCACCCCTCCAAACTGGAGTCACTACCGAGAGATTCAGTTCGGCAGCGAACGCAATGTTTACATTCTGCTCACCCACCCGGTAAAGAAGGGGTTAAATATAGGTAACCTCAACGTGCGCTGGAATGGCTGTTGACCCTAGAAACAAGGTAATTAATAAGTGGATAATGGGGAGGATGGTTTACAAAGGCCCTGGTTTGTATACCTGAGAGAAATGCAAATTACAGTACTTTAAAATTTTGTTATCTGTTCCCAAGAATATACCAACCACCACCTTTTATACAAAAGACTTACTCCTTAAATGGGAGGTCATCTCTGGCAACTGATTGAAGGTAAATCCTACTTAGAATTGTCACTTATGCAAACAGGGGATGTGATGAATCCTGTAACCTCTAGCTTGGTGTGGCAAAAGGGATTTAAGAGCAGTAGGGCCCTGGATATGAGTGAGACACTGCTTGAGACAGGGCACTCAAGAAATCTACCATAAGGAAACAAGTCAAAAAGCAGTAAATTCTAGCCAATAACAAATAATGAGTCCAGAATGCAGCTCTACCCATGGCCACCTCTGTTTAAAGGAAGAGCAGAGGGAGACACACGTTAGCAACTATGCTATCAAGCCCAACTCGGCTGATATTTCAACCTAGATGCTACTCTGAAAAGGAAGAAGATAGGAGATAGAGTCTAGTCACTCGGCACTCATACTCAATGACTTACCCTAAGCAAAAGTACTCTGGAGACATACTAGTCAGTCTAAATAGAGCTGGGTGCCTAAAAAAATCTGTTGATCAGCCACCATTTGGCTTAAAAGACTTGTGGGCAACGTTCCTCAGGTAGAACAAGAAAAAGGATGTCTGTTTAAATTACATGCTTATCCTCATTACCCAGAAAACCCAAAAAATTCCTACAAAAATCCAAAAAGCATGGTACGACTCACATATCAGGAGAAACTGATTAGTTCCGAGATTTGCAATGAACTTGGAAATGAATAAGAGGGTGAGACACATCATATCTCCAAGGGCTGTGAAAATATGCCAAGAGCCTCCTCGACACACTTTATCAAAAGAGCACAAAACTTATCTATGCGGATAAAAATACAGTAATGTTTAAAATGAATCAGGCATTGCTGAAAAATTAGTCAGAAAAATCTGGGGATTTACAAGATAATTACAGACTTGGGGATAGATATGCCCATGCATAGGACTAACAAAACTGCCATTTTCAATCTGTAACTTTTTTAAAAAGGACTACAGTGTCTGGGAAGTTGCTGACCACAAAATTGGATTATTGATCATAACTAGATGGTCTTGGGGTGAAATGATACTAACCTGTATACACAGAAGATTGCGATCCATAACAGTGTTATGAAAGGGAAGTACCATATGATGATCATAATTGACTCTTGACGTCTTTAACAATGTTGCTGTAAAGTAACCATCATCATCTCCTGCTAGAAACATGTACTGTGGAAGGTTCTCTTTTAGGTATGTAAAAGTAGCAGGAATAACTTCCTGCAAGTATACAACATCAGGTGCCTCTCTGAAATGAAATTTAAAAATCAAAATTTTACAAATTCCATTAACCACAGTGTATCTTGCAGCTCTGAGCTTTTGATTTGTTTTATTCTACCTTGGTTACAATTGACAAACTAAAAAATGCACTACAAGGCATCAAGGAAAAACATCAAATATCTAACACTACTCGACTAATAAATATATTGAAAAATACTTAATCTTCCTACAGAAAGAGCTAATTAAACCTACTGAATACTTCTTACAATATGTACAACAGACTCGTTTGTAAGTTACAAAAATTTTTTTTATAGTATCCTCTTCATGGCTCTACTTGGCAGATACCAAGTCCTGAATCACTAATTTGTAATCAGTAATAGTTACACGTATGAAAGAAAAATTTTTTCTTTTGCAGTTGCAAACACTTGCTTCCCAAAGTTATTCAAGTTCTTTACTAATTCAGCAGCACAGCAAATAATCCAGTGTAAAAAAAAAAAAAAAAAAAAGTAATTCCTTGTAAAAAAAAATTTATACATGAGAGAGAGAGAGAGAGAGAGAGAGAGAGAGAGAGAGAGAGAGAGAGAGAGAGAGAGAGAGAGAGAGAGAGAGCTAAATGATGGTATGAGAGGCATTAAAGCCTATGTGACAGTGTGTACGTTGTATGAAAACATTATTTCTTGTGACGCACCATTCTGGTGGAAAAAAGAAATGAGGCAATACTACTCACTTCTTTAGCACTTCCACAACTCCCTTTATTCTGTTTCTCAAGTTTTCTTCTTCAAGGCCGTCAATATTCCAGGAAACGACACTGAAGAATGACGGTTCTTTGGGAGGCACATTGCAAAGAGGACTGGTTTTGACGTGTGACCTTAAGAAATCAATGGCATCCGTATAAATAAAATAACCACTCAATTTCTGAATCATATGAAAAGACAATTCTTTATAATATTACTATTGGGTATATTAGGTATTTTACTGAGACCAAGTTACAACACCTGAAAACTTTTAAACTGTGTAATTCAAATGTGTAATTCTGACTTTCTTTTTGTTCTTTTACTTTTTTTAAGCATATATCTATACAGTATGTATGGATGTTCAGCATTAAAATCACACCATAAACAGCTTTACGGCAAGAAAAATAAATTACAATGAGCATTACATCCAAGGAAAACAATGCTACGTCGACAGACAAATTCTGTGACCAACTTGGAGCATATACATACTGCACATGATAATTTTGGAAGCATGTAGGCCATGCACATCAAAAGAGGTTCTTTATTTGCTTCAACTGTTGAAAATCAAAGAAATACAGTCACCACCCTACTTACAAATGATTATGTTGCAGACAGCCATTGTGTGTTGAATAGTTTGTGGGTTGATTACTGTAATCATGCCTTTTTTAAGTACAGTATGATATAAAATCAATATACAGAACTGTACATTTTTTCATCCTAACACAAAGTACACTACTCATAGAGTACTGTACGTACAGAAAAGGCATGCAAAACAAATTCTGAACTTCCAGGTGGCCGAGAGGAACACACTAAACAATTTTAATTTGTGATCCCATCATTCAAAAACAAGGTTGCATTAAGTTACTCACTCGAACGTCACAAGAATATCGGGATCGTCTGTGTCATCTGATGCTAGTTGTACCTGATAAAAAAAAATTATAAAAATATGACTATGTAAAAGAAATAACCAAAAATACACTCGCAAAACCAAAATTGAGTTGGAAATTGGAAATTCAAAATGATTTGCATTTTTCTTAGATTCACCAACCTGAAGTCTTCGATATGGACAAATTCAGTTAAAGCAGGCACTACTGGAACCTTAGGGCCACAAAAACCATGTGTTTGGTCTTCTTCCTTTTCACTTTAGGGAAGTGAATGGTGCATACATGATTTTAGCATTACCTAAATAAGCCTGGAAAAATTTTGATTGTCAGAGTAAACAGACACACCGAACTGTTGCAGTCTATTATAATGCAATCTGTTATAAAAACCATTAATGTTATGGAGTTGTATTAATTTAGAATCTAGAAAATCCTTAGGCAATGCTCCTTATGCCCAGCAGAGTTTAATCTTCTCATTAAACTTAAAATCTGATCCCTAACCTGTAACCTAGAAAACTTTATCAGGCAATTCATTTAATCAAGAAGTTTCACCATTGGACATTTCCTTGATTGCCATTCAATGTTCATATAGCCTACATAAGTATGTCTTCTAATATAGCTCCCACTTTGCTTTCCCTGGCTATAAATGAATACTGCAGTTTCCCTTAAAATCCAAGACAGGATTAAAGAGCTTCTTCCTCAAACCAACTCTCCTTGTATCCCATTCTACATTTTTATAATGTTACCACTGTCGACATCAGATCTTATTTGTGTGAAGAAGTCATTCTACATTATGATTTTTTATGTCCTTGGCAGTCACCAGAATATTACACTTACTACAGTCAGCACACATTGATGTTAGATCTCCTCCCACTTCTTTATCCTTTAGAACTGTGACAACCAACATTCAAAAGCACACACCCAGGAGTGGTGGCAAAATTGACTAAGATATTCCACCACCTTAAATTTGCAAGGTTTTGAAAATTATTCTGAGAAAAATTCACCCAAGCAGAAAGTTATTGTGAAAGTGGACTTCACTGTCCTACAACTGAGATGCAGAGATAAGTGCAATACTATACTATCTATTGGATGCGATCAATGGAACAGTCGACTAGAAAATGCTGATGGTGACAAAGCACATAAAGAGGATTATATTATGATGAGAGAGCAGACCTTGAGGAGGTAAAACAGTTGTGTAACCTTAGACACATTACTGGGCCATGGCGTAGAATTGATGGGGCAGTAAGAGGATAGCAACTGCTTGGATCAAGTGAAAAGAGCTTGCTGGACTACAGGAATACAAGAGAATCCCATCAGTATACTATCAAAGCATTTAAGTTGCATACATGGATCAGTGCTCTTCTGTCCGGTGTATATATACAGAGAAATGAATACAGTAAAGGGAGTACATTCTGAAAACGTGACCACTAAACGATGAAATTCATTTCTGGCATGCACCGAGACCACAGTACAAATAAGGAAGTGGCAGACCTCAAGGACTACAAAATGGATGGTCACTATTCAAGCACATGATAAGAATGAGAAGCAGTCATTCTGAGGCATGGAACACAAAAGGTAATTCTTAGAAAACTAATTTACCTCGTCCAGAGACTCGTTAAGGTCCACTTCAGTGGATTTTGGCTGATTATGATTTCTCTCATTTAATGGTCTGCCACAGTGACTCGAAGAGGATTGGCTCCAGTTCTTCAAGAACTCTAGATAACGCTGATTCTGTCACAAATAAAGTTTATAAAACCAAGGTTGTCAAATTGACTAAAATCATTTGTTTCCAAATCATTATGGTGAACTGACAGTCTAACTTCTTTTGAAAATATTTCAATTTATGGCAAATGTGGAAACAAAACTGAAAATGAAGGCATATCTTTTCTCAATAGCACACACACACACACACATACTCACATGTTAGCAACTTGCATGGAAATACAATCAGTACACACTCACATGTTAGGAACTTGCAAGGAAATACAATCAGTTTATGGTAGTCCTTTTTAATTTTGTCTTGCAGTGTCTAAATCACAATAAATACAACAATACGTAAATTCAAGAATAAGAAAATGCCGAGAGGACCATCAGCGAATGATTCTGCTTGTAACTTGCAAACTAACCAGCCTATATTCAGCCACAATGCAAGTTCAATTCATGTAGTTTTCAGCTATAAAGTTTTTTTTTTTTTAAATATTCAATTCAAGAATGAAATTTCGTATTCAGGCACGTACATACTTCTAATTTTTGCCACACTGAGTTGCCTTTGCTTTCCTTTTGTGTGTGCATGGAGGAGACCATTTGAAAGAAACATACAAATGACCTCCAGTTTTAGGGTACTTTTATGTACAATATTTCATTATCTCATTTCCTAGAACAACTCATACATTTTATATATCACAAAGGATTATGCATAATTACTAACGCGACTGAACAATAAAATCACAATTTGTCAAAAATTGTCAAAAAATGATTTTGTTATGATACAATAAAGTTTCATACATACTTACCTGGCAGATATATACATAGCTAAGACTCCGTCGTCCCCGACAGAAATTCAAATTTCGCGGCACACGCTGCAGGTAGGTCAGGTGATCTACCGGCCTGCCCTGGGTGGCAGGATTAGGAACCATTCCCGTTTTCTATAATATTTTCTCTCTTCCACCTGTCTCCTGCGGGGAGGCTGGGTGGGCCATTAATCGTATATATCTGCCAGGTAAGTATGTATGAAACTTTATTGTATCATAACAATATCATTTTCATACAATCAACTTACCTGTCAGATATATACATAGCTGATTGACACCCTTTGGTGGAGGGTAAGAGACAGCTAACATGGAATAGACAGGTAAACAACATATGTTGTAGGTATAAATAAACCTTGGTTCCTATCTGATAGGTGGTAGACTTCATATGGCTGTTGCCAAGGAGTCTGCATCACCTCAAGAAACTTTAGCGAGATATGTGATCTGTGGCCAAGAGTTCTTGTGGGTCTGCCGATGGGTCTTATCCACTTACTCGGGCAGAGCCTAAAAGGTACTTATCAATGGGTGCTAATCCACTTATATGACAATACACCTATGCCTATTGGCATAACTAAGGAGCGCAACACCGATCCCGATCACCTGATCCTAACACGAGGGTTCCCGCTCATATTGAAAAGAGTTATTCCCATACTCCTTTCAAAAACCCCAATAATTTCACTAAGTTAAATAACTTTAACTCAAAGTTAAGGATCAGTGTCGGCTCCTTATCCCAGTAACGTATCCGCAGAAACGTATAAACCAAAAGAGAAGGATCTCTCGTAGGTTAACTTGACATCCTTTGTGTAATGAGGAGTCAACACAGAGTTGCCTCTACCGTACAACACAGCTAATATGTCTTATATGACATATTGTTTATGTAAAGAACAAGAATTTGCAAACCGCGCACTTCCTCCGCTTTTAATTCTCAGCTGTTTGAAGGAATCAAGTCACTATGAAGTGCTTAGGAGATCTCCATGTTTCAAAGAAGACCAGGGCTTTCTTGAAATGGATCTCTCCCGTCTGAAGCCTGAAGCCTGGCAGGAACCAAAAAAAAAAATCGCGCCTGGCTGGTGCTTCGCTCTTGGTTGGAGCCTAGCGCTTGTCTGGTACCTCTCGCTTGGGACGGCGCCTCTCAGCCGGTTGACGGCTCGCGCCTTAGCTGGAGATTCGCACCTGTCTAGCGCCTCGCGCCTGGCCGACGCCTTGCGTCTGTCTGGCGCCTCGTGCCTCGCTGGCACCTCGCGCCTGGCTTGAGCTTCGCACCTAGCTGGCGCCTCACGCCTGGTTGGCTCCTCGCCTCGCGCCTGGCTGGTGCCTTGCACCTGTTGGCGTTTCGAGTTTGCCTGATGTCTGGCTGACTCCTCGCTCCTGGTTCCAGGTTGGCTCTTTTTTAGCATCTGGAGCCTGGCTGGATCCCTCCCACTTGCTTGAGCTTCTAGCTTGGTAGAGTCTCGAGGTTGCCTGGCGATGTACACATCGGACATTCTTATCTGTCCGATTTGTTCGCCTCTAGCACATATGTGCCAGGTTGGAGGCCCCGCTCTGTCTCTTCATCAGACAATGACATTACAGCACTTAGCGTCTGGCTTGCGTTACATTGTGTCCTGAAAGTCCTGAAGAATCACATTGGTTCATCAGGACAGGAGAAGAACGGAAGAAATTCTTCCACTCTGAGCTTTTAGCTTCTTCTCCCGGCAATGGGAGGTGATTGTATCCAGCTACATCTAGTAGACAATAGGAATCTAACAGTGCGAGAGATAAGAGTCTTTATCCGATGAGGATCCTTCGTGATTATTTCCTTTGCTAACGAGATCTCTTCTGAAATGATGATGAGGTTTCTCGTTGCCGAATCTTCCCTATCTTTGCTCTAAGGAAGGGAGGGAGCCTGGAAGCCGAAGGTAACTCCGAGCTGAAATTGGGAGGACCCCTGATTTCTAGCTCTAATGTATCTCTCTCAATGTCTTCTGGGATCTATTTCGAGTCCTCCTCGTATTCAAAAGACTCTGTAGGAAAAAATGTTTTAACCATTTCTTCTTTCGTACAAGAAAACATAAGTATCCTGTCTGGACAACGAAACTTCTCTCCGAAATCGTTGAGTCAGGAATAGAGGGTTAAATTTATTTTAACAGACATATGCCGATAAAAAATCGTTGCCAAGTCTCCACTGAATAAGATGCGAGATTCCAATGCTCAAAAACTTCAATATTTTCTTGGCAGTTTAGGGCCAAGAGAAAACCAAGAATTCTCTCCTAAAATTTTCCAAGAAATTTTTTTTTTTATGAGGAGCAGTTCCATCTTGTCGGAACACGGAATCTGAGGCCCAAAATAGGATCCCATTCTAAGTATAAGATCTCCTACCTTTATCGTATAGAGGTATTGTATAAGATCCCGAAGATCTTAATTCTCTGCTATCTCTAATATTCTTTGTC
This sequence comes from Macrobrachium nipponense, assembly GCF_015104395.2. NCBI lineage: Eukaryota > Metazoa > Arthropoda > Malacostraca > Decapoda > Palaemonidae > Macrobrachium > Macrobrachium nipponense. The sequence continues at coordinate 46,026,277 of NC_087203.1, forward strand.
GAGAAGAGTATATCATTTTTACTGTATTTCATTGAAAGCAGAAAATACAAAGGTGATACTTCCCCCTGAAGGAAGAAAAACCACTATGTGGTTCACAGAGGTATCGGAAGAGGACAGTTTCCCCCTTCCATTTAGCACGATCTTCAGCCACTCTATGTCTTTAGCCTGTTTGAAGGAATTATCAAGCTTCTCTTGAAAATCCTCTCATTCATGTTTACTTCTGGTCAGTCTGCACGCAGACAGACTCAGATTGGATAGGTTTTTCAGGTCCATTATTTATAATAGATTCCGATAAAATCTCTAATCTCTTAGAAAAAACCCTTCCGACCCATGCTGAGAGAATAACGTGGCCTCTGTGAATCCAACCTCTCTATGGCCAAAATGAGGCATTCATCTTCTTCCTTTGACGCCCATTTATCTTAATATCTGTTAAGAATATATATAACTAGGGGAAAAAAGACTAAAGTTTATTCCCATTAACAGTAAAGATGGCGTATTGTTACCTTTTGTTCGAGAATAAGGCAGCAGTTTGTAGGAAGAAAGTCCTTATTACACCTCGCGAAGAAGGTTCTCTCAGACTTCACAACTCTTCCAATAAATGTTACGTATACTGATGTTTAACAGTTATCTTTGATCGAGAAGGTTTGGTTTCTCGGAAGTGCAAACTGATAACCACGAACCTCTTGATATCATTTCGTTCCGTGTTCTTGTTCTCCATAGCTTCTATTTATAACGGGAACAGTGGAGTAAAAAGAGAAATTCTCGATGATCTTAGAGATAAGATAGAGACTGATGGACTTATAGGTTAATAATTCGCTAAATCGAGAAAAGATCCTGTTTACGTGAATCTTACGCTTCTGGCTTGCGCCGGGATGGAGCTATTAAAACGTATTATAGTCCATCCAGGGACATCCTTCTGACACGAAAAGGATGTTTCCCATCGAACTCATCCATCTTCTCCTGAGCAAAATTCGATTCTAAAAAGATTATGCTGTCTTCATGCGTTTTTAAAAAAGCATGAGATAATTATCTCAAATCGTGCTCTGCCGTATAAGAATCCTTTATAAAGCTGCACATTTTCAGGTAAACATCATTAATCTAGGAAACCTATGTAAGGATGTTAAGAAACTGTAGTCTACTTTGGTGAGTGTATATGACTTGACCATACCGTAGTCTAAAGGATGATTTTCTTTTACATTCTTTCTTTTCCTCCGAGGCCGAGGGAGAAAGGAAAAATTTCTATCTTTGTAATACAATTTAGTGTTAGACGAAGGAGATCCTACAAGAAGCAAGGATCGAAGAGAATCATTCCAGTTTTCCTATTACATGGACATAAAGCTGTAATGAAACGGGTTGCTAAGGTCTTGTAATCTGAAAGACCTGCCACCCTCCTTGACTTCCTAGTCTATTATGTCTTCCATCTCTTGTTCCAAATGTTGGTAGAAGAGAGGGAGTCACCTAAGGAGAGAGCCTCCTATTTCTCTGAAACAACCCTCATGACAGAGATGAAGTCGCTTAGCGAACATTAATTCCCTGTCATGAGAAGATTCTCCTAGTAAGAAAACTTCCCACAGTCACAGTCCCTCCTGACATGGGCTACGGTCGCCTGTGCGACATCTTGTGTCCCTGTCAGGAAAACCAACTGATCTTGTGACAAATCTCAAAATAGGAGTGTCTTTGTGAAATCTATCTCCAAACACAAAGAAGCTTGAGATCCTGGCGCCTGGCGTCTGGCTGATGCTTGGTTGGAGCCTTGGCTCCTCGCATCTGGAAGACGCCTCGCGCCTGTATGACGCCTCTCGTCCTGGCTGACGCTTCGCGCTTGGCTGACTGCTCACATCTGGAAGACGCCTCGCGCCTGGAAGACGTCTCGCACTCAACTGGCGTCCTGGCTGGCGCCAAAAACAAAACTTGGCTGGCGCCTCGTGCTTCGATGACGCTTCACGTCCGGAATAAGTCCTGGCTAGAGTCTCGCGTCTGGCTGATTCCACGCCTCTGTATAACGCCTCGCGCCTGGAAGACGCCTCACGTTTAGCTGGCGTCTTCTGTGCGACATCTTGTCTGGTATATGCCTCTCTCGCTCTTGAACTAGACCGAAAATCTTCCTCTACTTATTTTAGAAGACGAAGCTTCATGTCCTGAAAGACGCCTCGTTTTTTGGCAGGAGAGAGGACGAGACTTCTTGATCGGAAGAGAAAACGTCCTTCTTACGAGGAGGATGTCTAGCCATAACTCCTACCAAGGAGGCTAGCTTCTCTTGAACAGCCAGTAGGATACTCTTAGAAGCTTCTCCCGCGCCCTCTTCAATGGGAGGGGAGGAGACCTCGTAGGAGTACGATCCGCTACGTCCATATACGGGGGACGTAGACACAAACTTCACCTTCTTGATCAAGGAGGGAGCTTCATCAGTGAAGCGCTCTGGCTCGAGTTCAAAGAAGGTTCTTCCAAAGCCTTTTTCAGGGGCTTGGAAAGATCCTAGTCTTTCCACCCTCATATAAGTGAAGGAGAAGCAGAAGAAGAGAAACACTCTCACAGGACGCTTTTTCTGAAGCGGTCCTGAGCAGTCTGTTGCGAGAAAGATATATCTTGCATCTTCAATGAAAATTCTTCGTATATGAAACTTCTTTCTCCTTATCCTCCAAGACTCTTGATAGGAGGTGCCTCGTCCGAGTTCTCAGAGACTTCTAGCGGACGGGATTCCAGAAGGAAGAGGTCCTCTTTCCGAGAAGGACCCTCCTTAGTACTCCAACCAACGAAGATATCTGCTGTAGTAACTTTCCCAGGTATCTTCGCAGCTACTTCTTACTTCTCCGTATCCGATCTAGGGGAAGGAGGATATACTTCGTAATACTTTCCGGGGATATAATCCAGTTACTTAAGAGATTCTAAGAACTTTAGGTCTCAAAAATTCGTCAGAACTTCCCCCTTTCCAATGAGGAATCGGATAACGAAATCACTATTATAGGATACCTTTCCAACGGATATCCTTGGCAGTCTGGGACGCTACTACTCCTGCCGAGGGGACGCCCGACCGGAGGTGATTCTCTGAAACCTCCTTACGGCTTTCGACATTCCTTCTCCATCTGGGTTTGTGAGCCTGGAAGAGGTCTAGGCCTGAGAGCGAGACAGAGCCGATCGGGCGCACCCTCATTATTATAGGACGCCTTTCCAATGGCGAACTTGGCAGTCTGGGACGTGCTACAGAACCTGCCGAGGGGATGCCTGACCGGTGGGGATTATCTATAACCTCCGTAAGGCTTTCGACTTTCCTTCTCCTCTGGGCATGGGAGCTTGGAAGAGGTCTAGGCCTAGTGGAGCAAGACAGAGCCGATCAGATGCACCCTCCACTGCAAAGGGGAACACTAAAATCACTTCTTACCTTTCAATAGCTCGTATTTTGAGCTACATTCCTTTGTCTTCAAATTGCAATATGAATTTGAAGATTCTGTGAAGTAAGAAGGAGATGAGGATACAACACTACTAGTATTGTTAATGCTCTAACTGCTCGTTAGTACGAGAGCTATAAAAACTTCTAAAGGAAGCGAAACTAATTCTATTTATTCTGACTTCCTCAAGAAGGAAGTTAGCTTAAACTTCCTCAATCAATTTTAACATTTACTACACGGTTATTAATGAATAATATTTAAAATTTTCCTTTTGCAAACTATGTGAGTGTCTACCGAAAAGTTCGGTAGTTACACGTAAACAATTCTTCGAAATTTTCGAAGCCAAAGTTATTAAAACAAATTAATATGCGTATGCCGAACCAAAGACCCAGTACTTCCCTGCAAAAGATAGCCCAGAAGATCGATGGCGATGAAATCCAAAAATCAAGTCAGGAGGAACTGCAAACGTTGTTTACATTCCAAGCGACAGAGAAAATATGATAGAAAACGGGAATGGTTCCTAATCCTGCCACCCAGGGCAGGACGGTAGATCACCTGACCTACCTGCAGCGTGTGCCGCGAAATTTGAATTTCTGTCGGGGACGATGGAGTCTTAGCTAGTATATATCTGACAGGTAAGTTGATTGTATGAAATTGTATTTTTCCTAACTATACAAACCTGAGGTCCTTTAACAATAGGAATGCAACTTAGCGGCAGCTGAACCGGTCGTAAGCTTTGAACAAGGGGGTTCGGTAGTTAACTGCTTGTCCGGCAGTCGGCGGTCAGCGCGACTGAGAGGAGAGGAGTCACTTTGCTTTAAGCCCAGGAAAAACATGGGGTGGCATGAGGTGGGAGTATGTGTAAAGGACCTCAGGTTTATATAGTTAGGAAAAATACAATTTTTGACAAATTGTGATTTTTTCCGATACGTATACAAACCCTTGGTCCTTTAACAATAGAAAGACTCACTTATAGGTGGGTGGAATCTGAGTCTTATGAACAGACTGATGTTCATCCGACCTTCGTTCCCTCCCTGGTCGTAAGAGCAAAGGGGGGGATCCTACCCTCTGCCCAGCTGATTGGGGTGTGTACCGCAGGATCAGTGGTCAGACCTCTGGACCAAATTTATAAGAGGGAGGCCAGCATACCTCTTATAAATAGCAAACAAGAACTAGTTCCTACTTCAAGAGCCAAAATGAAGTCATGGGTTTGTCTCTTGTTGGCTTCCATTCCCCCCCTTGTAGGGGAGTGGTTGATAAACGCTCCCATCCCTACTGAAAGGGATAGGATGGAGCTCGGTCGTGTAGCTTACCTGGATCTGCTTCCTGTTCAGCATAGTGACGACCACAGCCCTCTGCCCCCAGGTAGAGGAGAGAAAAGAGGAGGAAGAGAAGCCAGTCACACACTCTTTCACTCGTCCATTCATGCAGTCACACAAGGATGCGATGTTGTTCTGTCCGCTCGGGAGCTGGGTAAGCTACACAATCTGTTGAGCAGCCACCACGGGTCCCAAGGAAAAGGTGTCCAAGGACCTGTGGGTAATATCCCGAAGGTACAAGGAGGTTAAGGTGGTCTGGTTGGCCCAAACCCCTGCCTTCAGAACCTGCGCCACAGACAAGTTCTAGCGGAACACAAGGGTTGGACCAACACCTCTGACTTTGTGGGCTGTGGACGAAGGGTACGTGTGTCGTCACTACCATCCGCATCGTATGCCCTCCTGATCACCTCACGCAGCCAGAAAGAAAGTGTGTTCTTGGAAACCTCTTTCTTGGTAACCCTGGTGCTAATGAAGAGGCATTGACACTCAGGCCTGAGGTGCCGAGTTCTCTTCAGATAGCGCCATAGCGCCCTCACAGGACAAAGCAGCATCTCATCTGCATCGTTATCAGTGAAGTCCTTCAGGGAGGGGATCATGAAAGACTCGAACCGGTCGTCAGGGACCGAAGGATTCTGAGTCTTCGCAACGAAGTCCAGGACGAAATCGAGCGTCACAGATCCCCATCCCCTCGATGCTTTACATCGAAGGAAAGACCATGAAGTTCCCCTACTCTCTTCGCCGATGCCAGGGCCAGCAGGAAGAGGGTCTTGAGGGTCAGATCCCTGTCTGACAACTCTTGGAGTGGCTCGAAGGGTCTTCGAGTCAGACTCCTAAGGACGAGAGTCACATCCCACCCCAGGTGACTGAGTTCCCTGGGTGGGCAAGACCTCTCGAAGATCTCCATAAGGAGGGAGATCTCGAAGGAAGAGGAGATATCCAACTCCCCGCAGTTTAAGGACTAGGGCCAAGGTGGCTCTATAGCCTTTAACTGCGGAGACGGAGAGGAGCTTCTTTCGGCGAAAGAAAATGAGGAAATCCGCTACCTGCTGAAGAGTGGCTCTGAGAGGAGATAGACCCCGTCCACAACACCAACCACAGAAGATGGACCACTTTCCCTGGTATGCACCATCTCTGTTGCTGCTCAGCGAGAAAAGCCTCTCGCTTGCAAGAGATGGTGGATAACAGTTCTACGTGTGGCTGGCACAGGAGGTTGTGCCAAGGGGGAATCTCTCTCGGTGCTTCGGCGAGCAGAGCCAGCAGGTCCGGGTACCAGAATCATCTGAAGATTCGGGGTGAGCAGGGTGTTGAAGAGCGTCCTCTGCAGCTGCCCATGGGTCCAGAACAACTGAGTAGAAAACCTGGAGTTTTCTGTTGTGCCGGGTGGCGAACAGATCCACATCCGGACACCCCCCCAGATTGAAGAGACTTTCCGCCACGTCTGGGTGAAGGGACCACTCTGTTCCTATCACCTGATCCCAGTGGCTGAGCTTGCCTGCTACTACATTCCTCTTGCCTGGAATGTAGCAGGCTGACAGCTCTACTGAGTGTGCCACAGCCCACTCATGCACCTGCAACGTCAACTGATGCAACGGGACACTAGGCCCCACCTGTTTGTTGACGTACGCCACTACCATGGTGTTGTCGCTCATCAACACCACTGAGTGTCCCATCAGACGATCTTGGAACTCTTGGAGAGCGAGAAACGCTGCCTTGAGCTCCAGGACGTTGATGTGAAGGTGCTTGTTGTGATGATCCCACACACCCGCAGCCAGCAACTCCCCCAGGTGTGCGCCCCATCCCTCGGTCGGCGCGTCTGAAAACAGCAACATCTCCGGGGGGGAGGGGAGGGGGGAGAAGAGGCACTCCTCTAACAAGGTTTCCTTCGTCCAGCCACCAGGCTAGATCCTGTCTCACCTCCTCCGTGAGAGACACGGGGAAGTAAGGTGGGTCTCTTGCCTGAGACAAACTCTCCTTTAGTCTCCACTGAAGAGACTGCAGGTGAAGACGCCCATGAGGGACTAACTTCTCAAGAGATGACAGGTGACCGATCACGACCTGCCACTGCTGAGCTGGCTGCTCCTGTAGGGACAGGAACTATCTGGCTGCCTCCCTGAACCTGCTGATCCGCGAGTCTGCGGGAAGACTCGCCCTGCTACCGTATCGATCAGCATGCCTAGGTACTTCATCCTCTGCTTGGGCTCGAGATCGGACTTCTCATAATTCACTATGATCCCCAGATCGCGGCAGAATTTGAGGAGTCGATCTCTGTCCTGTAGCAACTGCGAGCGGGAGCTCGCCAGGACCAACCAATCGTCGAGATACTTCAGAAGATGTATCCCTACCGAATGGGCCCAAGCCGACACCAGAATGAACACTCGCGTGAACACTGTGGGGCGGTTGAAAGACCGAAACAAAGTGCCCTGAACAGGTACACCGTCCCGTCGAGGATGAAGCGGAGGTACTTCCTGGAGGACTGATGGATGGGTATCTGGAAATACGCGTCCTTCAGGTCCACAGAAAGCATGAAGTCGTTCTCCCTGATGGACTCAAGCACTGAGTGTGTCATTTCCATCGTGAACAGAGTCTGGCGAACGAATCGGTTCAAGGGAGAGAGATCTATCACCGGGCACCAGCCCCCCCGAGGACTTCTCCACCAGGAAAAGTCGGCTGTAGAAGCCCGGTGACTGATCCCATACGATCTCCACAGCTCGCTTGCTCAGCATGGCTTCTACTTCCTGCCGCAGCGCTACGTCCTTGGCCGAACCTGCCGCAGCGCTACGTCCTTGGCCGAACCTGCCGAAGCGCTACGTCCTTGGCCGAACCAGGAACATACGTTTGTAGATGGACCAGATTGGAGGTGAGGGGTGGCCGAGACTCGAAGGGTAGTAGATATCCCTCCCAAAGGACATTTACTATCAAGGTTTCTGCTCCGTAGCGCTGCCAAGTTGCCCAACGGCTCGCCAGGCACCCCCCCGACTTCCGGCAGCTGGTGAGGAGGAACGCCGTCCCTAGCGTTTCCCTCCTCTCTTCGACTTCTTCTTCCCGGCTCCTCCTCGAGAGAAGGAGGGCTGGGAGGAGGGCTGGTTACGGTCCCTCCTTGCAGATGAAGTCGAAGGCAGAGTCTTTCCTCTCGGCTTCGACGAAGCAATCGTCTTAGCCGCCGAGGAAGCGCTAGCTAAACTCTTAGGCTTAGCCGCAGTTGCTCGAGGCTGCCCAGCCGCCTTCGAGACTGCCTGGTGGACTAGATGGTCACTGTCGTCAGTGCGCTGTTGTTCCACTGCAGCGTCCACCATCTCTCTGGGGAAGAGAGAGGAGGAAATCCGCACTGTTCCGTTGCGAAGACCCAAGGCCGCCTCGCGCCCTGCCGACCTGGTTACTCAAGTGAGGATAGCGTCCCTACGTCTCAGAACCAGGTTGGCCCACAGGTTGGCCATCTGGTGGGCCAGGTAGGAGATGGCCCTACCACCAGACTGGCACAATCTCACAAAGGCCGGGTCCCCTTCAGGAGCGATACTTCCCGAAAAGGCCGCGACCTTAGACACTGTGAGGGACCATAGGTCTATCCAAGAGACTGCTTGGAATACTGCCATGGCAGTCGATTCCAAGGCAAGTGCCTCTTGCTGTGAGAACCACAGGTTCTCTGACAACAGGTGCTGAAGAGACACCCCCGGAGTTAGCCTAGCTAGCTCTGGGTTAACCAGCTTGGGCGGCAGAGGGTCCTCTGTTGGCACATAGAAGCGCCTCTGTCGTGGTAGAGGTGGGGGAAGGAGCTTGGACGACCTGCCGGACCGGAGCGAACCCTCCTGTCTGGAGACAAGAGCATCCACCTGGTTCAGCACACTGTCGGCCAAGGCTGATCGCGGCAGACCCACAGTCGTCCTAGGTTCCTTTTTGGGTCCCCAGAATGACTGCAACCTAGATGTAGGCTCGGAAGGTGGGAGCGGCGATCCTTCCCCGAGGCCATTGTGGTAACGAATCAGCGCAATAACCTCAGCGAAAGACCTCTGGATCTCAGGAGTGACTGCGTCTTGTGGAGATGGACCGTCCAGCCCAACGAAGAAGACGACGACGACACCTTCTTCTTCTTCTTCTTCGTCAGCTTCCTCAGGACCACAGTCAGGTCTTCCATCCAGGACGGAGCCGGGGCAGTTGCCGAAGCAACAGGGCCCGGCTGCACCTGTCCGGAAGGACCTGGGGTGGGGGCAGCAACACCACAGGGAGGAACGACGGCGGCAGGAACTGGTAGTGGAGCAGCGATCACAGGAACAGGAGGCAGGGCAGGAACCAGCGGCATCCTCTGTACTGGCGGCAGATCTAAGGGAGAGCTCTAGGGACACCGGAAGTCAGGGGCTGGAGCAAGAGCGGCAAAACCAGGCGGCGGCATCACAATCATCCTCTTAACATCCAGCAACGGCGCCTGAACAGCAGCTGTCGGGGTAACTATCGCCACGTGTTGGGTATAGACCAGGTGCGGGGGAGCAGCGTAGCCTGGCGTGGATACCGTCGTGGTTGTCGTCGTGATCGGGCCATTGAGTTACTGGCCTGGTCCCTCTCAAAAGATAACTGAGCAGCCCCTGAACACTCGGTGTCCCCTGGAGCCCAAGAGTACCAGACCCGGCCGAGATCATCCCCCGTGGCAGGCAAATCTGAGGAAGAAAGGGTAATCAGGTTAATGTGGGTGGGGGGGGGGGGGGTTTCCCCTCACCCAGGGGGGACAGTTCCCACCCCGAGCGAATGGACGACCCTGAATACAACTGCACGTCGGGGTACCTCGCCCCCTCCTCCACACTCGACTGATCGAGGGAAGAGGAGTGAGATACCCCCACCAAAGGGGAAGGAGCCATACGCGGGAGCTGAGATGGAGGGAGAAAAGAAAAAGACGTGTTCGTAACCATGGGAGTAACAGGCGAACCTTCCGATGACTCCCTGGCCGGCTTATGCGGTTTCTTCCTCCCTTCATAGCGCTCCCACTGCTCCTCCGACCAAACAATACAAATATCACATGGCTCGGCGCGAGAGCATTCACGCCCTCGGCACCGAGAGCACAATTCATGAGTGCCTACTTTGATAATGGACCGAAAGGCCCCATACTTACAGCCCCCCACACCAGGCCACAATCTGCGGTTGATGGGGGGCAAGGGGGTCTTTCCGGCTCTCAGGAATCCATAATTCCACAATAAACACAGTATGATAATACAAAACCACCAGGTACTCACGTTAGTTTTGCACAAGCACACTAGTAAGAGAAAAAGGCAAAATATCTTCCCGATATGAAGCAAACCAAGCATACGACGAATACAGCGGGCAGAGAGGCGAGCAACACGTCCAACCACCAGCGCGGCCGAAAGCAAAGTGGCTCCTCTCCTCTCAGTCGCGCTGACTGCCGACTGCCAGACAAGCAGTTAACTACTGAACCCCCTTGTTCGAAGCTTATGACCGGTTCAGCAGCTGCCGCTAAGTTACATTCCTCTTGTTAAAGGACCGAGGGTTCGTATACGTATCGGAACAAATAAACATTCAGTTCATTGACATAAAAGATGAAAGTTTGTAGTGCTGGAATAAATAGCCACAATTCGAGTCTAAATGAACAAAATCTTTCTTGACATATACTGTTCAAGAGTATAAATTTTATACATATGCCCATGCCCATTATCAACAAATATTTGGCATGGCAATGGGGAATCCTTTATCACATATGCCCATGTCTACTTAGTTTCCCTCCTTTCTCTCTTATGTTCTCTTCTTTCCTTAATTCACAAATAGGTGACCTTATGACTTTTTGACATGACTCATTAAAAGTAGTATATGCATTAATAATATCGAAATCATAATAGTGGTGAAAATGATGTAAAAAAAATAAAATAAAAACACAACTATTTACAAAATGCAGCAGAACACATAACTTGTCAGTACAACATGCAAGCAGTTACGGAAATGCTTGGATGACAAACAGGGATTTTCAGCTGTAGCAATTTCAATGCTTCAACAAGAACTGTAATACCATAATGGGTTATACCATGCATAGCAGAAGAGCTTTTATTTCTACTTGTTAACAAACATATTCATTCTAATGCAAAAGAAACAAAAACTTAAAAGAAAGCACATAGCATCATGTAGCTGTCTCAAATATCCCACCATTAGACAGCTGTTACACAGACAAAATGTATAGCTTAAAAGTTATGAAATTTACTATTAAAATTTACCTCGACTATGGCATCATCTGGAACCTTTTCTTCAATGACTTCTACAGGAGAGACTCTCCCTTCATTGTTGCTATCATCTTCACCATCATCATCATCAGCAAGATCTATGACCTCTGGTTGAAATTCTTCTTGTTCTTCATCACTCTCAAGCAATATCACAGACTGGTCTTTCAGACTTGGATCTTCCATGTCCATGAGTACAATTTGTGGCGAGGTCTGGCCAGAACCTTCATCAACAATATGTACAAGACGAATGCTGATGTTACAGACTCCTGACCCCTGAAAATCATAACTTTCTTTTGGAGAAAATCACACACCAGAAATTTTTGAAGCAATCTGTATACAAACCGGAGCCTTTTATGTGGTATTCCTCAGTACAAGCTAAAAATGGTCTGAGAAATGAGGTAAAACAGTAGTTAAATGTAAGTAAGAGGGCAAGTACCGTAATCAAGCACTTTTCCTTCAGCATCAGGGCCTAAGGTAGGTGGCTGATGTGGATTACAAAAGACCATGGTTTATAAACCTTTAAAAATTTGGTATTTGTTTCTACAAGAATACAAGCCAAACCATTGCCTTTCTTGTAGAAGGGTCCTCCTTAAGTAGGAAGTCTCTAAAGTAACTCATAAGTTGAATCTCTGTCCATAAATGCCAAGTTCCAAGTATTATCAACAGCAGGGGAGCATGACTCCTGTAACCTACACAATCTGGTACAGGGATGCAAAATTGATAGAGGCTCAAGCCTTTGTGAGATGCATCTGAACTCTTACTAGGGAAACTTCAGAGAACCAAGCGCTGCCATAAAGATAAAGTCAGGGAGCACAAATCAGAAGGCAGCTATTACCTGGGTCAAATTAATAATTCACATGAAAGCTTCACCATCAACTCCCCCCTTCAATAAAAGGGAGAGGGGGAGGGAGTCGCACTTTATGAGCGGGGCCACTAAGATAGTGTGGCCAATTCTGAAGTCTACCTGCATCACATCCTGGCCAACATGCATTTGTCCTGAATACTGCCTTGCTGATTCAAAAGACAAAAAAAGTGCAAGACAATTGCTCAATCATTCAACCTCCAGCCTCATACCAAAATAATACCTTAGGCAAGGAGCTTTTTTTGTTCAAGAGGAACTTACGGAGAGTATCAACCAAATGGTTTCAACAAGGGAGCAGTAGTTCTTTCACAAAAGACTGTTATGGCAACAAATAACCTCAACAATTCTGCCTGACAAAGTTCGGAAGGGGTTGAATCCTCAGGCCTTAACAGATTCCCTAAAGCATAAGTTGGATTATCTCCCAAACGAGACTGATACACCATTCTGACTTGGTAAGCTTTCTCAGACCGTGGACATGAATGATTAAACATAATACAGTAGTATACTGACTGGCTAAATAAAGAGCCAAGATTGACTTACTATAACCACTGAGAATCGTGGTCCAGGTCCCTAAACTGTTTTATATGACTGGCCAAAACTGAACTAGTAAGACGATGCAGATGAATTCTCAAGTTGCTATTGTATACAAATATGTCAGGAGTTTTGGGCAAACCAAGCAGCACCCATGGGTCCACACAATCACACACATACAGATGACAATAACCAGCAGTATGGTAATGTAATGACCTTTTGCACATAACCTTCTCTGCACAATACAACCTGGGGATCATGCACGCAAACACCAAAGTCCTCGATAAACCGGAATGATAAAAGCATATTCATGGCAAACTGTCGCAAATGAAACTTCAGGCAAGAAGGTGGCTCCAACTTTTCTCTGTATACTTGGGCAAGAATAAATACAGGAGAAGAGTAGAGAGCAATCCTTGTGTCTTTGAAGGAAACAGGGAGACACTGGTTTACATGATGCTTAGAGAACCTGGTGTCATCCCTACTTACGGCAGACATCCCAGCCCCCATACGTGAATGAATGCTGTCACCAATCCCTGAAGAACAAAGGCACTCACTCAAAATCCAACCAAACATTGTGAGAGGGCTAATGGCACTTCCTCCTCTTCTTCCCACTGAAGGAAGCGGATACAGAAGACGATAAGGAGGATGAGGTAAATGACGAAGAGGAGGAAGAAGATAGGCACTTGCGATTTTTCATCTTACTCTGTCCATGATTCTTCGTCTCCTAAGCTGCAGTAGGAGCCCTTAGACACTTTTTTACAATGATAAATCTGGTAATAAGTTGTCTAATGAGTATTATTTTAATTTAATACCAGTTTGATATTGGAATTTTTATGCTGTGCTCTTGAATCTCCTTCATAGGTTTAAAATGAGCATTATGGTGAAATCTAACAAATTTACTGTAACAAAGACATTTACTGTCTTGTTTTTATGCTTTAACAATAAAATTTTACTTTAAACCAATATTGTATTTCAGACTTGAAATTATGATCTAACTAGTTTTTAATCTGTGCTTAGAATGCTTCCACTGCACTGACGGAAAAATCCAACCAACCACATCTAACTTAAGCTAGGGTACAAGATCTTTAACCTAGAGCACGATACCTTTCAGTGTGAAAACATTCCCTACTCGTATCTTTTCTGAATAAGAACTTTCAATGGGATTAATGTCCTAGCATTTCACGCGTCTGAAATTTCCCCTAACCCAAAACCCTGCTTTCCCAATGTGATTTCCCCAAAATTGTAGAATATAAGGGTTGGGTCCACTATCGCTTAAAATACTCATTTCCTAACAAAACAAATATAACACATTAAACAATGGGCTAGGAAAATTATACTTTCAAGTCCAAAATGCAATAGGCTAACAATGTGAGGTAAAAAAATGCAGTTTTAATACTCGTTCAAACAGCTGGTTCTAAACAAAGCACTCAAGTGTGTGGTTGTGATATTGGAGTAAAAATTATATAACCAATTGCCTAATATGATACTAGACTATAATTCCGCTCCAGATACATGAAGGCCGATTGTCCGGAGGGCTATAAATTGCCTCGGGGATGAGTGCACAGTGAGGGGTCAGGGGTACCGTAGAATATAGCATAGAATATCGAAGTTAGGCCGCTGGCCTAGCGCTGGGACCTACCCAAGAGGTGATTCTGCACTGAAAGGGAAAATGATAGCAAGGTTCGAAAGGTGCAACAGGAGGAAAACCTCAAAGCAGTTGCACTATGAAACAATTGTTAGAGAGGGTGGATAGTCAGGTGAAGAAACAATATGAATGGCAATACAGTACTAATAGGTAGGGATGAAAGAGAGTATGGTAGCTAGGGGCCGAAGGGACACTGCCAAGATCCTTAACCAACGAACGCAGTAGGTGCTATCGTAGCTCTTGCAGGTATTTCAGAGGGGATACCTAGTAGGTACTACTATGACCTAACAAGACCTACCCTTGGAAGCTGCGACCCAACCTGCTGGGGCGGGTAGCTTTTGCCCATGGGACCCTGTCCCCAATCCCGGGTACTAGGTTAAAAAACCGCATGGTACAGGGGTGGACCATGTACAATCAATGTGTACAACCCCAAGAAAAGTACATTATAACGCGTCCTAACACCGGAGTAGAGGTCTTTAGCTCCTTTTCTCACCAACAACAAGTCGCGTCTGATGCCCATCTCCTATGTCAGGACGTGTTATAATGTACTTTTTTGGGGGTTGTACACATTAATCGTACATGGTCCACCCCTGTACCATGAGGTTTTTTACCCTATATGCCATGACTCGTCACTCTGCCCGAGGGCTGCCAAGTAGATATTTCAGAGGGAATATTTAGGCTACCTTAACCAATTACCTAGTAATCTAAGATGCTGTGCCCTAACCTAGCCAAGGGAGGTTCGCCAACAATGGACCCTCCATACCTACTAAGTCATGACCCTTCACTCTGTACTCTACCCACAGGGTACGTCGTTAAAGGTCGAAAATACCCCGAAAAATCTACGTCAAATAGGTTGGGTCAAACATGCCTGACTCGACCTGGTCACAATGCGTGAGGATAGGTTAGGTACTAGAATGTCGTGAGTTTCTTGGCAGCATTTTAGCGGTAATGAAGCATTAATTACATCCCCAGGGATCATCAGTCGGTATTAAGACGAGTATATTTTGAGGGGCATTAACGCTGATTAGAAAATACCTATACGTAGGTACTAGTATTAATAAATAAGGCAGGTCACATGGAAGTAGGTTAAACAACCTTATGACGGAGGACTCACCCAGTAGCTAGTAGGTACCTAGAAGTTAACTTCAGCTACACCGTTATCTGGCCAAATTTCGATGAATTTGCCGATTCCTGGCGTTAAGAGGATACGAGTGAAGAATGATAAATGAACTGTCAATTATAGTAACTGAAATTGCGCCATATAGCGGAAGGCATTTGCGTTAAATTGCGTAGTGTCGATATTTTCCTCCTCCTCGAGTGCCAAGTCGTCTTCTGTTGATAATTTCCTTTTTCCTCTCCTTTCCGTTCCTGGAATCACTGGAATGTTCCAGATAAAGTTATCACATGCATGTCACATCTGTCTAAATCACAATCTTGTCTCTGTGAGAGAAGAATCATTGACGAAATAAAGAAATAACTGCTATAATATTTCGTATTCCGCGGGACGGCCTGTCCACGACAATAACAAACGCATGGAAGGAAGGAAGGAAGGAAATACCATTTTCATACAACTTTATTTTTATTTCTCTACCAGATTTTAACTTTTTTGTGAAAATAACCACCAGGTGTGCCTGCCATTCATATCCGATTTATTTGTCTGCGCAAAGGAATTTTTTTTATATGCGCTATCTATAGCATGAATGGCAGGTGCCACTGATCGTCATCGGCCAAGAGTGGTGGCCGGCCGAGCTTTCGCCATCTTACCCCTCCCGTTTGCTGGATTATTTGCAAGTTGTTAATACTTATATTCATATATGTATTTATACTGTAGTATATGTTATATGGTTGATATATATTATATAAAACGGATCAAAGAGTCTACTAATTACTTCATAGCAGGAACGTGCGTTATGTCTGTGCTAGTTATATGTTACATTTGTTGTTACGATTACCTGTTTTGGGTGAAATGATCGGTTATTGGTACTTATTCAAATTATCGTCGCCCAATATCCCGGATGTGAATGAATATAGACGCAACCAATCGTCTGCTTCTGTCTATAGGGCGGTGCACATCGCAGCCAGACACACGAAGAAGAGAGATAGAAAAGAATACAAGAGTATGAATGATACAGTAAAAAAATATTGAACATCAAGGCTAATTGTACAATGAGGAATCATATCCGACCGAAAGCGGTAGAACTTACAGAATCGTAGTCTGTGAGGAAGTTTATATAGGATTCGATACTAAACGTGAGAATAACATTGACGTACTTATACATAGCATATTGAGCGATACTTACGAAGTGAACACGTTCACCGCACGACAATTTCCCGCTCTAGTTACGCAAAGTATCATGCCACTGACATGAGAGACGGGTTTACGTATACTTTCTTTGACGTGATTTTTTCAAACAATTTTATTAATGCCTACAACCAACTGCTAAATTATTCGTCATATTCCTGCATGTAAGAATTGTGACAGATTTACCTTATACAATAGATCGTTACTGTCCCAAACTGTGATGCGATACTGCTTTTCAATATAAAAAAAAGTTTAACGCACTCACTTGTATATGTACTACATTTCATTTCAAAATAAAGGTTTAGGTGGTAGGGTCGGGACAAGAATCAAAAGTTATGAGCACTGATAATGAAAGTGCAACAGATAAAGGGATTATGAACGCTTACACTGATAAAGTGCAACAGATAACGAGAAAGGATTGATAAGTGAAGACCACTTTTGGCTTGGATCAAGAGTTTGCTACGGAACAGGAATGTGAGGAATTTTGAATTTGGAAGAACAATAATAAGCCGTACATGTATTACTAAGAAAAAAAAAACACAGTATCGACAGAGAGGCGATGCTGAGAGTAATTAAGCGTTATGATAGAATATAAACGAAGAATTTTTCCTTTTTTAAGACAGAAGAGAGAATGGTTTGGTGTAAGAAATGAACTCCTGACAAAGGTATTATAGTCAGACTGTTCAATATCTTAAGTGGATAGGGGGCGGGGTTGTTGTTGGAGGGTGTTGCCTAATGTGAGTGGGTATTTGCAATGTGGGATGAGTGACATTTGAACATGGGATAGTACTACACTTAGGGAATCTAATGGTAGGGTTTAAAATCATTCGCTTTTGAGAGCAGATGTTAGCAAGAGTAAAATTCTAAGTTAAATGAATACCTGGAAGAGGAGTAATGAATGGAATTACAAATGATGGGAGAATGGAAGTATTTGAAAGTAAATATCCCTGATGATGGTAGTTAGAGATAAGTGATGATGATTCGCAGAGTAGGAAGGTTGCAGGGTGTTTGCGAAAGACCAGAAGACTTTGAGTGTTAACGGACGTTATGGCGGGCATGCATGATGGACTCGTTGAGCCTACTCTCCCCTATGAAAAAAAAAGTTTCTATGTCTAGTGCAAATAAAAAAAAGTCTCAAAGAGTTGACAGTAGTTGTTTGTGCAGTATAGGAAGCGTGAGATACTTAGTCCTAAGCAAAGTCAGACTAGAATACAATGCTTTCCTTTTCAGGTCAAACTATTCAGTGTCTAGATCAGTGGCTCTCAACTAGGGGTGGTACCTATTCCCCGCTAAGGGGGAATTTCAGAGTTTCGGCGGCTGGGGGGGAACTGTGACCACAGATTGGCAGGCTCAAACTGGCGCTAGGGCCACAGAAAACGCAGTGTGCATCGATCCACACTACTGAGAGCCTACATTGAGAACCGCTGGTCTGGACCTACCTCGAGGGGAATGGGCACCGAATCGTTTGAAAGAAGGATTTAGCAAGTAGAACGAGTAGATTTCCTGGACAAAATAACAAGGAATAACAACAGCTCTGGAGCCATTGCACATAGTGAAGACGCCTGGAAATATTTCTCAGTTACAGTCCTCATCCCATCCACGCCACGACTGGTTATAATGATCGCTATCATTGACAGTACTGAAGATATTACTGAAAATTTTACCAATAAAGGAAATGCAAATAAATATAGTCATTACAACAGCAATAACGATAATGACACTGAAGACCATCATA